>NC_140775.1:15702502-16302502 GCF_044657685.1 Stegodyphus dumicola | reverse complement strand
TCATTCAAAATTCGATGGCTCTAGGTACCGCTGTTTTATCACAATGCGAGAAACATACATACATGTATGCTGATTTTTCATTATTTAATTTCTTCAAATATAATGCAGGACTGTAACATTTGGTGGCAACAGTTTGAAAAGTGAAACGGACATTTATAGTGATTCAACGCAAAATCGCAAAACGAAAACAATAGTCCTTCAGGGACAAAGCCCGTTTGGACTAATAAAAGTTACTTAGGCTTAAATAGCTCGTTCTTCATTAAACTCTTAAATTATCCGCAGTAACTTTTATGTTATGTTACACTGTGCGTTTAATGTATTTCAACATTTAATATTTGGGGAAAGAAAATGATAAGAAAATAAGATAACATAAAAAAAAATCAATAATAAAAGAATGATAAAGAAATAAAAATAAGAAAAATAAGAATCGAAAGAAAATATAACAAAACAAAGGAAAGAAAAGACTGAAATATTATATATATACATGCACACTCACACCCACCCACCCCCACACACATATATATATATATAATTTCATAAGAAAAAATAAAATTAAATTTAAATAATTTAAATAATTCTCTTGCGCCATTGCTGGAAGGAATGAAATTTGAATTTAACAAATATTCTCTATTCGTATAAAGCTAATATAAAATTACAACTTAATTAAGAAATTTAATTGCAAAAATAAAATTTATTATTGCTGCGAACTAATTTACAATATCATTTATATTCTAAAAGCATATGTAAATTAAGTGCACGTATCTAAAACCATGAAAAAATATATTATGCCAAAAATTAAATTGCATAAGTGAATAATTGTTGAGCAGGTAGGAGACAGACTTATCAAGGGTAAGTTGCCTCCAAATCTGACTCTTTAATTACTCATTTCGTGTTTCGTCATCCCTATAGGCAAGGGTAAAAGTAAAATTCAAAACCAAAAGTTAAACCGAATGTTGTTAATTACTAAAAAAGAAATTTAAAGTAGTAGGAATTTTGAGAAATTAGGCAAGTAAAATGACCAGGAAATAAAATATTAATTAAATGCCAATTAAGAGTAGAAAAACCAAATTTTTTTAGAAAACCAAAGAAATTTAGAAACTCTTGCCTACTGGAAACTTTCCCTACACGAATTACGCATGTAAACCTAGAATAAGTTAATAAAATAAGTAAAAATAATTTAAATTAAAACTTGCTATTTACTAGCCTTTTTATTATAATTATTATTATTATTTATTATTATTATTTATATTTTGATAGATTATATATATTTGATAGATTATATATATTATTATTTCTTTCGCTTTTGGGAACATTAAAACTTGCTATTTACTAGCCTTTTTATTATAATTATTATTATTTATTATTATTATTTATATTTTGATAGATTATATATATTTGATAGATTATATATATTATTATTTCTTTCGCTTTTGGGAACATTAAAACTTGCTATTTACTAGCCTTTTTATTATAATTATTATTATTATTTATTATTATTATTTATATTTTGATAGATTATATATATTTGATAGATTATATATATTATTATTTCTTTCGCTTTTGGGAACATTAAAACTTGCTATTTACTAGCCTTTTTATTATAATTATTATTATTATTTATTATTATTATTTATATTTTGATAGATTATATATATTTGATAGATTATATATATTATTATTTCTTTCGCTTTTGGGAACATTAAAACTTGCTATTTACTAGCCTTTTTATTATAATTATTATTATTATTTATTATTATTATTTATATTTTGATAGATTATATATATTTGATAGATTATATATATTATTATTTCTTTCGCTTTTGGGAACATTAAAACTTGCTATTTACTAGCCTTTTTATTATAATTATTATTATTTATTATTATTATTTATATTTTGATAGATTATATATATTTGATAGATTATATATATTATTATTTCTTTCGCTTTTGGGAACATTAAAACTTGCTATTTACTAGCCTTTTTATTATAATTATTATTATTATTTATTATTATTATTTATATTTTGATAGATTATATATATTTGATAGATTATATATATTATTATTTCTTTCGCTTTTGGGAACATTAAAACTTGCTATTTACTAGCCTTTTTATTATAATTATTATTATTATTTATTATTATTATTTATATTTTGATAGATTATATATATTTGATAGATTATATATATTATTATTTCTTTCGCTTTTGGGGTACAGTAACAAAGAAGAGCCTCAACTGAATCAATAGTGTTTTTAGTCTCTCGCAAAGTGAAATGGAATATAAGGAACAAATGCATTTCTGCCGGTGCAGGCTGTTATGATGCAATGTTCAGCACATCTGTCTAACTAGCAATTAAGAGATTTACGTTTCCTCGCATTGCAAGAGAGCAGATGATTTTTGGTTTCTCGCTCTGAATAAAACCTAACATTTTCAAAATTAGCTCTTCTAATTACGAGGACGCAAAAGCTCGCTTTAAAAAAAAACGTAAATTACCTTACTTCCCAAATAGATTAGAGTTATATATAATTATATAAATGAGATATTTCTGTTTTAACTCGAAATAGAGTGATTTAAATTTAATTAAGATTAATGAAACCGTAAAAGTAGTATGAAATTATTGCTAAGATTCTTTTTCTAAGCCTTCACTGTCAACATGTAACACACCGCTGTGTAATTATACTTAATTTAATCACTGGGTAACTTTCCTAGATTGCCTGTGCAATTCTCGTCTCGTATTTAACTTAGAATTCAATAATATAAAGAGATAACAATTTTCTTGAAATTAGTTAAAATCTTTATTTGCATTTCGGCTTGAAGGTTAAAAGAAATTATAGTGTTTTACAGAAAGTTAACATTCACTTATTCGGCCCGATAAAGCAGCAGGTTTCCAGTCATTTACAAAATAAATATCAAATTAGTGTCTAGAAACCCACCTTTTATGCTGACACGCCAGCTAGCGCATTTAAAAACAAGATCATAAGCCACTTTTCACCAACAAACAAAACAGCTCTCCAGTAAGTACAATTTAAAAATGACAGCTCTCCTGGTTGAACTTGCCAAAATTCCCTCTCTCTGAACTTAGAGTCTCACTCATTTGTTGAAACTAATTCAATTTCCACTCCTGATGGAGTTGACGGAATGCGGAAGTGCAGGAAATGTTTGACATAAGAAAAAAACATGTTAAACAAAATGAACTTTACAAACTTTAATTAGATCGAATCTTTCGAGTGATAGGCACTAAATTCTTAATTTTCTTAAGTTTATTATTTTAGACTAACCAGTTATTATTATTTCGGTCTTTACTACAACTTCTGCTTTTCGTAGGCTGAAACCTGACGCGTATTTTTCTAAGAGGACTATGCATTTAATTATCCATAACAATGTGGTAAAGTTTTTGTAGGATTTTAGCAGAATACACAGGCTGTTTGCACATTTTTTAGACGATTTTGGTAAGCGGTAATAAAAACTCGTTTGCTGCAAAAGAAGTAATTGCAATTGTACTACGTTTTCAAAAGTCAAAATTATCGTCTGTGGCTTGAAAGTTTTGTATTTTTTCAAAATGGCGAATTTAACAAAGCAGTGGTTCGAAAGCTACATTTACACTCTTTCCGAAGAGAAATATGCATACTCAGTTATCCAACAACGATGTGAGAGTCATGGTTTTGTGATATCTAAAGCGTCGATAGGTAATATCATCAACAAGAAAGGAAACAAACGTCCCAAGGAAAAAACGGACATCTTCGACCTATTGCAAAGGTACGTTGTTTAATGTTAAAAGAAAATCCCCCTAGTCAAGGGACAGTTGCAAAATCATTAAAATGCTCGGTGTCCACTGTAAACAAAATGATAAACGTTGATTTAAATCTTAAGAAAGCGGAAAAACGCAATGTGCATCGTCTTCTTCCAAAGCATATAGCTCCACGCAGGACACGCTGCAGAATTCTATATGAGAAACACTTATCCAAAGAAAAATGGAAAACAATTGTCACAATAAGTGAAGCATGGTGTATTTAAATGATTGTAACAAAAAAAAAAAAAAAAAAAAAAAAAAGAGCCATTTATTATCATAAAAGGGGATAAAAAAATTTAAGTACATGGTTCAAAGAATCGAAAGAAAGTTTTTCTAAGGGATTCATGATTGTTGCTGGTTTTTCTTATAATGGCAAGTTAAAAATAAAGAGAGTGCAAAAAAATGTCAAGATTAACTCCAAATACTATCAGGAACATATTTTATCGCCAATTTTTCTGAATGAAATACCATCGCTTTACCCACAGTGCCATCAGTCTGTGAGACTCCATCAGGACAAAGCTAGCAGTCACACGTCAAAATCCACTGTAAATTTCCTAAAAGAAACGGACCAAAAAACTGGTATCAAGGCCATACCCTTCACTGATATCCCTACTAAATCTCCCGATGTGTCACCTATGGATTTTTGTGCTTTGGAACTTTTAAAAACTGCATTATCCAAACGTTGTCCCAAAACCCTAACAGGACTCTGGAAAGCTGTTCGGGAGGAATGGAATAGAATACCTCTTCTGCCACTTCAAAAGACATTATTATCCTGGAAATTGCGGTGTCGAAAGACAGTTCAGAATAAGGGATGTCAAATAGAACATTTAAAATACAAGAATTTTATGTAATTTAGTTTTGTGAATACAATATACATCGTCTAAAAATGTGTGAACAGCCACTGTAATAGCATAAACAAGGAACCAGCTCCCCTTAAAAAGCGCTCCACAGAGCCATCATTCCCTTTAAACGGATAGCCCTGGGATGCTTTGCTTTAAGGAACTTACCAACCAGGACTCTGTGATCTTGTAATGCTTTTGAACTAATGACGTATCCTACAGAGGCTCAGTGCTGTCTTTCCAAAATATTTTTTGCAATTACTTTTTAAATGGGTACATACACTAAAATAAAGACTAAAACTATTTACAGGATAACTTGAACGAATTATGTAATATGTAATGATTCCACCTGTACATGACCGTTAGTGATCATGATTGTTTTCTAAATAAAGCGTAATATATTGCAAATGTAACATATGCAAAAAAAAATTAAAAAACAACAGAGTTCTTGCTGCAACTGAATTGGAAGAGCAAACTGCTAAAAAAGTAACCCATTTTTTGAAAATAAAACTATTTTTCTCGTTTATCTAATCCTCATTCAGTTTACATGTGAGGCAATTCTATTACGGTATTTCCTTTTGATTCTGAATACAAAGCTATGAATGAATCCTATTGTCTGCCGCAGAGATACTTTTAGAGTGGAAAGCGACTCCATAATCGCCATGGGGACAATGCTACCTTGAAATTAAAAGGGTATCAGAAAGTTACTTTGATGAGACTCCACATTGTTAAGACTAAGAATGTTCTCGGGGGATAACCACCTCCTCCTTAACGAAATTCAGCATTCGCGAAATGTTCGAAATGAGACCTTCCATCTCACAAAGCCTCTCTTCGATCGGATGGAAACCTCATTTAGGTTCCAATTTAAATGCAAACTCTATCAAAAAGACATTAACAGTTTTATAATCCGATTAAAACATTTCGAAAAATCCAACAGGGCCGGGACATCATCAAGAAATTCTTCTCTGTCGGCAAAGGAATTACATTAAGAATTGAGGAAGAGGGAGGAAGGCAAAAAGAGAGGGCCGTGAGGAATGGGGGGGTGTGGAATAGAAAGACATGGAAATAAGAAATGTGCAGTGTCGGATATCGAGCGCGTGCACGGAGTGTCATATATAAGGGATGGCGAAGGAAAAAAGGGAATCGATTGTGCACGCATAACCCACGGATCTCATTCGAGTGGAGATTTTAAACGAGGGAATTTTTAAGATTCGCTTGTCTGATCACACCTATGACTAAAAATGGAAGTGACTGATACTTTAAATACTTGAGAACATTAAGATTAATGATGTTCTGGCATGTAAAGCAGTAGCTCTAAATTTGAGAATTCCTTTTTTAAGAAATCATTCCTCTTCAGAAACTCTTTTGCTTCTTCGCATTTGTTTACAGGTGAAATATTTTTTGAGGGATAGACTATACATTGATTGCATTGCTCTACACTACAAAATTTTGCGTCATCTTGTAAGGCTAAATATAATTTTACACGTTGTTGAGTGATTAGGAATTTTCGAAGCAGAAGACATGAAAAATGTGCAGTGCCCTTGCCGGGACTTGAACCTAGTCCTCTCAAAACGGGCCGACTGTGCTACCGTTACACCACTAAGGCTTGCTGGAAGGAGGAAGAAAATACCTTATATACTCCCCCTTTTATAGGGCTACTGGGGAGATGGGGACCCAGTCGTCAAATCCTGATGGTGACGGATTATTGTTCACCACCTTTTAATTCGAGCGCCACTTGTAGAGACATTAGGTTATTTTGATGCAGGAGATGTGAAAAATATGCAATGCCCTCACCGGGACTCGAACTTGGACCTCTTAAATACGCGCCGAGTTGCTACCGTTACATTACGAAGGCATGAGGGAGAAAATACCTTATCATACATGTGTGTTGCCTACCTAGGCTACTACAGTCCATTTAGCAACCCTGCCTTTAACATACACGTTCCAAACACTAATTGACAAAACAAGAGTAAAATTTAATTAAAGTTTATTTGTACCACAACTCATAGATACAAACTAAAAACTTAACAAACTTCAAAACCACCGCACTTTTGTGGATTCTGAAATGTCGATAAGATTTAGTTATGTGCAAAACAAAGAATTATTTGAATACCCAGTAATTCAGCTCCTAAAATGTAAGCAAGAGTAAAATTACCAAACAAGAGTAAAATTTAATTAGATTTATTTGTACCACAAACTAGATACAAACTAAAAACTTAACAAACTTCAAAACCACCGCACTTTTGTGGATTCTGAAATGTCGATAAGATTTAGTTATGTGCAAAACAAAGAATTATTTGAATACCCAGTAATTCAGCTCCTAAAATGTAAGCAAGAGTAAAATTACCAAACAAGAGTAAAATTTAATTAAATTTATTTGTACCACAAACTAGATACAAACTAAAAACTTAACAAACTTCAAAACCACCGCACTTTTGTGGATTCTGAAATGTCGATAAGATTTAGTTATGTGCAAAACAAAGAATTATTTGAATACCCAGTAATTCAGCTCCTAAAATGTAAGCAAAAGTAAAATTACCAAACAAGAGTAAAATTTAATTAAAGTTTATTTATACCACAAACTAGATACAAACTAAAAACTTAACAAACTTCAAAACCACCGCACTTTTGTGGATTCTGAAATGTCGATAAGATTTAGTTATGTGCAAAACAAAGAATTATTTGAATACCCAGTAATTCAGCTCCTAAAATGTAAGCAAGAGTTCTAAGAATAAATATTAGCAAAATCCGAAAGGCACTCACGCAGTTTATTTTGAAGAAGAAGTGGGCGAAAACACAAGTGAACGACGTGATTGGTAGAGCTGCCAAAAGTTTCATTCTCAGTGCTCACATTCTCGCACGTTATTTAAACACACTTATATTTCTGGAGGATCTGACGGAAGAAAATAGAAATATAGGGCAGATTTAACATATCAGTAACATGCCAATTCAAATAAAATTTGAATATTAAAATTTATAATTTAGCAAATTAAAATAATACGGCAAATTAATATTAAATTAATAAATATTATAACTAAGAAAGGCGAAATTGCAAAAGGACTGTTGCGCAACATGCTTAATTAAATTTTAAAGTAATAATTTAAGGAAACGAAGTAAATGAAATTAAGAAGGCAATATCTAAAATGAAAGCAGATGCGAATCTTGTAAGATAATTTTTACATAAGTAAATGATTTATAAATTGAAGAAAGAAAGGAAAAACCATAAACGTTAATAAGCATAAATTTGAGTAATAGTTTGAAAGATAATGAGTCCAATTTGGAGGAAAAGAAGTAATTAAATACATAAAAATTGAAAGGATTATCCGCGACAACAAAGTAATCAGCTACTCTTTTATAGTCCATTAATAAGAAAATGAGCAACCTATACCAAAAAGGTTTTCTGAGATGCTGGAATGATATCCATAAAGTCTCAAATAGCTAACAGGTGACGGAACGAAACAAGGTTTGATAGAAACGAATTGAGTTGTAGGACTGTAGCTTGTTAAAATCGGAAATTAAAAACTCCAGAACTGAGTTGAGTTGAGAGAACAGAGAGTTAGAACTAAGAATTACAGAGGGCAGATAAAAGAATCTAAAAATGGCCTGTTATTAATTTGTACCAAACTTTAGTACGTCTTTAACTGAAGAAAACACAACAGATTGAATCTTTGTGATAAAACATTATTATCATAGAATGTTCAAACCAAATATTCATTCTAATCTTCACCCGATTTCGCACGGTATGGATAAAAGGTTTATGTAAAATGTATTTATGGATATTTACGCAGAAAACATGCAATTCCGTCGAAGAAGGAAAATAGGGAACGTCCCGAGGTAGACATTGGGATGAGCAAATGAGAAACTTCGCAAATCAGTCCATTTATACACAGCAACCATTCATTATCTTTCGCTATCTTCTCTTCGGGGATTTATAAACCGCTCCATTTATTGCTTATCTGCAAGTAGTCTTTCGCTTCCTGTATTATTTGCAGCGAAAATTTACGGCACACGAGAGCGGGACGCCGAATTCCTTTCAGCAGAGCGCGTGGATGAGCCGGAAGTTGAGCAAAGATTTATCGTAATTTTTCCTTCGAGGATGATACGATTTTTCCGGCCTTTCTGTTGCCATTCTTACGCTGAAACTTTGATGCGGAATTCTGTGCCCTTCCGCCAGCTTTACGAGTCTGATAATTTAGTTTAGTATGCGTTTGATTGGGAAAGACAGTTTTATCCAGAACAAGATTTTACTATTTAAATTTACTTTATAATTTGTTAAATCAGTATCACAAATTGTAATTTTGCTCGGTTTATTCGCGATGAAATTTTCACTCTGAAGCTTGTAAGAATTATGTTAATTTTATTAAAAGTTAAATTTTGAGTTAAACTTCCTTTCGTATCGCTCCTTAATTTCAGCTTACCACTTCCGGCCAGAACGTAGTTTTAGAATCACGTCTGAATGCTAAAGAGGAAAAGCGGTATTTAACCGCGAAGTTCTACTGTCTTAGTGAGAGAGATACCAGATATTCTGGCTGCACGCGTCCGCCTTTTTAGGCTACTTTCTCGTAAGCTATTATTACGCTCGGCCGTACTTTAGGCCCTCGATAGCTTCGCAGTCCATTAGCGTTAAAGGGCCAACTCTGTTAGAATCTTGATAGCTTCGGCTATATCTCTTAGTTAAGATTAGTTTAGTTTGATTCTTAGTCTCTTAAGTACAAGCCCAAGAGTCGGCTTTATTGTACAATCCAAGACGGAGTTCTGTTAACTCTTATTTGAATAATAAAGGGTCTTTTAACCCAAGTTTACTTATTGTCTCCCAAACTCAAGCGATTATTCGTTTACTAGTTCTTAAGATTCTTCACTTTTAACTGTAAATTAGTCACTTTTAACTTAACACAATGAGGAATCCTACAAGCTAATTGCATTAACTATTAAGCCTGCTGGCCTATTATAGGGTTACTAACTTCCACAATATACTCTTATCAGATAAGTATTCTGCATATACTATCAGCTAATTGCCTGGTTACTCCGTTTACCTGTTAGTGGTCCATATAAAAGAAATATTCACGAAAATGATTTGAAAAGACTGAGCAGTGGAAGCAAAATTAAGGGCATTTCTGATATTTTTTTTAATTCTTGGTTTGGAAAAGACGAAAGGACCTCATTTGGTATTATTTATAGAGAAGATCATTTCCCAGATAATAAAGTGAATTAGAAGATATTTAACATTTCATTATTAAGAAATGGACTATAAAGCAATAAAGCAAACATCGAATTTAAGCTAACATCTTTATTTTCTGTTTTCATGCTGGAATAGAATCGAAAAAACAATGCATTATCAAATGAAAAAATTTCATTTTACGAACTGTCTCGTTATACGTTTATTCAGAAAACGATATTCCTTTTGATAACTGTGAAATCGAGACAAGTTTTGCTTTGTTGAAAAATTACCAGTTCAAAATCGAGTCCTCTTTCTAAACTTTACAGAGTATACTGTTTCATAATTGTTATAAATAAATAATTCTGAATCTGAGAACTATGAAGCTTTATTTAAAGTGATGTTTTCAAAATCAACCTCTGCTTCTTTCTTTAATAACCGTTAAAATTTATACTGTTCATGAATATTTGAATTAATGATTTAGAAACTGAGAAACAGCGAAGTTTTATCTAAAAATTATCTCTTTAAAATCAAGCCCTGTTTCTTTCCTTACTTAATTAATAACATTGAAACAGAGAACTGGCGAAGCTTTATTTAAAAATTATCTTTTCAAAATCAAGCCTTGTTCCTTCCTTACATTATAAGGTATTTCTCCCTCCTTTTTAGCATGCCTTCGTGGAGTAGTGGTCAGCACGCTCGACGCGAATTCGAGAGGTCCGTGGGCCGAGTCCCGGCGAAAGCGTTGCTCATTTTTCATCTCTCTTGGCTCGAAATAACCTAATGTGTCTACAACTTCCCCAAACTCAAGTGTCATTAACTTTTAAACAATTTTAAAAAAATTAAAATTTGTATGCTTTTACGTTAAAATTGGAGTTTAATTAATAATTTTGGAGCAGAGAACAAGCGAGGCTTTATGTAAAAAATATGTGTTCAAAATCAAACCCTGTTTCTTTCTTTAGTAATCATAATCGCCAGGATTTGTGCCGTGAGTATCTTAATAATTTGGAAACAGGGAACCAGCGAGGTTTTATTTAAAAATTATCTTTTCACAATCAAGCTCCGTTTCTTTTTTTACTTAATTAATAATTTTGAAGCAGACTACCAGGAAGCTTTATTTAAAAATTATCTTTTCAAAATCAAGGCCTGTTTCTTTCTTTATTGAATTGATAATTTTAAAACAGAACCAGCAATGCTTTATCTAAAAATCATCTTTCAAAATCAAGCTTTGTTTGTTTCGTTAATAAACTGTTGAATTTATTACATGTTATAAATATCCTAATAATTTTTAAATAGCCAAAGCTCTGTTTTAAAGTTAGTTTGCCTCCAAAACCGGGTTTTATTTCTTACTTTAAGAGGTCAGACACCTTTACACAGATAAAACAACTGAATCTTTTTATGCTTTATATTATGTTTTAATAAAAATTTTAAAATAAACCTCATATAATATAATTCACTCTAGAATAGAAGTTGTGGTAAAAAATAATTTTAAGCTTCTGCCATTTAAAAGTTCACACCTCTAGTATTTGAAGAAATTCCTCGTATTAAATCCCTTGAATTCTGTGTAAATTTTGTACAAATATATAATTATATATGATAAGAAAGTTAATTTATTAGCATATTTATCTGTATATTTATTAATTTTAAGAATACTTGTCGGGAGAATTTGACTAACTGTGTAAAATCTGTATTTATATAAGATGACCAATAACTGTGCTTCTGACATAATAACTTATAATTAAATTAAAGTTATAATTATAATTAAAGGAAAATTTCGATTTCTCATATTTCATTGTTCCATTTAAAATTGTGTTGATTATGTAAGCAAGATTATTAAATGCATAATTATGTTAGGTACAAACTTATAAATATAATTTAAATTTTTTTATCTAGTTTTAAGAAAATAATGTGTATTTATAGGATTTGAAGGTAATTAAAGATATCTTTAAGTTAAGATTTATCGAAACTGTAACTTTCTTGCTTGCTCGTATGATTTCTTTTAAATTGTTGGTCCAATCTAAAAAAAATATCAGCCAATTACGTAAACCCTACCTGAGTATAAAATTATTAAGATTCTCACTTAAGTCATTATTAAAAATTACTTTTACTATTATGTTAAAAAATAGTCGATTTAAGGGTCTTAAAAACGAAAAAAAATTACTTTTGAAGGAAATAAAATCCAGTTGTTTTATAAGCAGGACCTATTATATATTAGTTATATAATTGATAAAAAAAATCAGCTAAAAGTACTGATTTTTTATCCATAATATTGCCCCCAGTATATATTAAATTTTATATCGATGATGATAAAGGTACTTAAATTAAAATAATTTAATGTCTGGAACCTAAGCTAAAAGAGCGAATACAATATCAAGAAGACCGAAATAATTATACAAAATTTTTATGATAATGAACTGGTTAATTATAAAAATACAGAGCTTTAAAATGTGCCTTATTTTTTACATATATTGACATTTTAGACATCTGACTCTTTAATACTGTTACGAATTTTTTACAAATAATTTTATAATAAATAATTTTAGTGAAATTTAAAATTTATCTCCTTTTACGTAAACTCCAATTCAGAACTATCAGGAGAAAATGAACTAAAGTTTCACAAAAGTTGATTAATATGTCTCAAACGTGAAACTCTTGGTTCATTTGAGATCAAAAACCGAAAAAATAATCAATTAAATTTTCATTTAAGACATTAAAATTCATATAAAACCGAAAAAATCGAATCTCAAATGTACCATGAGTTTCCCTACACGCCTTCGAAACATTTGGAAAAAAGAATAAAACATAAAATTGTGTCAAATTGACCGCTCAAAAAACGGTAAAACTTTACATTATATAAAATGACCATTCAAAAAACCAGACTAGTCTAAAACCATTATATGCAAATCCGAAATTCAAAAGCATGTACAAATAAAGAGCAGTAGAAATAAACTTTAAAACAAATTGTTGTCATTTAAACAACCCTCAAAAATTGGGTATTCCCCGATTATGCTAAACTAAACTTTTAATACAAAGGAACGAAAAACGTTTCAAAGAGATTTCTTTAGATAATAAAATCGAATCTGATCCTTAATCAGCTAAAATCTGAAAATCTGTTTCAAACAAGAATTGAAAAAAACTCAAATTTACTGAAAACTTCGAATGACCTTTGAAATAAAAATTGACTGAATTTTGAGACAAGCAAACTGTGGTCCTTGTGCATTTTGTGCTTTAAAAGTAATTGAATTGTGTCGTTTTTACGTACCGGTTAAAGATTTTATGTTAATCTGAATGTAATAGTTGTAGATTTATCAAGTTAAAAATAGCGCTAGACCTAACGAGGCCGTCATTTGTTTGCACTTGAAACACTTAGCAGTAAACTTCAGTGTCTTCACTTATTGTCGAATGAGACCAAAAGTAAGCTTTCAAACAAAATTGTTTTTTAACTGTCTTTAACTGTATTCGGTGTTTTATGCTTTTTCTGCATTTTACAATTTTTAATGATGTTTTGATGTATTTTCGCCTTGTCGCAAGGTGAGAACCGAATAATTGAATGGTAAATATATCTGTAATGAAAGTGGAATGAAATAAGTCTAAATGAAATGCAGCAAAAAATGTGTATAATTTAATAGGCTGGCTATACAAGGAAGTCATGTAGTGTCCACATCAAATTTTTTTTTTTTTTTTTTTTTTTTTTTTTTTTTTTTTTTTTTTTTTTGCTATTATTTCAACAAACTTAGTTTATGGCGCCATACTTCTTTCGAATCATAACTTCCGGTTAATTTCATTATAAACATAATACTTTTTCACCTTGGTACAAATTATTTGCTAGTGTAAGCTATACAGCGGTGTATTTTTTAACCCCATTTAATAGCACTATGTACTTCTGCCCCAATATTTTTCCCTGTTAAAAAGAGTTAACTATATTCTTATGTTCTGAAAAACAAGAAAAGCTCAATTTACTGCCTGTTTGTATTTGATTACATTTTCGATTTCCTATTTTTAATGCTTTGTCAAATTTGGACTCTAATAACTCGATCTAATAGCCTGGCATGCTTGCCGAAGTTTAAACTTTCCGTGAGCCAGCAGACTGTGAGTTGGAATACAACACTATTTTCTTGTTTTTTCCACTGAGAATAAATGTGTTATTTTTTACTACACGTAACAAAGTTCTTTAAATATAAAAATGATTAAAATTTTGACACGTAACATATAATAATTTTACGCTATTTTAATATATGCATAAAATTTTATGCTAATTAATTAATTTCATAATAATGTTATATTAATTACATAAATAAAATTATTATATTTTTTCTCTAAAAATTTTTTCCAAGTCTTGGCAAGACCCTTGCTTCAATTCGTCTATTTTATTATAATTTCCTTTTTGAATTAAAAATAATTTTCGGTACTTTTACTACATATTAACTCTTTAAGCTTGCAGGTCCACCCATAAGATCTTGTATAGTTTGACTAATAGCATATCGCTATTTATTTTTCTTTGCACATAGGCATTTCCATTCCATTATTTATTTATTATCTTTATTACATCTTAATGTGTTAATTCAAGCGGACGCGTCGGGAAATTGGAACAAAGAATTGAGACAAAAGTTTTTGACATAGTTTATCTAATTAATTGAAAAATGTGTCGCGTACAGTTTCAATTGTCTGTTTCGGCGAAACGCGTGATGGAGTTAGCTTAGTTCGAAGTTCATTAAAAAATATTTCCCCTGACGTGCCATAGTGAACTTCGAATTGGGCTAATCGACCATTTACCGCTTCTAAATTTTTATTTTTAACTCGATTAATTAGTTAATACTTTTACTATGTTTTAAATATACTTAATTGGGTTAGCATATAGCTTACTATTATTGTTGATTTTTACTTGTCAATAATGAAATGTTGTATTTTTCTCTTTTAACACATTTCATTGCAACTAATTTTGCTTACGTTAAAGTTTTCACGGAACCACAGTATTTAAGCAGCTTTTTAGCGCGCGTACTAGAATTTACCTTTTATTTATTATATTTTTAAGTTATTTATAAAATGTTAAAAATGTGTTTCACATAATTCATGTACAGTAAGACCCGCTTAACGCTGTTTCGTTTAGCGCTGTTTCGGTTTAGTGCTCTTTTATTTCAACCCGGGGATTCCACGAAATCGCTCGCAGCATACGGGGATTCCCCGAAATATTATGCAGCGACAGGTTTCAAATACATATCCGAAAGAGTGTACTTGTATTTCTTGTTTGGTGCGGTATTGTACAGACATATTTTGAAGGGGTAAATGTAGAAGATGTCGAAGAAATAATTCAAGAAGCAGCGGCTAGTCTTTCTAATGATGAGCTCAAGGAATTAACTGAACAAGAAGAAAACAAAAATGTTGACAGCAGTGATTCAGAAGAAGAGCAAAAAGAACTTTCGATGGCGTTTGTAAAAAGGAGTTTGTCTACCATAACTGAAATAATGGATCAATTCATTGAAAATGATCCGAATTTCGACAGGAGCTCAAAAGTAAGGCGTGGTGTTAGAGATGCTCTAACCGTTTATGAAGAACTTTAAGAAGAGAACAACGCAAAAGAAAAAGGCAAACAACATTAGATGCTTTTGTCACAAAAAGGCAGAACACTGAAAACGCGGAAGGCTAACTAAATATGACTGACTTAGAATTTTATTTGTTTTTTTTTTTTAAGAATATTCGTTTTGTTATTTATATTTTGTTTTTATTTTTGCAAGAAATAATAATGTGGTATTAATTTGGGCTTTAAGAAATAAATGTTTGGTTTTATTTTTATTAAAAAAACATACTTTTTAAATTTAATACCTAACCAATTTCCTAACCATCTTCCCCTAACCCAATATTTACATGTAAAGATAGCCTCGTTTAGCGCTGTTTCGCATTACACTCTACTTTGATGGAACGTATCCCCCGCGTTAAGCGGGGTCTTACTATTTAGAAAGATGCTTTATTATGAAACAATCTACTTATCAGCAATGTGCATTATAGTATTTTGTGCCATATTATGCAGTAATAAATTTATTTTCTTTATTTATGTAATGGTTATGTGTGTATATGATATGTGTATTTCTTCCTGTTTCACGAATTTTATTTTTTTTTAATTTACAACTTTTATTTACTGTCCATATTTTGTATTTTTATTACCATTTTTAATCCCTGTTACTTTCTGTCTGATAATGTTTGGTTTAATTTTAATTAATTATTTAATGTTTGGTTTAAGTCTTCTGTTTATTATTACTATTATAATTATTACGACTTATTTAGAAAATAAGCCCTGAAAAATAAAAATATTGAAAACTTTGCAAATTATTACGTTTTTGTGAGATTGATTGAGTTCTTCTATTGGAGACAAATCACGTCATCCGTTTTAATAACTCTGATTGGCTTAGTAGCTCAGAGGAGCTTGGATATCAAATCTCCCTTTGTAGATGAAATGATGTCAGGAAATATGTCAGCGAGGAAGATTTATTCGGAGATATGTCTCCTCGTGTAGACGGAGCTTAAGAGGTATAATGATGATTTGCAGCAGTCTGGAAATAAAATAAACATATTTCGAAGGCCTTTTTTAATTTATGATTCTCAAAATTCATTACAGGAATTATAATTTTTTATTTTGGGATTAAAGCATGTCTTCATCCGTCTTAAGAATTCTGCTTGCTGAGCTTGCAGTCACTCCACCAACATGCCTCCAGACTCTTCTGTTTTTATTTTTCAGGGAAAGTAAGTACATCGGTTCACATTTATGTCAGGAGAAAAACTGCGGAATCGTGTAACAAAAAATTCTGTCCAGCAAACTGCTGTTTCAGTAAAAATTGCCCTCGAGTACTAATTTAACTCGCCAACTAATCGTGCCCTTTTTTTCTTCTTCATTTTTCTTCCTTTTCTTTTTAGTATCCGAAATCGATGAACGACGGAGAGTAAAAATGAAAACTCAGTTTAAGAGAATTGGCTAAATTTATAATGGTATTACAGCTGCGATACTTTCTAGTAGATGAAAGATGTTTACAACTTTCACAAAATATGTAACTAGTAAAATATTCACAACACCATAATAGAGAAGGTTTTTCTGTAAAGTCTGTGTATTCCTTTGTGTTCAGGTTCATCTGTAAATATTTCAGCTTCTTTTCTAAGAATTCTTGATCTGGTAAATATGATCATGGTTATGGAATTTTGAATTAATGCGCATCCTTCGAAGAATGGCAATAACCATGAAATATCACTTGTTGAATTTCGTATACATGTACATCATTGCAAGAATGGACAAAAGCCATGAAATAGCACCTGTTGAATTTCGTATGCATGTACATCATAGCAAGACTGGGCAATACCCGTAACATTTCGTTTGTTGCAAGATTATTGATTGCCCGAATAATATATGAAATGTAAACATATAAGCTTATCCTTATCATGGTCTGTTCTGAAAAGTTAAATTACAGAAGAAGCCATAAGAGCATGCTTTCAGCTTATTTTCTAAGAAATCTTCAGCTTATAAATGTGATCACGCTTACTGAATTTTGGATTCATGCGCATCGTTGTAAGAATGAGCAATAGGAATGAAATATCATTCGTTGAATTTCGCTGCATCATTGCAAAAATAGGCAATAGCCATGAAATATCATTTGTTGAATTTCAGATTCAGGTGCATCATTGCAGCAATGGGCAATGATTTCCATGAAATATCATTTGTAGAATTTTGGATTTTTCGTGCAGAAATTTGCAATCTTTATGATTTTAAAATATTAAATTCGTATTAATATAATTTGTAAAATATTAATATTCATTAAATGTTCATTTAAAATATTTCTTTTAAATTGCAGCACAGTTAATATTTTAAACAAATTTAAAGTACGATAATAAAAGTGTGTAATATCAGCACTAGGCTAGTGATTTCAAAACTGTGCAGCTAATATATTGTTGCGTGCGTACAAGTTCGTAACAGATTGAATGCACAACTCCTAGAAAAGGCTTAACAAAATTTATTATTATCAAAAGAAATATAACTGAACGCTGGAATTTTCCTCAGAGATATTCGTATAAGTGTTCACAGTTTCACGCAATATAATCAGTAGTTATACATCAAACTACTAAAAGCGTTAAAATACAATGCAATGCAAAAAGAAAGATAATCCGATCTCACGCTGAACTCGTAACAATAACTACAACAGCTAACTAAACAATTGAACTGAGATGGTCTTTCTTCGGCCTTAACCGTTTGAGTCCGGCGCGCGCTTCACTTGTATGCCAAAAATACGGCGCAGCGCGATAGCGCTTCTCTTGTTTTGTATCGAGAATGCGAAGACGCTGCTGTTGGTTAGTATACTCGAAAAAAAAAAAGTTATTGAAAATTGAAAAAAAATTATTGAAATATTCAATTGGTTTCGCATCAGGAGGAGCGGCATGCTTTGGTCCAGGTACTTCAGAAAAAGTATTCGATTCGTTCGAAAAAATTGTATCCACGGGTAAAAACACATCAATAATATCGTCATCGGAGGTACTTGCAGTTACTTCATCATCATCACTGCTATCATTAATAACTCGTAATCTCTTAGAACGAATGAAGATGTCACTTCCACTATCACTTTCAAGGTCATTACTATACTCATCCTTATCACTTCTCATAGCATAGTCACTTTCAAATGAATCAGAACTTGGCATGGGTTATTTCGTAATTATAATTTACCAAGTATAACACTTGGTAAAAAAATGAAAACAAATCCAAATTCCTATAAAACAACTGCTACTGATATCACTACAACTGCTCTCAATAATTGCGTAGAGTATACTAACTAACAGGCAGCGTCTTCGAATTCTCGATACAAAACATGAGAAGCGCTATCACGCTGCGCCGTATTTTTGGCATACGACAAGTGAAGCGCGATAGCGCTTCGCCGGACTCAAACGGTTAAATAGATTTTAACCGGCCGGGCGAGATCTTTCTAGTAATTTCTGCGTCTCGAGATTTCTGACGAAAAAAAAAAAAAAAAAAGTGAAGTGGAATTTCGGTTACAGCTAACATAGTGTTCAATTACATTTATTCAATTTCAATATAAATTGCTGAGATAAACTTTTACTCAATGTTAAATGCAGGTTCTCCTGTATTTTCACTTTTCTGGCATAGCTTTCTCTTAAAATTTGTCTCGCGCTGCATTACACGGGGAAACACAATAATCCTAATTCTACTAAAATTAGCTATCTAAATATAAATTCGTAACAACATATATGTTTTACATCGCAAATTAAAACTCATTTTATGCGTATTTGTCATTTATACTTTTTTTGTGAATGGTCCCTTGAAAGACGTATAAACGGTGCTTCACTGTATTTATTTAAAATATTAATTTTAAATTTGTTTAAACATAGTTAATATTTTAAACAAATTTAAAGTACAATAGCAAAATTGTGTAATATCAGCAGTAGGATAGTAGTTTCAAAACTGTGCAGATAGTATATGAATGTTTTACATTGTAAATTAAAATTTCGTTTATATGTCTTTCTCATTTATACATGGTTTGTGAATGGTGCCTTGAAAGACGTATAAACGGTGCTTCACTGTATTTTAAAAGTAACAAATACACCAATAACCGAATAAAACGAAATATAATTTTACAACAGTACACAAAATCAGCAATGCAATCAACGTGAAAAGAAACCTATATTCGTTGTAACACGCTAATAACCAGAATCCCATTTATAAAAATGGAGGCCCGGAGCAAAACCTTTGGCAATGGCCCCTCCTCCTTTAACTCTTTTCATTATTGTAAATATCCTTACATAATGTATTTCATGAAAGAATCTGAAAATATCCAGTTTTCGTTACTTAAGGAAGAATTATGGCATTTTTCGTGCATTCCCTTGTGGGGCAAATTATACCACGTCTCGTCTGGAAGATCAGTGGCTCAAATCCCAGTGAGAGCATTATTGACTTTTCATATTTCTTGCAACTAAAATCCTAATGGCTGCACAATTTAATCAAAAGAAAACAAAAAATATCTGAAAGCCTTCAAATTTTAAATTATGCACAAATTTTTAACGTCTTGTGTGTTACCTTTATTTATTAAATATCATGTTCTTCGTGCTAAACCATAAAATTCAATTTCCGATACACAATCTCGCGCGCTGGAGATAAAAAAAATCCCCCCCCCGTTTAGTGTTGCCATTGCTCGCTTTGAAATCGTTGATTTTCTTCATTAAAAACTCATAAATGTTTTACAAATTATGAATTAGCTAATAAAACTTATTCCAGATACCAAATGCCCATATTAGAGTGGAGGACTACGTTATTCAAAATCTGATGTCTCTAGGTGCCGTTGTTTTTTCACAACGCGAGAAACATTCATTTATTCATGCAGACTCTTATTGTTTAATTTTTTTTTAAGTAATGCAGGGCTCTAATATTTGGTGGCAACAATTTGAAAAGAAAAGTGAAAAACTGTTTTATAGTGCACGATGCAAGATGCTGAAACGAAATTAATAGCCCTTCTGGGCAAATTGCCCTTTTGGGCTAAAAATTGATCCGAATGCTTTGTTTTTATGTTTCCAGTTTATTATGTGTTATATGAAATACAAGATTATATATTTTAAGACTCGATCATGTGTGTTTTCCCTAAAAAACAGACATAAACAGTAGGATGTTTTTTTATTTTATTACAAAACTTAATCGATTAAATTGCAGTCATAAGACTAAAGTAATACAAATAAAGTATTTTTCAATTTAACGATCAAGAATACGATAATGCTGTAAAGGCCCTTATATTCAAGTCCCATCAGAGCTTCGAATGCGACGGTCCCGCACTTGCAATAATAGAAACAATGTGAGCTAGGTTAAGTTAGGTTATTTGAATACGGGGAAACTCTACGAGGGCTATTTATGTAAGAGGAGGGATGCCATTGTGGAGAATTTTTTAAGGGGTAAGGTACGGAAATTAGCATCAGATTACAAACTGAGGCTTTGGCAAACATTGTCACTCCCTAATAGCGAGGTCAAGTATGGAACCAGGATCTAATTTTTATAAAGAAAAGCAATAAAATGATTGTTTTGGTTTATGTGATTATGGTAAAGCCTCGAGGGCTAAAGGGAGAGATGCCTTCGTGGAGGACTTTCTAAGGGAACTGGCTTGTATACACGTTACATATGGCAAAAACCACGGAAACGCCCATGCGCCAGCCCGTTCGCGGAATTCGAGCCTTAGACCGAACTACCAGTGTTTAGCGACTCGGCCGCTGCTGAGCCCGCAATAAAATGAAGCATGGATTGAAAATTTTGTTTGTGCCCCTAATTTTATATTGTTGATCTTGTTATGATTTATCTCACTTGTCTGAGAATAATATCAGATCAAGCGCATGAATTTTATATTAGTGAGGAATGCAGCATTACATCTGCCTTTGGCATGGGCCTTGGGCACTTTATAGTTGAATCTATGGCTTTGGCCTGGTCTTTACCAACTTGGAAGGAGAATCTCCTGGGGAATGAGTCGGAGAGTCCCTCGGGAAACGGATGCAAGGTTTCCTCATCCTTCTTCCCCAGTCACCAAAACCACTGGAGAGGACTTTTGGATAGCTGGGTATTTTAAGGGCCCCCATGCCACAAAGACACTACACATTTACAAGCGTCTAAGCTTTCTCGGGGACTCGAATCCAGGTTCAGCGACACGGAACTGAGCATCCCTACCACTATACTGATTAGGGCTGCTTTAATACTGTTAAAATCTAGAACTGAAAAAAAAAAAAAAAAGTATCATAAATATCCAAGAACGTTTGGAGGTCTCTTTGTAAGTCGAGTCCACTTGCCCCTTTCCCCCTTTGAGTAAATCAGGTCCTGCTGTTAACCTAAACAAAGCGAAGTGCTTTAAAATGATATCTTATTCCAGACTTTTCTAGTAAACAAATTAAGGATTTGAAAAATGACTTCGGATGTTACGGCTGCTAATGAGATTTCTCGCCCTGCACATCGGAATTTCTCCTTTTTCTTGATGCTGTTTTAAATTTTGCAGATTAATTGAACGTACGGAATGTTTTGACACTAAATCTTCTTCCTAAAAGAAAAAAAAAAAAAAAAAAAACTTTTCAGAGTTTCCTTTGATTAAAACGTGTTACTTTGAAGATTTTGGAAAGAGATAAAGTTAGTAAGGCGGGAAGAAAAAAAAAACCCCTCTGAAAATCAATTAAATTAATATCTCGTACTGAGTCCCCAAACCAGGTTACATTTCGTCCCCGTTTTAAAATACTAATATATACTTTTTTTTCCTTAAAGTGCATTGTTAGTTGACGTATCAATTAAGTTTCCATCAATTATCTCCCGTTTTAATGAGAATTTCAGCGTCTTGAATTTTGGAGGGTATAGAAGTATCGCTATAATTAAGTAGGTGGAGCTTCTAACTGGAAAAGAATTTCTATCAGCTAAAATAACATATTTGCTCAGTTCTGTAAATACTTATTTTCAGCCATTGCAGTTTTAATTCGAGAGAGAATTCAATTTGAAATGATACGCATTTATTTACAAAAGCCGCTTATGGGAGATATTTTTGTGGGCCGAGTCCCGTTCATCGGGCTTCTGCACCACTTGAAACTCCGAAGAAGAATTTGCCTATTCTACGAAAGGTTCACCAGTGATCCAGCGATAAAAAAGTTGAATACTGGTAACTCGACCCGGGTTCAAATCCTGGCAAACGGATGGGCCACATGCTAGTCTTAATGCATTTTTACGACTGAATACGAGTAACTGAATGCGAGTCAGTTTCCGTTAAATACCAGTCCACGAAGGGAATCTCCTTAGGCAAATAGTAGACCTCGCATGCTTCGCTATGTTACAATTAAACCACATTGCCTAGTGAACGAAAAAAAAATCTACCCTCACATAGAGATGAAAGTATTAGGCAATGGATTTATTGTTTTATTGTAAGGTGCACTAGGTGTATGTGTATATTAGGTGCATCAATATCTTGCACCTAGTCATATGCACCTACATACTGAGCGCCGCCTGAGATAACCACTGACTTTGTTGTAAAAGTCTTACAGTGTTAATAGTCATCCTGGCAGAAGGGAATATTTCCTTAGTGTAAAAATATAAATATAAATATTACATGGGCATACAAGGCCTGTGTATAAGCATAGATATGTTGATTACAAACATTGTCTTCTACAAGTTACATATGATAGTACCATAAAATCATGACAGCTATGTGTACATTTAAACATTATCTGAATTCATATTTACAATACTTTTACTGAGATAATCAAATTAAACTTGTAATTCATTTACACATTGACTGGATTTTCAATATCATTTAAACCGCTTTACAATATTATTTTTAATCAAGTATATACAAAATGGATAGTAATATGCTTACATTACAATAGTTCTGCTCTTACAGTCCTGTTATTATTCTACGGGGTGAGCTATTTTTCTAGTGTTGATTTTCAGTTGTTGTAGTATTTTGAATTGCTATTAAAATTATGCTGCGAAGATACAATTCTCAAAGGAGTGGGAGAATTTCTTAGCACCTTGCTGAGTACAGCCTGATTACCTCCTATTTTAGTTTTCATCTGCTTGTTGCCGCAGGTATTCTCCGCCCACTGCGGCCAGTATTCACTGCTTGGCATTTTTAAATGCAGTTTATCGGTTTGTGGGCAGTTGAAGAGAAAGTGATCTGCATCACCTACCGCACCACATTCACACAATTCTGATGCTCGTGCACCTATATACTAGGTGTACATCTACATACTAGGTACACCTAAGTGTAATAACTGAATATCATGGGAAAGCCCGTCGTCTGCTTTGCCATCTTCCAAATAATCTATTCCACTTCAATACGTAATCAACAGCAAGGGAAAAACTGAAGAGTTTTTAGATTTTTAACTGTCATTCAAAAGGCTTTGTTAAGGTCTTTAATGCTTTCGCAGTTCACCAGTCTCTTTTGCACACACTCTTGCCAATCTCTTCCCCCCTTTTTTTGTCATTTTAGCTTTATATTATTGAGCATCGTTTTCTTTCCAGTTACCCCATATACACTGCGAAAAAAAAGGGGGGACAGTTCTGTATTTCCCGTTCTACTGGGCCGATAGATGACATTTAAATTGTTTTTTCAAGTTTTGAAAGCGCGACTTACAATATATATATATATGATTTATATATAGCATTGTTCTAACATAATTATTTTGACACAAAATTGAACTCTTTCTGAAATAACACGGCAAATTTTTTTTAAGACTCAAATTATGCCTAAATATTTAATTTTGTAAAATATGGCGCGAAATTTACGGAGAAATTCAAAAATTTATTTTGGGGTATTTTTTTTTTTCCCCCCAGTTTGCGCCAATCACTTGGCGAACTTCTTAATTTATAGCAACCTATTTTCCTTTCCTTTTTTTTCATTGCAGACGTGCGAAAAAAATGTCACCGTTCGTATTTTCAAATAATTTTAATAAAGTGCTTAATCCACATTTTCGTTATTATCATTTATAATAAATGCGCCAAATTTCAAAACGCGCCAAAATGTAAATTAACGTACATCTTAGGAAATTTTGAATAAAAAGCTCTAATTTTTTGCGGGCATGCATAGAAATACATCTACTTTAAGGAGATGGTAAACATTTTATAGGTTATAATTCAAATTTTTTTTGAAAAATTTATAAAAGTTATTTAAAAACACAAATTTTGAAAATAAATCATAAAAAATTGGCGAATTTCATTTTGAATGAACCTAAATTTTGAAATATGAAAGGAAGAATCAAATAAGTTTAATAAAAGAGGTATTAATAAATATATCAAATTCAATTAAAATTGAGGAGGTAAAATTTTGAGAGCTAATTTTTTAAAAACAATTCGTGCGATTTTTACAAAACTTGGCAGATTCACATAATTTGAATCGTAGAATCGAAATATGGAAAAAAATTGCCATGTCATTTCAGAAAAAGTCCGATTTATGTCAAAATACCTATATTAGAAAAATGCTATATATAAATCTAATACATATCCTAAGTCGCACTTTCGAGAAATGAAAAACATAATTTGAATTTCATCAATCGGCCCAGTAGAACGGAAGATATAGAACTGTCCTCTACTTTTTTTTTTTTCGCAGTGTACTGTTGAACAGCAAAATCACAAAATTAATAAAAGCAGCACATCAGCATATGTTTAGAATTCCCGTTGTAGTGTTAAGTGTAGGCATACATTTCTATATTTTTCAGCACATTCTTCCCATTCACGCCACTATTGATAAGCCCATTCGGGTTATCTGCCTAAAGCGTTGCTTTCGTAGAGAATTCTCTAAGGAAAACTGGCTCATTCATATTCACATTTTACATGGAGGAAAGCCAAGAGATCGCTCTTGCAGAAAGGGCCGTTAGCTAGGATTGGAACTACCAGTGTTCAGCGGTCTTATTTTTTCGGTGAGAGGAAGTATTAGAGTGGCCGAAGAACTTAAGAATTATGAGACTGCAAAGTAACTCAAATATCCACTTTACTTCGTAAAATGATAGGATGATAGGATATATGTTGTCACTTGTCATTTTCTTCTTAAGCTTCTTGATTATTATTTAACTGAAGTATTAATAAATTTAACAAAGCCAACAAGCAGAGTAAAGGCTTATGCTTATTTCAATGCATTTGTATTATTTTGATAAATATGATTTAAAGGTTGGGAAACTTGCGCCAGATTTGGATTGGACTGTGTTATTTGATTTAAGCAAAAACATACGGGAACTATCTTCTTGAGTTCACTCCCTGTTATGACCAAGCGTCTGTCGTTTCTCTTTTGTCTCCATCAGCCTCTCGGGAGGACTGACGGCTCAACAAAATTTAAGTGCCCACATGTGGCTAAAATACTTAAGTTACAAATATCTATGTTGTACCTAGGATTTGAACGAAGTGGAATTCCATCATCCTGCACTGCCCACTATATCGTTTAGAGAGGACTCTGGAATGTAAATACACCATCGCATCAAAAATTCTCAATATGTAAGATTATTCCAAATTTTTAATTTGATTTCGAGTGAGCAAATTGTAAGGATTGTGCCTGAACTAAGCGCAACTTGTGGAAAATACTTGAATAGACGTTTAAATGACTTGTCGCTATGTCTAAGAAGAAACAGAATTTAAGAAGAGTGTAAAAGTTTTATTCAGAACTCAAAATAATTTGACAGCAGGCACTTCTTGTGCTTATAAACCAGCCAGCATTTGTGACGTAACTCGAAATACAAGGAATTCAAATTCAAAACTAAGTTAAATCTTAAGTTAGTCCACAGATTACGCAGAATAATTAACACGCAAGTTTTCTCAAGCCTATACCGGCATGACAATCGCTAGTAGCAAGAATAAAACAACACAAGAAGACAGACTGCTATCAAAGAATTGCATCTAGTAATGTGGCCTTCAGCAAGCGGAACACGCTGTGAATAAACAATTTAAAACCTCCTTTAAATACTACCTCTTTCTACCTCATTTGAATACGCGCGAACTAAAAATTAGCATTCTGGCAGGAAAACAAAAAAATGGAGAATTACCTAACATTAAAAATAACTGGTTGGATAAATACAAATAAATCTTTACAAACTCTTTACTTAGCCAGCCGATGTTCAAGCGACAGAATTTTTATTCCGAGCCACAAAGTACGACGAATGCCATTTTTTACCAAAATATTATCTGCTCATCATTTTTGGGAGAGTGAAAAAAAAAAAAAAAAAAAAAAATTCGAAGAATTACTCAGCCGACCAGTGATCGTAAATAACATATTTCTGCATCTGAGTCTTTAGAATTATCAGTTCATAATTTTTTTTTTTATCTCCGACAATGCAATATATTTCCTTTTATCCTCCTGAATACCATGAAACACCTTTATTCCGGTTTTTTTATTACTTCGTATGTATTAGCTCATAATTTAAATTACTTTTTTTCTTTCTTTAATGATGTAAATATCATCATAATGAATGGTAGTTAAACTAACAGAGACTAGAATCAGTAATTACGTGAATGTAACTAATATGAGCTGTTTAAATATGCGAGTAGATCCAAAAAGCCGTGTTATTCACAGAGTTTAAAGGTTTTTTTTCCCCTTCGATGTTTCATAGTTTTCGATATTTTGTTTCAAATCCTTTGAAACATTTCAAATCGTCACGATTTGACCCTTCACCCATGCAAGTAAACAGATTGTACAGTTTAGTTGATTAGAAATTCTAACAAACGAAATATCGCTATGATCTGAAACAAAAAAATAAAGTCTTACGAAGGTTAAAATAGTCTTTTTTTTAAGAAACTCCTGTATATGACAGAAGATACCATTAATATAAGTTGAAATTTAAATTCAAGTATCGTATTTGGAGTCTACATAGAATGGAGATGGAGGAAGAATAAAGAATAAATGACTATAATCCTTTATTCTACGGCGATAGTAGTTAATGACGGCGATAGTAGTTAGTGATACGGCGATAGTAGTTAGTGACTCTGACTACGGGCCAAGGCTCAAATCCTGCACAAGTTGTATTGTACCTGCGTTGCATGGCGGCACTCTAAATATGCAGCAAGCGGAAAGTTCTCGCGAGAGGTTGCTGGTAGCAGAAGAGGGGTGGGAGACCCTCGGACTCATTCCCTTGGGTTGCTCTATGGAGATAAGAATAAAAGGAGGGTTCAACCCCGCACTACGGGTGAAGCACTGTTCCCAGACTTAGGTCTCCAGATGAGGCGTTTTTTGTTTACATCCACAGCTTCCTTGACAGCTATTCGATAGTACTTCCACACACGACAGCTCCATACAAATCGAAAAGCGGGACACTTCCGCATAAAAGAAACATTCAGTGTTAGATGGATAATAGAAATAGTGATATTTACGCAAAAATCACATCATGGTTATTTTTCGATGACTTGCAACAGCGATTTTAACAGTACCTTTAAAATTCTTTACGTCTTTCGATACCTTTGATAGAGTATTCGCTACTTTTATTTTATGTTTCAAACACCAAAATGTTTTTAAAAAATACATGTTTTGTCATCCACATATTATCATTTTATTTATATATAACTGAAAAATAATCACTTTGGGTTTACTAAAAAATGAAAAAAATAATAATTATAATAAAGTTCTGCCTCTCTTTTTTTAAAAAAAAATTTATTTAGCAATATGTTTAATTGATGATTAAATGTAATACAAAATTATGAATGAAAAAAGGTTTGTTATTCAATGCATATACTTTTAAGTTATTTTTCTGTATTTCTGTGATGTTTCCCTTGCTTTCGTCTTTTTCACTTCGTCTTTTACTTTGCTTTAAGTTTTTACTTCTTTAAAAGTAGTAAATGAAATATTGTAATCGCGAAAAATTCATTTTCACCATTTCAATTCCTAAATCCATTTGTACTTTTTTTTTTTTTTTTTTTTTTTTTTTTTTTTTCCCCGGCGTGACGTGGATTCGTTTTTTCAAAACGTGTTATAAAATGGATTTAAAAGAAATTCAAAATCGATTTTTTTTTTCTTAAACTCTGTACGTATATATATATATATATATATCGCATAACTCAAAAACGATTAGCCGCAGAACGTTGAATTTCTGCATATGGGTATGGTATATATATATATATATAAATATACCATGCAGAAATTTTATATATATATATATATATAAACCCACTCCCTAACCCGGTCTTTATTTTCGCAATCTTTGGTCCTAGTCATATACTTCCAATTTTACAGAAGTGTTTTTAGGAGCGTTTAGTACTTGTTATTAAAAAAAGAAAATTATAAGAAGTTTGCCGTATAGGATAAAAATTGACCAGGATATTTAATTTCAAAATTTGGAATTTTTGACGTGCTTTTCAACTTGCCTGAAGAAATCGGTTAATATGTTAGAATAATCGAAGGAAATACGTTTAAATGAAGTGCAGCAAAAAATATGTATACTTCATTAGACCGTACAAGTCATCTGATATTTCCATCAGATTTTTTGGAAAATAATATAGACGTATTTAAAAAGTGTTTTGAGCAAATCTTTCTATTTCCTTCGTATGGTTGTGGAATTATTTCAAGAGTAGTACTGCTTTGCACTGTATTAAGAAAATGGATTGATTACTGCAGATATGTTGTGTCATTTACCGTTAATTTCATTGGGATATTCGCTAAAAAATATGTGATTTTTTTCAGAAAAAAAGTTTTGTTTAATATTTTATGATAATGCTATCTAATTAATAAATTTATAAATGAATTCATATTAATTATGCTTAACTGAAATATAAACAAGTATTAACAATCGACCAGCGCCTAACTTAAAACGCTTAGAAGACGGGTGACCTAAAAAAGACGGCTGTGGCCGAAACTTCGGCCACAGAAATTCTCTCCCCCCCCCCTCCATTCAGGGCATGGAGGTACGAAAGGAACTTCCTACCAGGGTGCTGAGATAGTCATTGTCCGATAACCTTACCCTGACACTTGTCAGATGACCTTCCCCTGCTATTTGTCCGATGACCTTCGCGCCACAGAAAACTATGGGGTATCGTAAATTCCCTTTCATTTTCCTTCAACAGTGTAATGCTAGCTGAAGGCAAAAACTTTCAATTAAGCTTCGCAGTTTGACTTGCTTGAGTTAAGTTGACTTCTACATAGACTTTATATTTACATTTTAGTTTTTAATCCAAAGGGGCTTTGTTCCTGAAGGACTATTGTTTTGCGATTTTGCGTTGAAAACTTTAAAAGGCTGTATCACTTTTCAAATGGTTGCCACCAAATATTATCGCCCTGTATTATATTTGAAGAAATGAAATAATGAAGAATCTGCATAAAAATATGTATGTTTCTCGCATTGGGATAAAACAACGGTACCTAGAGCCATCCAATTTTGAATGACGTAATCCTACTGCGAATATGGGCATCTGAAAGCCCAAATTTGAAATTCGGTATTTGTTTTATTATCCATTTCATATTTTGTAAAACTTTAACCAATTTTTTAATTAACAAACTCAACGATTTAAAAGTGACCAATGGCAACACTCTACGAGAACAAAAAAAAAAAAAAAAAAAAAAAAACTTTTTTTTTACCTCCATCGCGCGGAACTGTGCATCGAAAATTCTAAAGATATGCTCATTTTAAAATTATTTTGCGACATTGCTGTTGAACTGTTTTATGGTTTAAGTGCAAAGAACATGATATTTAATAAATAAAGGTAACACACAAAACGTTAATAAAAACGCCCCTTTGGACGTAATTTTAAAATCTGAAACCTTTCAGATTATTATTTTTTTAAATTTTTATTTTTAAAAATTATATAAGTAGAAAGTTATATTATGTATCCAACATACCTAATTACTTGTGTTTTGTACATTAACCAATTCTAACGTAACATATACACTAAATTGCTTTAATAAATGTCGCTGAGCTGCAGATGGTGGATAATACCCATCAATAGAGCATACACGCCGAAAGTCTAAATGATGGTGTGCGGTTGCTCCATTGATGGTCTTCTGTTTTCTGTGTTTCGCATGACTAACTTGCTCTCTAGAATTCTACATAAGTACCCTAACCATACTGATATGGATATGCGTATATATATCAGACACGTCCAGACTGCGGCTGTCCGACCTTAATTGAGGCTCGCGAGTTATTTACGATTCTTTGTCATCTGAAATGCGAATAAATATAATTTTTTTTTTTTTTTTAAAACAAGGGAATTTGAAATAGAAACTCTGCAGTGCCACGTTTCTTTATTAATCGCTAATTTAATTTCTGATATTAAGTATGTTAAAATTTGATAGATTTCAAACTGTCCACCGCTGGCTTATTGTCAGAACAACAAATACGTAAAATTCCAAATAATTCCACTTCTGGTAATTCTGTTCCGGTTATGTTACTTTTGAACAGGTAATGGTAATCGGAATACACTAATTCGAAGTTAATTTAAAACTCAATATTAATATTTTTATTTAATTATTCTCAATAATATTTTTTCTCTCAAGTTAATTTTACTTCAGTATCTGCTTATATTCCTATGTGATTCGATGGAAGATTTGCTATTCGTTGTAGTGTACTTTTATTCAGTCCACGAATGGCGTGAACTCACGCTGAAGAAACCTGTTTCGTCTTGCAATCCATATATCTTTTAATCTTTGGAAAAATTTACGAGGATTTTATTTTTGGTAGAGTGAACTTTCAGTCTCTTACATGGTTAGGAGACTTATTTCAAATTTTAGCGAAACTCCTTCAAAATAAATTTCCTAGCCCCAAGCAAGTCAGGCATTTTTATGCAATTACTTCATATATTTCGCAACCATTCACAATAATACGCTTAGTGAACACTTTTCCCACATGAAACTCTATCTTTCGTAATATTTCCTTGTTAATCCTAGGCAGAGATCGAAATTTATTTCACCTATTTGAACAGCTAGGTTGAAGGTTTCGGCTGGTAGACCGATGTAACATGTGCCCGACGAAGCCGTTATATAGCCCGGCGTGAACTACTAAATTTATTGGCAGTAGTTTATATATGTTCAGAATTATCGTAACGATTCAAGAGGTGGTTTCGAGAATTTTCAGTGATGTCCATGAACTTCATTATCTATGACCAAAATTATCAGGACGATTTGACAGATAATTTCGAGAATTTTCAGTGATGCACTGTGTATTGATTACTAAAAAATTCTGGTATATTCCGTTGGATGCCACGCTTAAATATTGTATCAGTTAGGGCCGTCATGAAAGATACTCACTATTCAAATATCACTAAAGTTGCACTCATATTCTTTTCATGGTTGTAGAGATATTACATTATTTAAATGCTGGAGAATTGAAAAATGAGCAATGCCTTCGCCGGGAATCGAACCATGGGCCTCTGGTATATGCGCCCCCCAGCGTGCTGATCACTACGCTACGAAGGCATGCAAAGAAACCGGAAGAAATTCAATACGAGATGGGAAGTCATTTGACCGCCGCCGTGATCTTATATACTCCCCTTTTAAAGGGCGACTGGGTTTTTAGGGAACACAACCGCCAAATCCTGGGTGTGAAGGATCATCATTCCCCACCCTTTTAGTTCGGGCGCCACTGTAGAGACATTAGGTTATTTTGAAGCAAGAGAGGTGAAAAATGAGCAATGCCTCGCCGGGAATCGAACCACGCACCGCTGGAATACGCGCCCAGCGTGCGGACTACCACACTACGAAGGAATGCTAAGAAGGTGGTAGAAATACCTTATTGAAAACCAATTTTTTCTTTCCCCCAAACATATTATGCGCTGAAAAATGTGAAATCATTTGAGACTGTATTATGTGAAATGCTTGATACTAATAACAATAATTTAGAAGCTTTGTGAACTCGGAGAAATTTCAATCCTCTAATTCCAATTTTCTCGTTAATTTCATTAATTATATTTAACATTATTCCTATGAATTATCTGAGTTGAATGTTCTCTACCTCTCCCATGAAACTGAAAGTACACCTTTTCATAAATTTCTGTAATGTCTATGAGTGGTATTCATAACACGATAAATGAAACAAAAAGTCGAGTAGCTGATTTTACCAATACCGACATTAACAATGCCAGTATTCAACCTTTAACCTGGCTCTAAAAATTAAGATTATTTACTGAATATACATTCAAATATTTAACAATGAATAGATATGATCTTAATCAACAATTCGTAAAAGTGTTTCAGTGAACTCAAAAATTTAAATATTATTGTAAAGGTTCATGTATTTTCTATATCAAGAGAAGATTGAACGTTTTGTTATAAATACACCGTCCAGTGAAAAATTTAAAAAAATAAAATACAGGGTGTTTATAAAGTCCGGGACACATTTTGATGTTTAATAACTCATAAAATAATAAAGATAGATTAAAATTAATAACATAAAAGGTTAGATAGACTTAAAACGTTTCATGACCCTTGTCAAAGAAGTTCCACGTGTGCCCCCTTCGTCGCACGGAGAATATCAAGTCGATATTCAATTTCACACCAGGTATCGGCAAGCATGTCGGCATCCACAAAGGCTATTGCGGTTGTAATTCTGGCTTTTAGGTCATCAATATTCGAAACTCTCCTCCTGTAAACGTTGTCCTTTACAAATCCCCAAAGGAAAAAGTCCAGCGGCGTTACATCAGGTGATCTGGGTGGCCAAGGAATTGGACCTCCTCGCCCAATCCATCTTCCTGTAAAATGGTCATTCAAAGATGGTACCCCGATGAAGTGGTGCACCATCTTATTTCTAAAAGACATGTGGCTGAAGCTCTTCTAGATGTGGAAATACGAAGTTTTCCAACATGTCTAAGTATACGAATGATGAGACCTTCTTTTCTGTAAAAAAGAAAGGCCCAATGGAATCCCTTTATGCCTCACGGTATTCATGGGGGTTTTCAGATAGTTGCCAAAAACAAAAGAGAGAAAAATGCAATTAATAAGCAGACAATATTTAGAAAAGTACAGATATTTAGACTGGAAAATGAAATTATCTGAAATTAACCACACGCGCAGACGATATTTACAAAAGTAAAGATATTCAAATCTGAAAAAGAAAATATATAAGTTATTCCATCAATAAATGCCATAAGTTTGTTTATAGTTTCATTATTTTATGAGTTATTAAACATCAAAATGGGTCCGGGACTTTATAAACACCCTGTATTTAAATTATTAATTATTAATTATTTATATCATTCTTAATATATTGGAATTGAATATTTCATGCCTAATATATTGGAATTGAATATTTCATGCCTAATATATTGGAATTAAACATTTTATTCCTAATACATTTTAATTAAATAAACAATATTTGAAATAAACATTAAACTGTAACTTTTATTTCGTTTTGATTATATCAGATACAGGTAATTATTTTTTTGTTTTAAACTCTGTCTGGCAAATTTGCAGGAAATTTATGGACAGGAATTCATCAATAAATCTAAAATTAAAATAATAAAACTATGAATTGAAAAGATTTTAAAAAATTAATGAAGTACACAATAGTAGTAATAAAATTAAAAAATGAAACTTTAAAAAATAACAGCAGTAATTAGTTAATAGATATTTTCATTCTCCATTCTACTATATTTTCAGTAACATATTCTATTAGAAAATTGAAATCTTCCCTGTATTTAACTTAGGAATGGAACATTTTTCCTTTTTATCAAGAATCAGATAACAGAACTTTCACATTCCAGCATTGTATTAAAATGATATTAACTATGTTTATAATATAGAATTAAATCTATATCATTACATAAGTCTATTTCATGTAAAATTATCTGTAATATATATTAAAAAGACGTAAATAGTTAGGCCTGTATTACATGGAATTCGTCCACGGCGTACTTACTCCCTAAGATCATGAACTCTAATTGCATATTCTGAATATTTCATGTTGCATAGTAAATAGAAAAAGCTAATTTTCAATACGAATTATATTATTTCAACGACAGCTTTTAGCATAAAATAATACAAAATTAAACTTCTTTAAATTTGCAAACAATAATTTTACCATCAACATACTTACTTTTAAGAAAGTTGAGCTTGTTGATTTAGCAGTTAATTTCTCATATTAAAACAAAATTGCTAAAAGTGGTTATGTGTTGCTAATTTTTGCGAGTGGGTATAACATTAAATTTTTTATGAGATTTCAATACTGTACTAATTTATCTTCGCATCTTGTTTGCTCAGGCATCAAGTACTTTTAAAAGTAGTAATGAAATACCTCCACTTTTTCCTCTATAGAGAAGCCCACCAGTGGCCAAGAGGTAAAGTCGCTGAACGCTGGTAGTTCGGTCCGAGGTACAAATCCCGCGAACGGGCTGGCTGCATGGGTGTTTTTCGTGGTTTTCCCCGTGTGTAACGTGTATACGAGCCAGTTTCCCATAGAAAGTCCTCCACGAAGGCATCCCTCCCCTTAGGCAGATATCCCTAGTGTGCGTTGCCATAATTAAATACACACCACTTCTATAGAGACTGACATGAACAACTTACATGGCGTGCAAGTTCAGAAGATAGACATCTAAATTTAAATTGAGATCTCTCATATTTAAATTAAGCTTCATATAGGCATATCATTTATTCTGATGGCAATATTTTTATTTATTATGCGGTTCAAAAGTTTCTTCTTTAAAGTTTCCAACGAATGTTTCAAAAATAACAAAAAGAACATTTATATAACACAATGAAATCATCAATGCAAGAGAAAATGGGAGTATGGAATTAAAACGCCAAGAAGCGAAACAGAATGATTAAATAACGTTGAAAATTACATAACAAACTGAATTAGTGAAACAGCCATTTTATTAAAATTCAAGAACATTGTATTATAACTAAACTTTCTATTTTATTAAAAGTGCAACCGCATGCTTAACACATGCTACTGAAAATTAAGAAACTCATGATTATGAAAGAAAATCATAAACCAGAATAACAGGATAATAAACTTGTTTGCATTTATATTTTTCAAACTGAATAAAATAAAATAAATTTTACTGACGCGAGTTCGAGAGTAAATTTTACCACTTGAAGCATTAAATCACATGATTAAAGACAGAAATCATAAAAACCTATTTTAAAAATTATGACTATCAAATTTGTTTACAATAATCACAAAAAAACTTACATATTTTACGGAATTTTAACCTTCACATTTGCTGAGGAAGCCTGCTGTAAAATTGCACATGAATCATTTTGTGGGTTTATTTCGAGCTATCACATCTTGCAGAATTTTCACACAAAAATTGTTGTCGGACCTCTCTTTCCATTCATCGGTTGAATAAATTTCCTGCAGATGATCAGAAAAAAATTCCAAAGCACTTTGGTACAAATTATCAACGTGATGCATAATAGCTAACTGGAGAATTTTGAGCACATTTGCGACAGTAACACTGAGTTTGCACACATTTTTGAGAGCAGAAACATCATACTTTTCAGCTACTCCATAAAGCTGAATAACTGTTTCTTCGGATAGTTCTTCCACATTTCCAGTGTACAGAAAAAGAAGCATTTGATGCATAATATCAGAATCCACATCAGGAATCTCCACCTGGTCGTTTCGCGATTCTGTCATTTCGGTTTCGAACATTCTGCAAAACACCGATGACTGAGAACACAGAATAAATTTATGCACGGAAAATCTTCTCGATTTAGCAACTACAGTAACGTCGGATAATGTTCCATTTTCGTAAAGATTTCGAAGGCTTCTCTTTAAGTTACTATCTCCGAGAGAAGTTGCAAAGATGCAAGAAGATTCCAGAATCTTAGAATAAGCACTGCCATCAGATAATTTAAATTCGCATTTCAATAACAAGATATCCTCTGGATTCGAAGATATATTCCTCGAAAACTGAGCACATTTCCAGTTTTCATCAGTTTTAAAGAAATGTTCATTTTCAGAAGAATTATCGTCATCGAAGGATACTTTGGATCTCACAAAAATCGGCGCAAGTTGAGGCTCAGGTTTATTGTAAACGAAAACATCAAAGATCTGATCAGTTTCCTTTTTTTCGCAGACGCGTAACCTTAAACTCCATTTACTAAATTCCGGGATATTCGTCTTAAATTCGTGATGCAACTCTGTGTTAACGGGAAGGCTGGAGAAATTATCTATTGACCACACAAAGGAAAGTTTTCTTGTATAAAGGCGAGTTTCACATGTTTTTATGTTACCAGGTGTAGGGCCGAGAATGCGGAGTCCGTATTTTGCTGCAGTCATATAGACCTCCTCGAAGTTGAACACATATCCGATTAAATTGAATTTTCCAGTGTAAACATAATCGATCATGGCTTCCAGAACGCTGGATTCGATATCAAAATCCTGTTCGGAAGATTTTTGTTCATCGAGTTTTTTTGCCAGTTGAGGCCACCTCGCCCACAATATAGCTTTATGCACTTTGAATTCTGCACCCCGGGCACGCAATAAAACGTCCGTGAACAGTTCAGTTTTGTACGAAAGTGAAAGGTGTATCTCTTCTTCATTATTATCAGGAACTGGTTTCAAACTACATTTTATAATTAGTATATCGCAAATAACGGACTTTAAAAGTACACTTCTTTCAATGAATCTGGGAAAGCCGTATCCCCGATCCGGGTGTTCTTTTAGAAATGAAATTATTTTTGCAGGATCAGAAATCTCTGAGAAAATTTCTTTTCCATTGCGATCAAAGAATTGAAAGCTGCAACTCAACTTGCAGTCTTCTGGGATGTCATCTCTTCTACAGAGACAAATACTTACGTGCTCTGAATCTGGTTCATAACCTTTTGGATATAATAGAAGGCGCCATTTTTTTCCGGGCAAAGAGTTGGCAACAAAGCATGGGCTGTCGACATAGAATCGGACATGTTCCAGTTCACGATAATGGCACATGCTAAAATTCTTAATAATCCACACAAATGTAAAATCACAGTCGATCTGTTTCTCCATTGCATTGACGTATTTCCTTTCTATACTCCTTCCTCATCTGTTGCTAAAATAAACATTCGCATTTGAGCATTCACTTCCGCTTAAGGAACGCTCTTAATGGCTAAGCCGCTTTCAAAAGGAGCAGAACAGATCAGTGGTGGAAACCGGTTCTTCCAATGTGTCCCGTTCACATGCCCAGCAAGCGATAATTGCCTGTCGAGTAGGAGCATGATGGTAGGGATAAATGGAGATGCCATATCCGCAGGCACTAAAGAATGAGAAGGGTTGTGTGAGACTAAAGAATGAGAAGGGGGCCTTTCAGGGAAACGATGCCGATACAAATCCTCTTACGAAGGACACCGAAAGCTATGTGACGTCATGGCTTCAGCAGCTCGCCTACTGCCCACAGCTGTTCATTTGAAAGCTTAAATTCTTTACTTAGATTTAAACGAAGAGGTTTCTTTTACATGAAAATTATAACCGAATACACTTTTAAATTGAATTTATGTTTAGAAAATGTTTGGCTGCAACCGGAGAATATTGGGAAAAAAATGATGTCCTGTGTCTTCGCTACTTATAGTCCCGTGTATCATACATAATAAGAAACAAACAACATGGGATTTCATCGAGTTTCACATAGAAACAGTTAGTTTAACGAAAGAACGGGCTACACAGATGTCAAACAGCGGATACTGTGGAAAAAAAAATAATGCTTGAATATCAAGCATTTCATTCGGTAAATCTGATTATGAGGATATGAAAATGCTTGCAAGGATTGCCGAGAAAAAAAAAAGGGGGGGTCTGAAGTCAACTTCTGTTCCAACTGTTAATATTCGTGATCGGTTATTCACCAGAATGCACCAAGCAGTAAAGGCCAAGGAGGGGAAGGGGGCTTACAAAGTGCATTTGATAAAATTCCCAGTTTAAGTTCCAGAAAGACATATTTGGAACTGGAACATAATTACAATAGCCATGAGGGTTTAGGTGAATGTAATGCTACTAAGACATGTTCGCAATTGTCCCCGCCTCCAAAACAATGTGAATAATTTAATGATAAACTTATCAGCTCTTGAGAACAAAAATTCTGTTGTGCAGACTGTAAGAAAACAGAATTTAAAATTTTTCCCTAAAAAATAAATAAATAAAAAGGAAAAAAAATCTGAAAGCTTTCAGATTTTACATTGCGCCCAAAAAGTCGTATTTTAACGATCTACGTGTTACCTTTATTTATTAAATATCATGTTCTTCGCACTTAAACCATAAAATTAAATTCCACAGCAATATCGCAAAATAATTTTACAGTGAGCATATCTTTAGAATTTCCTATACAGAGACTCACGCGCTGGAGACAAAAATGTACTTTTCTTTTTCTTTTTTCCCAGTACAGTGGTGCCATTGCTCGATTTGAAATCGTTGAGTTTGTTAATCGAAAATTCGTTTAAGTGTTGCAAAATATGAAAAATAATAAATAAAATAATTAATAAAAAAATTCCAAATTAGGGGTTCTCGATGCATATATCCGGTGGTGAATTACGTTATTCAAAATTGAATGGCTCTACGTACAGTTGTTTTTTTCACAATGCGAGAAACATATATACATTTATGCAGATTCTTCATTATTTAATTTCTTTAAATATGACACAGAGCGATAATATTTGGTGGCAGCAATTTAAAAGTGTTTCGCTGTTTATAGCCAATCAACGCAATATGCCAAAACGAAATTAATAAGTCTTCTGGCTTATGGAACACATGAGTATACATACCAATATATATATAGTATATAAATACCGGTTTAAAATATTTTCATTCTTTTATAAGTAACCAGCAGCTTCGCTGTCAGCCTTCGTCTGGCTTTTAAATGTACCGGAAAAATGGCTGAAGGGAATATCAAACGTCAAATTTAAAAACTGCATCGAATTTTACTCTGAAGAACAACTTCATAAAAAAAAAAGTTATTACGTATAACAAAATTACAATGAAATAAGCAATATCCCTTAATACAAATATTAATTATCCTAATAAATAAATTAACCAACTTCCCTTTGCAAAATCTTAAGAACTCAAATGGCATAAAGAAGGTTAAAAACTTTGTTTCCTAAAAAAATCACTCAAAACTTTTCAATATCTTAAAAACAGTGAAATGAGTATTAAATAACATAAAAGAATACAAAAACAAAAAATTCTGAAAAGCTGATAAGCTGATTCTGATAAGTATAATGAATGATATTTTATCTTATATTTTCAAGAGGGAAAAATTCCAATGAAATAAGCTATATTCCTTAATACAAATATTAATTATCCTAATAAAAAAATTAACCAACTTCCCTTTGCAAAATCTTAAGAACTCAAATGGTATAAAGAAGGTTAAAAACTTTGTTTCCTAAAAAAATCACTCAAAACTTTTCAATATCTTAAAAACAGTGAAATGAGCATTAAATAACATAAAAGAATACAAAAACAAAAAATTCTGAAAAGCTGATAAGCTGATTCTGATAAGTATAATGAATGATATTTTATCTTATATTTTCAAGAGGAAAAAATTCCAATGAAATAAGCTATATTCCTTAATACAAATATTAATTATCCTAATAAAAAAATTAACCAACTTCCCTTTGCAAAATCTTAAGAACTCAAATGGTATAAAGAAGGTTAAAAACTTTGTTTCCTAAAAAAATCACTCAAAACTTTTCAATATCTTAAAAACAGTGAAATGAGTATTAAATAACATAAAAGAATACAAAAACAAAAAATTCTGAAAAGCTGATAAGCTGATTCTGATAAGTATAATGAATGATATTTTATCTTATATTTTCAAGAGGAAAAAATTCCAATGAAATAAGCTATATTCCTTAATACAAATATTAATTATCCTAATAAAAAAAATTAACCAACTTTCCGTTGAAGAAAAAAAAATCATGCAAAACTTTTCAATATCTTACAAACAGTGAAATAAGCAAAAAATAACATGAAAGCAACTCAAAGAACATAAAATTCCGCGCAGAATTTTACTCTACAGAACAACTTTATCCCCCCCCCCAAAAAAAAAGAATAAAAAAAATAAAAAATAAAATAAAAAAAATAATTAAAAAAATGTATTATATATATGTATAAATGACAATGAAATATGCCAATCTCTTAAAAGCAGTGACATAAGAAATACGATGAAAAATTGTTGCCAAACCCATATCTCTAAAAGAATGAAACTATTCAAAATGATGCGATTTCATCAAAAATGTATAAACAATAAGACAGGAAAATTGTTGCCAAAATCACATTTTTAAAGATGTGAGATGTGAGAAGTGTACTCGGAAGCTTCATTAAAATTTTTTTTTTTTAAATACAAAATATTATCATTTTTCGAAAATTCTTTTTGTAAGGCAGTCACAAGGATGAAAGTTTAACGTGTAAAAAAAATCAAAGAAAAATAAACTGTACATTTTAAAAATAAAATTTTTTAGAAAAAATCCCGTTGAAAAGATGTTAAGCTCCCTTTGTTAAATAAATTCGTATTGAATCGATTTACTGAAACACGAAATTTATTTTAAGTTCGTAAAATAGCTAAGTGCCTACGTTTCATGACGATGTGAAAATGGAGTGTGTAGAGTAAAATCTCGCTTTCCTATAGCCCATTATGTCTCAAAATGACGCGATTTCGTCACAAAACATAAAATTAAAAAAAAAAAAAAAAAAAAAAAAAAAAAAAAAATTCGAATTCGAATTTCGAAAAAATCGCTTGGAGGTGCACTGGCTCTTGTCTAGATGCACCTATGTACGAAATTCCGTAGCCGTGGGTCTATTAGCTTACGCGCAGTGCGAACGAAAGACACACACACACAGACAGACTCTTTCTTTTATTATATATAGAGATTAACGCTGCACAATAATGGTGGTGATCCATAATAGTGCTTTTATAATAGTCATTACAAAATCTTAGAATAATCTGATTAATTCATTCCTAGTGCTCATTGAAACACAGAAATAAGAGAAGAGAAATTTGTTTTGATATAGTCTATTATGAAATTTATTACTAGCATTAATTAATTTCTAGTTAGGTTGATGCGTAAGGCCTTTGTGCATATATTCTGAAGATGTAGGACTTGCTTAATTTTATTTAATATTTCCATAATGCAAATTATTTTACGACTCACATTAAAATCTTTATTTGTGGTATTTTAACGCAAAAAAGAATTTAAGTGTAGAAATTTATCACTGTTTATTGTGATTTACATATATTTAAAAAAGTATTGTGAAAAAATGAACTACATTTAACATACATTTGACCTTAAAAATTAGTCTAAACTTATGTTTTATGCGTACTAAAGTTTAGTTTAGCATGCCACAACTACATTACCAATTTAACATATAATTTTGTGAGCTAAAATATCGTCTCATATTATTAGCCCAAAGGACCTTAGCCCAGGAGGGCTATTAATTTCGTTCGGCATTTTGCGTTGATTCGATATAAATGGCGAATCACTTTCTAAATTGTTTCCACCAACTATTACAGCTTGTATTATACTGAAAGAAATTAAATAATGAAGTATCTGCATAAATGTATGCATGTTTCTCGCGTTCTGATAAAACAACGGTACATAGAGCCATCGAATTTTGAATGACGCAATCCTCCGCTGAATATGGGCATTTGGAAGCCCTAATTTGGAATTTGTTTTATAAACGATTTCATATTTTGTAACACTTATGCGAATTTTTGATTGACCAAACTAAACGATTTCAAAGCGAGCAGTGGCAACACTGCCGGAAAAAAAAAAAAATCTGATGAATTTCGAAACGCTTTTTGGATGGAAGAAATTTATTTAAAAAAAGTAAAAGCCTGAAAGGTTTCAGATATCATTAAAATTACGTCGTTTTTTTTATATTTGTCTGTTACCTTTATATATTAAATATCACGTTCTTCGCACTTAAACCATAAAATTCAGTTCAAGAGCAATATCGCAAACTAGTTTTAAATGGAGCATATCGTTAGAATTTCCGATACGCAAACTCACGCGCTGGAGATAAAAATGTGCTTTCTGTACAACGTTGCCACGGCTCGCTTTGAAATCCTTGAGTTTGTTAATCAAAAATTCGTTAAAGATTTACAAAATATGAAATCGATCATAAAACAAATTCCAAATTTGGGTTCCCACATGGCCATATTCGCAGTTGGATTATGTCATTCAAAATTCGATGGCTATGTAACGTTGTTTTATCACAATGCGAGAAATACACATGCATTTCTGCAGGTTTTTCATTATTTAATTTCTTCTTGAAATATAATGCAGGACTTTAGCATTTACTGGCAACAGTTTGAAAAGTGAAACGGACGTTTATAGTGAACAAAAGCAAAATCGCAAAAGGGAAAAATAGACAAAACGGACAAAGCCACTTCGGACAAAAAAAAAAAAAAAAAAAAAAAAAGTACGCGAGAGATTGCGTATCGGAAGTTGTAAAGATATGCTCATTTTAATATTATTATTTTGTGATATTGCTGTTGAATCGAATTTTATGGTTTAAGTGCGAAGAACATGATATTCAGTAAATAAAGGTAACACACAAAACGTCCCTTTGGGCGTAATGTAAAATCTGAAAGCTTCCAGATTCCTCCCCAACTATATAATTCTTTAAAACCTTCTGATTTTCTAACAAATCTTATAAAACTGAAATCTCAATAAGACGTTTTGAAAGCTAAAGAATGACCCTAAAGCTAAAGCGAACCCAGATACGTCATCTGTTCTTTTGGTTTCCAAAGCGGGTGTGTTTGGTGGTATTTCCACCCATGACAGTTCCACACAAATCGAAAAGCGGAACACTTCCGCGTAAAAGAAACATTCCTTGTTGGATAGGCTTAACGTATAGTTTAGTGGCATTTACACAAAAATCACATTAATTTTTGGATAACTTGCAACAATTTTGATTATGAATTTGTTTTATAAAATTTTAAGCTACTAAATATAGATTTTTAGTACGATGATATTTAGTACAATGTTTATGCTACTTGTAAAGAATGAAAAATACCTTAATGTTCCTTTAAAATATCAAAATATTGCAAATATATAACACACTTTAAAGCTCAATTTCCTTATAACTAGCTGATATAAGTGTAAAAAAAATGTATACATCTTTCGATGCCCTTGATAGTGAATTTCGTATTTTCTTTTACGTTCCAAATACCAAAACGTTTTAAATAAAATACATTTTTCGTTATCCATAAAATGTTTGTTATACGAAATTTTTAAAAAATTTTTTGGGGAGAGGCATAATATTGCGCATTTGAAACTGATCCTTTTTTTACTTCCTTGTACGAAGTAAAAAGGAAGTATTGTAATTGCGAAAAGTTTCAGGCAGCATATTTCAACGAAAATATCCATTTTGACCGCTATCGAATGCAATTTAACGATGTTTTTGCGTGATATCTGTACGTGTAGGACAGAATAAAATACTCTTTTCCTCCAAAAAAATTATAAAACTGCTTTAAAATGAATTCTGAAGAGAATTTTTCGTGGCTTCTGTACGAACAAGCGTACGTACGTACGTACCTAGCATAACTCAAAAACGAGTAGCCTCAGAACGTTGAAATTTTGTATATAGCACTGCTATAACATGTAGATGTGCACCTCGTATTTTGGTTGCAATCCGCCGCACCAAACGTATATAAATATATTTATACATATATCCACTCTGTTACCCGGATCAGTGATGTTAGTTTCTTTACTCTTATATGTTTGTAAATTGTGCATTTTTTGCTTTAAAAATGATTGAATTATGTTGTTCTTATCTTCCGGTTAAGGTTTTTATGCCTTTAGCAAATCTGTAGGCGATATTTTTAGAATTATCAACAATTTTAAAGTTTTTTAAGTGCCGCTAAGCCTAATAATTTTTTTGATGGCGGCCATTGCTTGTTTACATTTGAAACAGCAGGTTAATGAATTTGTTGCCACTCTAGAGAAACTTAGCTTCGCAACAACAAAGATAACGCTTTCATTTATTATTGCGAATTAAATCATGCTTAATCCTTTCTGGAATTTTTTAATAAGTGTTTAAGATTTACTTCGTAATTTTTAATACAGATATTTTGAGTTTTTATGTATTTTTGCTTTGTCGCGAAGGGAGAACTGAATTTATTGAATGAGAAATACTCAATCGTCTTTGAAAAACTGTTTCTTTTTTGTTTTGTTTGCTTAATTTCTTTTAGGCCCATATCACACGGCGTTTGTTTCACACGAACAAATGTTTCGGACAATTTTTCTGCCTGGTTTACTATTGAAAGGAAGACGCGCGACTTTTTCCTTCCTTTCCAAAAAAATTGCAGGTTGTTCGTTTTCAACCAATCAGCTATCAGCTTCGAATGCTATCACCTTGTTTGTAATGGGGAACCAGTTTCCCCTGCGTTAACCCCAAAGCGATCTGTGTTGATTGGCTGTTGTGACAAAGCAGAAAAATTGTTCCAAACAGTTGTTCTTCCGAAACAAACCGACGTGTGATAGCAGCCTTATACATCGTTCTAGCTTTTTTATAGTATTTGAATAGAACATGTGGCAACGACTAGATAATTCTTTAAATGATATAAATTTTGTGCATTCTGAGTTATAATATGAACGAAATATAATACTGTTAAGTGAACCTAGCGCCAGAGTGTCGCTATGGTAAACAAAAAGTGAATTTTAAAGAATGCATTTATTCTATTCTGGTTTATGCTCTGTCGGCGAAGTAGATTTAATTTAATCCAATAAGTTTAAATGAAATGCAAGAAAAAATGCGTATAATTTAATATTCCGTACAAGGAAGTCATGTGGTGTACACATCAGAATTTTTATATATATATAACTGAAAAATAATCGCTTTGTGTTCATTTGTCCTTGTTAAACTTAATAGACAGATATAGTAATAAGTTAACTTTTCCTTCATTTGTAACGAAATGTTGGTGTAACATTGTGTATAGAAACATTTTCCAATTGGCGGAAGTGCCATGTGCGGTCAAGATGATTAACCGGTATATTAATACATTTGCACATTGCTACAATTTAGATTACCTTGCTATATGTAAATTTCAGTTATTTGTGAAATTAGATCAATTAGTTGTTTTAACTACTTCAAAAAACGACGCTATTGGAACATAATTATAGCGAATATTCTATTAACATGTCTAAGAGGTCACTTTCTAAAAGGGACCCGTATATTTGAGAACATAAACAAACATTGATAGTGAACATCACCTTTTGAAAACCACTATATATAAAATCCTCTAAAACCATTAATGGTTGCATTTAAAGAGGGCTCATTTTTTTTAAATAAAAAATGCAACATTAATCTTAATTACACACTTTTGTGTGTGTGTCTGTGTCAAAATAGTGATACCGTGGTTCTGTTGCTTTAGAAATGCCTGAAATTGAGTGAGAAGGTCAAAAGTGAAGATGATGGCAACCGTACGTCACAAGGCTCAAGGACAAGTCAAACAACTAACAGTGGAGAGGTATGACAATGCAAGAATCAAACAAATAAAGAGTGTCCCAAAATTAACGCAAGATTTGAATTCAATATAAAAGAAAGTTATTAGTCTTTAGATATTTATTTTTTAAGTGAATCATAAAGTACATAGGATAGGGTTATTTATGGAATCACACATCGGGCAAATGGCCTCCACGGCTTTGCTGGCACATACGCACACTTTCGTCGAAATTTTTCATGACCTTTCTGCATAATTGTTGCTGAATTTCGTTGATGCAGCGTTTAATTTCTTCTTGTAATGCACGTGTGGTTGTGGGATTGTTGACATAGACCTTTGACTTCAAATAACCCCATGAGAAGAAATCTAATGGTGTTAAATCACATGATCTTCTAGCAGGCAAATTCTGATCACCGAAACGAGAGATTACGCGATCAGGAAATGTTTCATGCAGTAATTGAATTATTTCGTTGGCTGTATGGCATGTGGCGCTGTCTTGTTGAAACCACATATTGGCCACATCGATGCCATCCAATTTCGGCAGAAAGAACTGTGTTATCACGTCGCGATGTCGAGAACCTTTAACAGTTGCTGCTTGACCAGCCTCATTCTCAAAAATGTATGGTCCGATGATGCCTCCTGCCCAAAATCTGCACCAAACAGTGACACGTTGTGGGTGCATTTGTTTTTCGCTAATCACACGTGGGTTCTCCGAACCCCAAACACGACAATTTTGGCGATTAACAAAGCCATCGAGGTGAAAATGTGCTTCATCGCTTAGGCTTATTTTGCTCGAAAAACCAGCATCCACTTTTTGATGATTAATAATCCATTCCACAAACTGTCTTCTCTGTTCATGGTCATTAGGCTTCGGTTGTTGTGTTAATTGAATTTTGTAAGAATGAAGACACGGATCTCTTGTGAGTATACGCTGAAGAGAGCTTCTTGAAATTTGCAATTCTTGTCCACGTCGCCGAATTGATGTTCCTGGATTTTCACCAATATTCTCAGGCACTGCTTCAATATTGACATTTGAACGGCTTGGTTTTGGACGACCGGTGTGTTTAGCGTCTCCAACTAATCCAGACTCCACGAATTTTTCACTTAATCTTTTCACAATTGACGACGTTTACCATATTTTGTATAAAATTTTCGAACTGCGGCCGCCAAACTTTCATTACTTTTAAAATATTGTTCAATAATGAAGACACGTTGTTGTATCATATAACGCTCCATTTTCACTAACCCTAAACTCTCGGCTTTCAAACTGTTCTTTTTTCAGCGTTGCCAACAACTTAATGCAAAAATGGCGCCAAATTCAAATCTTGCGTTAATTTTGGGACACCCTTTATATACTTGTTAAAAGTGTCAGTGACTGTTGTGAGTGAAAATGCGAAATAAACAAGACAATAAACACATAAAAATACATAATATAATTAATTCAAAATACACTGAAGTGATGCAAAATTTCAGTAAAACGAAAATACTAGTAATATATAATCAGTACGTACAATACGATGCAGAGAAATGTACTTTACATGAATCACGGGCTGCGATATCACAATATCACTATCTTCTTCCAAAATTACGTTACATTCAAATGAGATAGAAAGAAGCGTTAATTAAGGGAAGGTTTGGGGAAGATAATTTTAGAATGTGTTATGACTGCTCGAAGGCAACGTTGCTATTTTGAATTACTAACGATTTGATTTATTGGCGTTGAGTGCTTCTAGCCATTAAGCTTGTTTCCGCCGACTTGTACGAATCAGAGCCTACCTGTTCGTTAAATTATCTTGTAAGCTGTTGGGTTAAATTTAATACATTAATCATTTTATTTTAGATTAAAAATTATCCTGGAGTTAAGCCAGAAGTGTTGGCTTTGTGTATGCCCAGGTGGGGTCATCTGCGCAAATAAATCTGCACAGAGTTTATGAATGAAAAATCCTTCATTTTCAAATACATTTTAAATAATATAATTGAAACATTTACTTTTTTAACTGGTGACAATTTTTTGTAAATATATATATATTTAATATTTGTCATTTTCGGCATATGCAAATCTTTATTATTTGTCATTTTCGGCATGTGCGAATCTTTATCTTCTGTACACTCAGTATATTTTTTGAGTCAAGTAATTTACAATAATTTAGTATATATCAGAATTTTTCCGTAAAATATATGCATAAAAATATAAATTGAACGAAAATTACATGAATTATTTTTAACACACACTCAGAAAGCAGGTTATGTTTCACGTAACAGCTGTAAATCTGTCGAATAAAATGAGCTCTATCCAGTGATCAAATGGTTAAGACCGCTGAATATTGGGAGTTTTACTCTACTCGCGTTCATATTCCAGGCGAATGCGCTGGCTGCATGGTTGTTTTCCATGGTTTTCCCATTGAATGATACAAACATGAGGTACTTGTCCTTAGAAAATCCTTCATTAGCTCTTCTCACACGCTTTGCAATGTTTAAAAATTTAACCAGACCTATGTACCCAATAAGGAATATTTTAACATGCATAATTTTAGATTTGCATTTAGCTGTCAAGCTGCAAATTGTTTGACTTAAAACACATTTCTGTATACATTCATTGTCGAATTTCAATTTTATGTAAATTAATTAACCAAATTTAATTTTAAACATGAGCTAGCTGCTCTTAGGAAATCCTTCACTAAAGTATACCTCCTGTTACGCACATTGTCCTCGCATACTTTGCAATATCTAAATGCAATATTTTGCATTTAGCCGTCAGGTTGTAAACTTTTTACGTAAAACACGTTTCTGTATACATTCATTATTAAATTCAGATTTTCTAATAAATACATTTTGGCAGAGTATTTAATTCATCTTTTGGCAATTTTACTCAATTTAATAATTCTCTCATAATATAACAAATACCAACTACCAATTTTATCTGAACATTAACCTTTTTTTCTTTAGATTGCAATCTCGATTTCCTTACTCTGCATTCCAATTTTCCTTCACTTTTTGAAACAATTCAAACAGCTGACTAATCTAAAATCACTAACATCTGAAATTTGCTTACAGGATTGAGGTAATTTCATTCTCCCGTTGAGATATATGAACCTAACTGATTATTTTTCAATCATATAAACCCCACGTAAGTTTAAAAAGAGCAACTATTATTCCTCTGCCCTAAAAATGTTAGAAATTATCCTTAATTATAATTTAAGTGAAGGCATATTCTTCGACTCCCTCTACTTCTACTTCTACCTAACAACATGGACCTTATAAGGTCTAAGGTTCTTAAAGGTCCATGCCTAGCAAGGCGTGACGTCATCGCAGTTTAGCACAGCGCGTAGCAATCGAGAACGCCCAGATAGCTTCGAGACGTAGAAAGGAACGGAGGCAAGCAGACGCCTTGCAGATCCTCCAAGAGTTGGTGGGAAACAAGACGTGTAGCTTCGAGACGTGGAAAGGAACGGAGGCAAGCAGACGCCTTGCAGATCCTCCAAGAGTTGGTGGGAAACAAGACGTGTAGCTTCGAGACGTGGAAAGGAACAGAGGCAAGCAGACGCCTTGCAGATCCTCCAAGAGTTGGTGGGAAACAAGACGTGTAGCTTCGAGACGTGGAAAGGAACGGAGGCAAGCAGACGCCTTGCAGATCCTCCAAGAGTTGGTGGGAAACAAGGCGTGTAGCTTCGAGACGTGGAAAGGAACGGAGGCAAGCAGACGCCTTGCAGATCCTCCAAGAGTTGGTGGGAAACAAGACGTGTAGCTTCGAGACGTGGAAAGGAACGGAGGCAAGCAGACGCCTTGCAGATCCTCCAAGAGTTGGTGGGAAACAAGACGTGTAGCTTCGAGACGTGGAAAGGAACAGAGGCAAGCAGACGCCTTGCAGATCCTCCAAGAGTTGGTGGGAAACAAGGCGTGTAGCTTCGAGACGTGGAAAGGAACGGAGGCAAGCAGACGCCTTGCAGATCCTCCAAGAGTTGGTGGGAAACAAGACGTGTAGCTTCGAGACGTGGAAAGGAACGGAGGCAAGCAGACGCCTTGCAGATCCTCCAAGAGTTGGTGGGAAACAAGACGTGTTTCTTTAAAATCTCAAGTTCCCTGTAGCCAAGCTGAAATGCTTATATCGAGCTAGCCATATGAGGGCAGACATGCCTGTAGAACTGTTAGAGACTGATGATGTGAGAGAAATATTCACCGTTACAATTAATCTAATCCTGTTTGGACTGAGACTTTAGTTGTGAGGTTACCACCTGTAACATTCACTTTCACCTAATTTATCTTTTCATTCATTTTATTTCATAGTAAAAAAAATAGCTAGTTATGTGTAAGTCGTGCTCTACTATGTTCTTATTGAGGGTAATCTTACATTTATTACGTTAAAAAATAGCGATTATGAGACCCCCAGAATGATTTCTTAATTTATTTTTTAAGAAAATACAAATCTATTATTTTTAGCGTAGGTCATTGTTAACTGTATATTATTTTTCAGAGGAAGAATTTAGAGGGAAGAAGGAAGAAGAAACAATGGCTATAAGAAAAATAGTAATTTGTTTATCCATAATACATTTTTAATGTTTAATTTGTTTACTTTTTGCTTGGCTTAATTTTTTTTTTTTTTCCCTGGCCTGAATTTTCTATTCACTCTTAGAGAAAGGCTGTTGAGAATTATACTTACAGTTTTTTAGATTATTTTGGTTTTTAGATTTCAAATTTATTGAAAATTGCTTATGGTTTTTCTTTACTTTAATAAATTTTTATATACTAGTTTAAGCAGCAATTACAGAAGCAACAGAAGCCAATAACTTAAATATGACGTGATATAGACTGACTCACTGATGAAGTATAGCCTCGTTTATCGCATAGGGATGTGCAGTGTGTCCGGCTCTCATATTTCAAAGTGCGCATCTGTGTAGCCACCGAGGGAGTGGCTTCTAGGATGGACCAATGAGCATCCAGTAATATTTCATTCATGTCACATGACCTTTCGCGTGCTTTAAGATTTAAGCAAGATGGTTGAAAATATTCTGCCACGCAATTTTCTGCACAAAATAATTAAAGCATCGTCAATTGCTTCTGGAACTTTTCACTGCGAAGTTAAATCAATTATAGGAAATTATGAAGATTTCACTACCTGGTTGAAATAAATACAAACACATGTTAGACACTTTGCAAAAATATCGATGTGAAATATTACTTAATAAGTGGTAAATAAGATGAAGAAAGAAATATGTGATAAACATCTGAGCCCAAATGCAATCTATACATAAAACTATGCGTATGAGAAAAATATTTACACCAATTATATATGTAAATAGAAGTCAGCACTTTTTATTGCAGTCTATATGAAAAAGATGTTCTATAATAATAATAACCAATGCAGAATTTTGTTCAAAGTGAACTTTACTAATTTGCATTCGTATACATTTAGTGTGTTAAATTTCCCATTTAATAATTGCTCACTCTTAAATGTACTGTATACACAAGAAATACTCATCAAACAGTGTGAATGTATCGTATTCACAACAGGTATATTCAATTTATTCACATATCATTTTTAATGTTAACAATGGATATTATCAGATCATATGTATTCTGAATCTTACACTTTAAAATCAAAAGAATGCAAGCACTGAAATAAGAAAACACTAGATTCATTGTAACACTTTCAGTCATTCTCAGCTCAATATATATATATACACTTGAATTATCGTAATCTACATAATATGCCGTGAACATCCATCCCAATATTAATGCGTGATAAAAATCGCGAAAGTGAAATGTCAGCGATTAATCAAACTCAGAAAACGAAAGCACTACGAGATTTTCTACTATTACGCCATATATTTATAACTGCGAAACAAATGCAAATTAAAACGTAAACAACATACGCTCACATGTACGAAGATTTAGCGTCACAAGAGCAATAGCAGCTCATTGGTCCATTTTCGAAAGCTCTTCCTCAGTGGCTACACTGATGTGCAGTTGTGAAATTTGCGTCCGGGACTGTGAGTCTGGTTAGCCTTCTGCACCGGAGAGAGAGTTTGAACTGGGTGGGTGTATAATTATGTAAACTGGACTGAACACTGATCAGTCCCGCTTTGCTTTACAGAGTAACTTTAGACATGTTTACATATCGAGAGAAGAAAACACTTGGTATCTTCCGTCTAACGTAGACTGCCTATGGATGAGATGATGCTCTTGTATGGAGAGGAATATCTAAAATTGAAAGCACAGACCTGCATTTGTTGCTCATGCAACTTTAAATCCTCAGAAGTACAAAGACGATATCCTGGATCTTATTGTTCACACGTAAGCTGCCGCAATTGGCGATATCTTCATTGTGGAAGGAGGCAACCTCCTCTCTCACACTACTTTGCTAGTGCTCCAACTCATTGAAAAATAAATTATACTCCGAATGCAATGATCAGCACGCGTTCCCGAATTTAATCCCATTGAGCATGTGTGGGACGCTCTCGGGAGGCGAGATGCTGACCTCCAACACACTTCCTAAGACCTAGATAGGGTTAGAACGGCTTGATCAATGTTCATTGCTGGCCATACAGGCTATTGACTACACCATAAGCAGCATGAGACCTTACTATCAGGCCTACACTGCTGTTCAGGGCGATCATACTCACCAATAAGTTTTTCGTATTTATTTATTTATTTTGTTGTCCATACTTGGGAGATTTTCATGTTCCTGTTAATATCAGAAAATATGTTGCATAATATTTTCTTGTGATTTTTAAGTCTCAAGAGGCTGGACATATAAACATTTTCATCAAGTTTTGCTCTCTTTGCTTGCATACTTTTTTAAGTTATCATCAATTTTCCGTTTCTTACTTAACTTTTCGAAGCCAGCGGAATTTCAAAATCAAATGTTTTATTCTGCTGATATTTTTAAACCACATTTTAAGTTAATTAAAGGCAGTCAAATAACATTAAAAAATCATTTTTCAACAATGCATAATTACTGTTTTGCTTCCTAAAATTTTGTTATATAAAATGGTCGAGGTATAAAATGGTTGGATATAAAATGGTATTTTTCCCAAGAAATCTTATGTTACGTTAAAAATCTCATATAAACTTTATTTAAAAGATTTTCTTCCGCTCAATCAAATGTCACAAACAATACAATTCTCCGAGTTTTGTTTTTTTTTTTCATTAAACGTTGTCGGAAAAATCATTCCAATATAAAAATTTAAAAAATATGATTCGAATTCTGATAAAAATCGCTGTACCACATTGTACTGTCATCCACAATCAGTCTGCTTACAAAATGTGAACTCCATGGATTATCAGGCAGTAATAAGAAGAATCGGGACATATAATGATTATTATATCATTATAATCTCGAAAATATGTTATTAAAGTTTTTCGAAAAACGATATCTTTCCAATTTTCGATACACAGTATGGAAATAAAATGAAAATAAAAATATTTTATTCCGTACAGTGTTGCCACTGCTCGGCTTCAAATCGTTGAGTTTGCTATAAAATATTTATTCAAGTTTTACAAGATGTAAAATATAAAATATGAAACTCAAAATTCGGTTTCTAGGTGCCCATGTTCGGGTGGTGGACTATGCTATTCAAAATTTAATGTCTCTAAGTACTGTCGTTTTTTCGCAATGCGAAGAAGATACATACATTCATTCAGATTTTTTATTATTTAATATCTTTAAATATAATAATAGAGGGCTAAGAAGGTAAAAGATACTCCCCCTTTTAAAGGGCGACTGGGAATTAGGGGATCCATTCGCCAAATCCTGGTGGTGGAGAATCATCATCCACAACCATTTTAGTTCGGGTGCTATTGTAGAGATAATAAATATATTTTGAAAGCAGGAGAGATGAAAAAAGTGCAATGCCCTCGCCGGGACTCGAACCACGGACCTCTTGAATACCCGTCGAGCGTGCTGACCACTACACCACGGAGGCATGCTATGAAGGCGGAATAAATACCTTATAACGTAACAGTGTTTAGTCTGAAAACACCAGGTAAGTTGTCTTCATGTTCTTTCCATAAGATACGTAGCAGATCCTTTTGTGACGAGCCAATTAAAATCTGTCTAAACATTTCTTTAATGTCTGCAACTAGTGCTGTTTTGTGCTCACGAAATCGAACAATTAAAGTAAAAATATCATCTTTAACTTCTCCCGATAGAAAAATATCATTCATACTTAAACCTGAAGTAGTAAGGGCTGGCGCGTTAAACCAGTACCTCCTACATACATGTATGTAGGAGGTACTGGTACATACATGTATGTAGGAGGTACTGGTTAAACACAACGCGCAATTTCGTAGACGACTTTTCAGGTTTGTAAAATTCATGGGTGTAGGACTTTCTTATTCAATCCTGTCCGTGTGATTTAAGTTGCTATATTCATTGATAAAATCTGTATAAAGCCTTTTTTAGATTTGGGTTTCTATTTCATCTTTTAATCGTTAAGAAAATGTTTAGCTATGTTTATCGAATCACTTAATTGATGAAGTGCTTCTTCTAGAATAGTCGTGTGTGTCATGAAACTTCCTCTCTCATATTTCCATTATGGCTTCTAATAGTGCAATTCAGAAAATTCCTCTTCTGAGCTTCGGAGGAGTTTGTTGGCTATTTCTTCGATTTGCCAAAACTTATGAACATTCGGATTGACAGATTAGTCCACGCTATTGTATTGAACATTCAGCTTCCATAAAGTCATTAGCAATAAATCCGAAAATTGAATCTTGGGAAAAGAAACTGCTAGACGATTGCATCTTTCACAAATTCAAAAAAAGAGATCAGCACCCAGTATCAAGTGGATCTATCTTGGCTTGCCGAAATATGGGACCGGTAAGTATTTATGTTCCGGTATTTTAAAATTTTCTACATTTGATGTGGCATCTGGTGGAGGTCTTTTATTTTAGGTGCAAGCAAGAATTCTGCATATGTTGATAGTAAGAATTTCCGTTGGTAATAAGCGTTTTAATAGTTTTAAATTTAATATATTGTGGCGCGCGTACGGGTTCATAACGCATCTAATGCCCAAGTCCGATAAAATGTTACCAAAATTTAATCTTATCAAAAGAAATATAACAGAACGCTGGACTTTTTCGTACAATATTACAGTATCACACAATATAATCAATAGTTAGACTTCAAACTAATAAAAGCGTTAAAATACAATTCAATGCACAGAGAAAGCTAATAAGATCTGAACTCGCAAAAAATAACAACAGCAGCCAACTAAACAACAACTGAGATGACATGTTCTCTGCCTGGCGTATTTTATAGCTTTAAATCTCGCGCGAGTGATTCTAGTAGTTTCTTTGCTTCTCCAGATTTCTGGAAAGCAAAAGAGTAGAATGACGGTTACAGCTAACGCAGTAGTCAATTACATTTATTCGATCTATATGTATAAAGAAGAAAGTCTGTGTGTTTGGTTGTCCTCTAATAACTCAGTCACCGCTATAGCTATCGTCACCAAACTTTCTACAATCTTTTTCTTCTGGGTCCTGAAAAAGTCGAAGTCCACTTCTTTTTTTTTAAAAAAAAAAAAAAAAAAAAAAAAAAAAAAAAAGAGGGGGGGGGGCAACAAACTCGCAAGCTGGAGATGAAAATCTGCTTTATTTCGAAATTTGTTGCCACTCGTCGCAAAGGCAAAGCGGAAAAAGCGCTACGCATGAACCTCGGATTTTTCACTTTGCTTTTGGCATATAACTATTAGGAGTTTTAACCAGTAATGCAGAATAATGTAATCATATAAATTATATAAATATTTCAAATTTTAGGAAGAATTCACGTATTGTCTGTCCAATTCAGCTGTAATTTTAATGTACTTCCAGACATGAGTATGGGACATACGGAGAAGGCTTACTCCATCTGTTCTAATCTCCATGTTCCTAACAAAATCTTTTCTGTGCTATTTTCTGTAAGCACGACTATAAAGAAGGTAGCAGAAAACATTTGTTCAATTTCTTTTTTCATAACTATTTATTAATACTTGGTACCTTTTTGTATGTTATTTGATAATTCGAAGTAAAATATTATTTTACCCGATATCAGTATTTCAGTATTGTTATTATGAACTTAATTATCTTTCATTTGTTTAATTATTTGACTGAACTGTTTTGATTTTAATTTACTGATTTACTCATTAAAAGCCTCTAATATTTTAATCTGATATTATTTACCTAATTATAAACGACTAATTTATCAATAATATATAGGCTTCCAGCTTATGCTATATTTAATTATTCATTATTTTCTGCTTTGTTAGTCCAAAACTGCGTTATCTCGATGGGAATTAGTTTCGAAATGAAATTTTGTGCCGCACACTATAAATGGCTGTATCACTTTTCAAATTGTTGCCACCTAATATAATCGCCCTGCATTATTTTTATAGAAAATCAATAATGAAGAATCTGCATGAATGTTTCTCGCATTGTGTAAAATATACCTAGAGCCATCAAACATTCAATACCACAGTCCTCCACCCGAACATGGACACCTGGAAGCTCTGATTTTGAATTTCGAATTTGTTTTATTACCTATTTCATATTTTGTAAAATTTTAATAAATTTTTTATTAACAAACTAAACGATTTCAAAGCGAGCAGTGGCAACACTGTACGAAATAAGACACTTTTACCTCCAGCGCGCGAAGCTCTTCTTTTGGAAATTCTAAAGTTATGCTGTTTTTAAATACTTATTTGTGATTTCGCTGTTGAATCGAATTCTATGCGGCATAAGCGGCGACAAGGCGATATTTAATAAATAAAGTAAATACACAAAAAGCTAATTAGAAAAAGACAAAAAAAATTTCTAAAATCATCATAGAAAAAAAAAAAAAAAAAAAAAAAAAAAAAAAAAAACTGAACGTTCATATGATCAACTCAGAAAAGGTGCAAAAATAAATAAACAACAAATAAAACTTATACCAACACTTTAACACTGCGTTGGTAATTCTAAACATATTTTGCTACACTGCTTTTAAAATTTTTGTAAATTTGCTGTTGCATTGCATATGTCGTAAGAACGAAGAAAATTATGCGTAATAATAAAGCTAAAAAGACAAAAAGAAATGGGTTAGCAGAAGTGAGTGCAACAGCAGACTGGTAGACTGCGAGTTACCAATAGTCTAAATAAACCTTAACACATATTTTCGGCGACCGTTAATCTGAACCCTTTCCTATTTTTTTAAAACATTTTTCTTTCTTTTTTTAGTCCAAAGGGGCTTTGTCCCTGAAGAACTATTTTTTCGTTTTGCGATTTTGCGTTGAATCACTGTAAATGTCCGTTCCACTTTTCAAACTGTTGCCACCAAATGTTAGAGTCCTGCATTATATTTGAAGAAATTAAATAACGAAAAATCTGCATAAATGTACGTATTTTTCTCACATTGTGATAAAACAACGCTACATAGAGCCATCGAATTTTGAATGACGTAATCCTACTGAAAATATGGGCATGTGGAAGCCTAAATTTGAAATTTAGACTTTGTTTTATTATCGATTTCCTATTTTGTAAACCTTCAACGAATTTTTGACTAATAAACTCAAGGATTTCAAAGCGAGCAATGGCAACGTTGTTGTAAGATATGCACACCTCTGACACACATATGCTTAATGAGAAGAACTTCCTGTTTTGTCCACAGACTAACTGTCAGTTAGAACTTTGAGGAAAGGTGTAGCGAAAATCGCCTGGTGCGGTTACCGGACATAAGGGATGTAGTAATTTACCGCACTGCAAGGCTTTTCCAACGAGACGATTAATAAAACGAAAGAGAGGGCCTTTTGTGTCAGCTTTTTATGCAGTGAACGAGTTGAAAGAGGACACAACCAGCGTCGTTGCCGCATCCAGCGGCCATTATTTTGTATTATGGCTGTAATGATTTGATTATTTTATTTAGTATTCAAGAAATTTTTATTAAGTTTTTAAAATAAATATTTAAATGACAACTGCTCTTTCCTTTCACCCAACACGGGAGTTCAGACATTACATTATACAGAAAAAAATTTTTTATCTCCAGCGCGCGAGACTGTATCGAAAATTCTAAAGATATGCTCAATTTAAAACTATTTTGTGATATTGAACTCTTGAACTGAATTTTATGGTTTAAGTGCGAAGAACGTGATATTTAATAAATAAAGGTAACAGACAAAATGTTAAAAAAAAAAACGCCCATTTGGACGTAATTTAAAATCTGAAATCTTTCAGATTTTTTTTAATTATTATTTTTTTATTAACTTTGCTCCTATTCTTGAAGACAGTCTATAGAATTCCGCCATTTCTAATTTTAAATATTAATCCCTGCCTGAAATATTACGACAAGTTTTGAGATTTTCACGTACGATCTTTAAAGAATATATCTTCGGTAAGATAAGAAAATGAAAATATCTTCAAAACTTCATTACAAAAAGATAAAAAGGCAAAAAAATATCAAAGAGATTTTTAAATTATATACATATATGCCTTTGCAAAATAAGGCACTGATCAATTTGCTGATACATCAAATAGATAAAATTGCGTAAAATCAAGAAATTTAAGGAAGATTAAAACTAGGTAGGAGCAATTAAACGTGCATATGTTTTATTTCTTAGAATGAATTGCAATTAAAAAATCATATCAATGCCATACCAAAAAAAACTCGATTTGTCACTTTAATTCAAACGAAGACTACAGTAACGACTCACAAAAAGAATATATATATATATATATAGTAGGTAGAAACATTGCAGCGATCTTGCTAAAAAGTTACCAGGAGCTGTAGCTCCACGAACACGTAATGGCATTTTTTCAATCTATGTTTTTTATTTGTACTTTCCTTATATATATATATATATATATATATATTTACCGTCGCTCTATTTTTCATGTGAGTTAACTTTTCACATATCACAACGGTCAGATTAATTTTTTCGTGCATTAACAAGTCTTCCAGCATTAATTTTGGCAGTTTTTTCGCGTGATTACAGTTTTTTTTTTTTTTTTTCGTTTGTCCAGACAAATTTCTTCTTAGTTTTATTTTTGTATTACTGCGTTAAAATATTTCATGGAGCTACAGCTCCTGGTAACTTTTTAGCAAGATCGCTGCAATGTTTCTACCTACTACTATTATTTCATATTCTTCTGCAGCATTATGCGCAAAAAGTTTTGAGACCAAATAGGTCTTACGTCTAATTACTTGTTAGCTTTACATTTTCTTTTTCACTTATATATATATATTTATTTAAAAAAAAGTTTTGTTTAATATATATATATATATATATTTAAAAAAACTGAAAAGTTTCAGATTTTAAATTACGTCCAAAGGGACTTTTTTTTAACATTTTGCGCGTTACTTTTATTTATTAAATATCATATTCTTATATTCTTCACACTTCAACTATAAAATTCAGTTTAAGAGCAATATTGCAAAATAATTTTAAAATGAGCATATCTGTAGAATTTCCGATACGCAGTCTCACGTGCTAGAAATAAAAATGTTCCCCCCCCCCGCCCGTAACAGTGTTGCCATTGCTCGCTTTGAAATAGTTGAGTTGTTAATAAAAATTTCTTTAATGTCTGACAAAATATGAAATCAATAATGAAGCAAATTCGAAATTTCAGATTTGGGCTTCCAGATGCCCATATTCGCAGTAGGATTACGTCATTCAAAATTAGATGGCTCTAGGTACCGATGTTGTATCACAATGCGAAAAATATACATACATTTAAGAAGATTTTTCATTATTTAATTCCTTCAACTATAATACAAGGCGACACTATTTGATGGCAACAATTTGAAAAGTGAAGAGGGCGTTCAGAGTGATTCGACGTAAAATCGAAAAACGAAAACAATATTCCCTCAGGGACAAAACCCCTTTAGCTTAAAAAAATCTGAAAAGTTTTCAGATTTTAAATTACGTCCAAAGTGGCGTTTTTTTAACGTTTTGTGTGTTACCTTTATTTATTAAATATCACGTTCTACGTACTCAAACCACAAAATTCAGTTCAACAGCAATTATTAAAATAAAAATAATTTTAAAATGTACGTTTAGAATTTCCGATACAGAGTCTCGTGCGCTGGAGATAAGAATGTGTTTTTTTTTTTTTTTTTTTTTCCTTCCCGTACAGTACTGTCATTGCTCGCCTTGAAATCATCGAGTTTGTTAATTCGTTGAAGTGTTACAAAATTGGAAATAGATAATAAAACAAATTTCAAATTCAAATTAGGACTTCCACATGCCTATATTCTATGGAAAGATTACGTTATTCAACTTTTGATGGCTCTAGTAACCGCTGTTGTATCACGATGCCAGAAACATACATACATTCATGTAGATTCTCCATTATTTAATTTCTTTAAATATAATACTGGGCTCTAATATTCGGTGGCAGCAATTTGAAAGTGATTCGCCGTTTACAGTTTTGAAAGCAAAATGACAAAACGAAATTAATAGTCCTTCTGAGCAAATTGTCCTTTTGGACTAAAAAAGAAACTTTTTTTTTCCTCCCAAACATATTTGATGCTGAAAAATGTGAAAGTAGTTACCTAGATTGTGAGACTGTAATATGTCAAAAGCTTGATACTCCTAATAATTTAGAAACTCTATGAACTCAAAGAAATTTCAAACTTCTAATTCCAGTTTTCTCGAAATTTCATTAGATATATTTAACATTAATCCTATGAATTATTTGAGTTGTATATTCTCTACTTTTTCCACGAGATTGAAAGCAAACCTTTTCATAAATTTCTGCGATGTCTATGAGCTACACTTATTAATATGACAAATAATACTTGAAAAAGTGAGTAGCTGATTTTACCAATATAAACATTAACTATACGAGTAATCATTTTTTATCTGGCATTCAGAAGAATTTATAATTAATTAATATAGTTTATTTACTGGTTATACATGGAAATATGTAACAGTGAATAGATGTGATCAGAATAAGGTATGATCAAAAATACGTCAATATGTTTGAACGAACCCAAAACTGTAAATATTTTGTTTAAAGGTTCAGGTATTTAATATCAAAAGAAGACTGAACTTTTTATTAGAAACATATCTTTCCAGTGAAAAATTAAACAAATTTAGAATTTATATATTGTAATTAAATAAACAGTGATCAGTGTAACTTTCATTTCCTTTTGACTATATCAGACACAGGTAACCATTCTTTTGCTTTGAACCCTCTCAATCAATAAACCTAAAATAATATCAATAAACCTAAAATTAAAATAATAAAACTATGAACTGATAATATTAAAAAAAATTAAGAGAAACCGAAGTACACAATCAAAGCAATAAAATTAAAAAGAAAAGCATTAAAAAATAACAGCAGCTTTTAGTTAATAGGTAATTTAACTAATATTTCATTCTGAAATTTTGCACTATATTTTCATTAATGAATTCTATCAGAAAATCGAAATCTTGCCTGTATTTAACTTACCAATGGAACACCTTTTCTTTTCATCGAGAATCAGATAATGGAAATTTTCACATTCCAGCATTGTATTAAAATACCATTAACTATGTTTATGTTATAGAATTAAATCTGTATTATTACGTAAAACTACTTCATGTAAAATTTTCTGCGATATATATTGAAAAGACGAAAATAGTTATGCCTGCATTACATGGAATTTGTTCACTGCATACTTAGTCTCTAAGATAATGATCAGTAATTGTATATTCTCGTCACATGCTTTAACAATATTCCATTTTGGATAAATAATAAATAAAACTAATTTCCATTACGAATTACATTAGTTCAACGACTCTTTATATCATAAAATAATACAAAATTCTTAAATCTGCAGATAGTAAAAAAGAAATTTACGATCTAACTCAAGCAAGTCGAACTTGCTGCATTTAGCAATTAGTTTCTCATGCTAAAACAAAAATTGCTGAAAATAATTATGTGTTGTTAATTTTTGCAAGTGGGTGCAACATTAAATACATCATCAGATTTTAAAACTATACTAATTCATTTTCGTGTGTTACTTCCTCAGGAATTGTGTGCGTTTAGTAGTTATCAAATACCTCCACATTTTCAGACTTACATGAAGAAATTACATGACTTAGAAGTTCAGAAGGTGGTCATGAATCTAAATTGAGATCTCACAGATTTAGTCAAGTTTCATCCATGTATTGCATATATTCTACTGAAAATATTTTTATTTATTATGTCGTTCCAAATTTCCTTTATAAAGTTTTCAACGAACGTTTGAAAAATAATAAAAAGACAATTATATTAATATTATTTATATAGTACAATTATATGACTCAACCAAATCATTAACGTAAGAGAAAATGGAAGCATGAAATTAAAACACCAAGAATGAAAATGGAAGGATTAAATAACGTTGAAAATTACAAATTAATTAGAACTGAATTAAAGGAACAGGCCATTTTATTAAAATTGAAGAGTATTATACTATAACTATGTTATACCTTTGTATCTTATCAAGAGTGGAGCTGTGTGTTTAAGGTAAGGAAATTAGCAAATTGATGATTATGAATGAAAATTATAAACCAGAATTACAGGATGATAAGCTTCTTTGCATTTAGATTTTTCAAACTGAACAAAATAAAATTCATTTTTAATGATGTAAGTTCGAGAGTAAATTTTACTACTTGAAGCATTAAATCACATGATTAAAGAGAGAGATCATAAAAACCTATTTTAAAAATTATGACTATGAAATTTGTTTACGATAATCACAAAAACTTACATATTTTATGGAATTTTAACCTTCACATTTGCTGAGGAAGCCTGCTGGAAAATTGCACATGAATCATTTTGTCGATTTATTACGAGCTATCACATCTTGCAGAAGTTTCACACAAAAATTGTTGTCGGACCTCTCTTTCCATTCATCGGTTGAATAAATTTCCTGCAGATGATCAGAAAAAAATTCGAAAGCACTTTGGTACAAATTATCAAAGTGATGCATATCAGCTAACTGGAGAATTTTGCACACATTTGCGACAGTAACGCTGGATTTGCACACATTTTTGAGAGCAGAAACATCATACTTATCAGCTACTCCATAAAGCTGAATAACTCTTTCTTCGGATAGTTTTTCCACATTTCCAGTATACAGAAAAAGAAGTATTTGATGCATAATATCAGGATCCATATCAGAAATCTCTACCTGGTTGTTTCTCGATTCTTTCATTTCGGTTTCGAACATCCTGCAACACACCGAAGACTCCAGAATAAATTTATGCACGGGAAATCTTCTCGAACCAGCTATTATAGTAATATCAGATAATGTTCCATTTTCATAAAGTGTTCGAAGGCTTCTGTTTAAGTTAGTATCTCCGACCCAAGATGCAAATTCCACAATATCAGAAGAATAACCACCATTATATAATTTAAGTTCGCATCTGAGTAGCAATATATCATCTGTATCTGAAAATATATTCCGCGAAAACTCAGCACATTTCCAATTTTCATCCGTTTTGAACACATTTTCATTTTCAGAAGAATTAGCCTCATCGAAGGATACCTTGGTTCTCACGAGCATCGTTTTAAGTACCCATGATTGTTCAAGTATTTTGCAAACGAAAACATCAAAGATCTGATCAGTATCTGTTTTTTCACAAATGTGTACTCTTAAACTCCATTTACTAAATCCTGGGTTTTCTGTCTTAAATTCGTGACACAACTCTGTGTTAACGGGCAGACTGGAGAAATTCTCTATCGGCCACACAAAAGTAATTTTCTCCATATCGAAGCGAGTTTTACACGTTTTTATACTATCAGGGGTAGGGCCGAGAATCCGGAGTCCATATTTTGCTGCAGTGACACAGACCTCCTCGAAGTTAAACACGTATCCTAAGTTTCCAGTGTAAACATAATTGATCATGGCTTCCAGAACGTTAGATCCGATATCAAAATCCTGTTGGGAAGATTTTTGTTCATCGAGTTTTTTTGCCAGTTCAGGCCACCTCGTCCACAATATAGCTTTATGAACTTTGAATTCTGCACCACGAGCTCGTAGCAAGACGTCCGTAAACAATCCATTGCTATAATTCACAGCAGGGAGTATCTCTTGATTTTTACTTTGAGAAAATGGTTTCAAAATAGATTTTATGACTAGAATATCGCTAATAAGAGACCTCAATACCAGATCCCTTTTAACCAAATTTGAATATCCCCAAGCAAATTTTTTTCCAAATTCCACGGGTAGGGTAGTTTTTGGTAATTTGGTAAAAATTTCTTTTTCATTGCAATCCAGGAACTGAATACCGAAACTTACTTGACAGGCTTCTGGAAGGTCATCTTCTCTGCTGAGAAAAATACCTACCTCTGGACCCATGGTTAATCCCGTATATAATTCAAAGCACCATTTCATGCCGGGTAAAGAGTTGAACTTAAACAACGGGCTGCGTAAATATTCCTTCCTAAAGAAGCAACCATAGGAATTTTTGATAATCCATACAAACGTAAAGTTTTCCTCGTTTTGTTTCTCCATTGCATGTAGATTATGTTCTTCTCCCAGCACGTCTGTTGTTAAATAAAATTTCGCATTTCAACAAATATCGTGAGACCTTCCCTCAGTTTCGTTTAAGGACAAAAATGAGCTCGAGTACTATACACGGTTTGAAATTCAGGTGCTTACAGCATTCTTTAACGCTCTCATTGGCTATTAAGCTCCTTTTACGAGAGCAGAACCAAACAGTGGTGCAAACCGGTTCTTGTGTCCCATTCACATATTCCCCGCACTTGCAGTCCATGATTCCTCTGCTTACTGACCCAACACTGGCTGACAGCGCTTTGCTTCGGTTCCTTCTATTTTCACCTCCTCCGCTCCTTCTGAGATGCCCATGTGCAGATGGTACTACGTGATGCGCCCATGAGGCAAATTTGAACGAGCCAGAAAAACCGCCCACTGTGGGGTAGTCCGGCAATAAATAAGCAGTCAGTCCCCGCACGGCGAAGGTCACGGCCCTGATGCAGTACTACGGAACTTTGGTCTCGTGTTTTGTTTATATTCAGAGCGTGTTACAGCGGTTTGGTGATACTTCCACTCGTGGTTGTTCCACACAAATTGAAAGCGGAGACACTTCCACATAAAAAAACATTCATTGCTGAGTGGATAATAGGGCAACTTGCTGTAGTTTAGTGGCATTTACCACAAAAATTTATTTTTGGATAACTTGCAGCAATTTTGATTATGAATTTGTTTTATAAAATTCTAACATACTAAATATAGATTTTGGTAAAATGTTTATCCTATGTGTAAAGAATGATAAATACCCTTAATGTGCCTTAAAATGTCAAAATATTGCAAAAATTTAACACACTTTAAAGCTCAATTTCCTTATAACTAGCTGATATAAGTCTAAGAATTTCTCTACATCTTTCGATGCCCTTGACAGTGAATTTACTACTTTTCTTTTATGTTCCAAATAGCAAAATGTTTTAAATAAAATACATTTTTCATTATCCATATAATATTTATACTACGAATTTTTTTAAAGAAAATTTTTAGAGAAGAGGCATCATATTTGCTCATTTTAAACTCATAATATTTTTTATTTAAGTGAAAAACAAATGCTTTGTGTTCATTTGTCTTGTTAAAACTAATAGATAGATATGCTAATAAGTTAACTTTTCCTTAATTTGTTACCAAATGTTCGTGTAATATTGCATATAGAAACTTTTTCCAGTTGGCGGAAGTGCCATGTGCGGTCAAGGGGACGTGACCATATGAACGTGACACATCATCATGACAGCTTATTGGGAATTTGAAAATCGGCTGATGTCAATATTATTAACCGGTATATTAACACATTTTGCACATTGTTACATTTTAGATTACATTGCAATATGTAAATTTCAGGTATTTGTGAAATTAGATCAATTAGTTGTTTTAATGACTTCAAAAAACGAAGCTATTGGAACATAATTATAGCGAATCATCTATTAACGTGTCACTTTCTAAAAGAGACCCGTATATTTGAGTACATAAACAAATATTGGTAGTGAACATCACCTTTTTAAGACCACTATATATAAAATCCTCTAAAAGCATGAATGGTTGCATTTAAAGAGAGCCCATTACTTTTAGTATAGAATGTAACAACAGTTTTTGTATGTAGAGTAAGGCAATCAAGATTGCGATCTGAAGACAATGAGGTTAATGTTTAAATATGAAATAGATACTTTTTATTTATTATATTATCAGAAAACTATCAAAAAAGTTAGGTAAAATTTCTAAGAGAGGTCTCGAATGCTGTTCCAAAACACATTTACAAAAAAAACTTGAATTTATCTAAAAATTGGTTTTAAGTCAAAAGTTTGGAACTTGATGTCTGAATGTAAATATAATGCTATGTATGATAAAACAGTTGTAATTAGGCACATGGGTCAGGTTACGTTTATATATAGAGCTATTTAATGTAAAGGCTATTTGTCTAAGGAGAGAGAAGAGGCCTTCGTGGAGGAATTTCGAACGAAAACTAACCTTTGAGTGCGTATTAAAAATAACGCATGTAATTTTCATTCAATTTATATTTATACAAATTTTTTATATAAAAAAATCTGATATGCGCTAAGTTATTGTAAAGTACTTTATTTGAGAAATATAGTAAATGCACAGACATTTAAGATTTGCACATGCCGAAATTTAAAAATATTAAATATATATGGGTATTTATGCATACCCTTGCAGAAACTATGTAGTTGCCTTTAATAAATATATAAATATTTACTAAATTATTTATAAATGCATTTGGAAATGAAGGAATTATTCATTCATAAACTCCAGTGAATTTAATTGTGAAGAAATTTAGTTATTAAATATATCTTAGATTATAATGATTATAAATATTATCTTAATATATAATAACCTTAATACTGATGAATTGCGAATAAAAAATTAAAATTCTGTTAACATATATATTTTTAAAACTTTTTAAGCAAGAATTGTTCGTACTGGAAAACAGTTTATTAAAAGGAATCGTATTGTGCAGTCTATGAGATTCGTGGCGCCCGGACGGTATAGTGGTTAGGGAAGTCTACTGTAGTACCGAAGGGCCCGGGTTTGAATTCCGGAGAAGGTATGGATGTTTGTAAATGTATAGTGTCTATGAGGCATAGGGGCACTTGAATTATACGAAGAGCCGAAAGTCCTATCGAGAAGTTGGTGGTAGGGGGAGACCATTGGAACCATACACCCCCCCGAGGTGCTCTTTCTCAAAACTGGGAGAGGAACTAGCTAAAGTCATGCTACCATCTATATGGTGATGAAGACTCTTCCAACGACAGACGCGTACAACTCTTTTCACGATGAATGCCCGAAGCTTGTGCTGACCTTTGTGAGACAAGTGAGATTAGTAACAACAAAAATAAAGATTTATAGTTCATATCCCTGTGGTGTTCATTGTGGAAACCAGCAAATCTTAGAACGTCCGAATAGCATCTTTATTATAGTTCGACCGCCTCATCCGCGACCATGAGCGCAAACACGCATGCGCCATTCGGACCGAGTTATTTTGAAAATAGGGTGGAAGAATGAGGACTTTTTTCCCCCTTGAGCATATAAATTCTCTCTTTCCGGAGGTGTTCACGTGACCTTTCATGTCGCAGCAAGTAATAACGCCCCTTTTTAACGAGTCTATATGTTTTGGCAGAATGCCAGTGAAGCTTGCGTTTGAGACGGTCGAATTATATCACTCTCTGATTCGTAGGAAAACTGCATAAATCCTGGTAGATTTTTACGAGTAAAAAATTTTAATTTTATTTTTTAAAATTACTGACTCATAAGCATGATAAGTTATTTTTTGTACTTCTGTGATGTTTTCTTTAATTTCATCCAAGTTTGACTTTACTTCTTTATACGAAGTAAATGAAATATTCTAATCGGGGAAAATTTTTGTTTGTCCTAGTTCAATGGAAATATCCATTTTCACCTTTCCCGAATCCATTTGAAAGATTTTTTTTTTTTTTTTTTTTTTTTTTTTGAAGTTCAGAAAGGTTGTTAATTTCGTTTTGGCATTTTGCATCCAAAACTTTAAATGCCAGTTTCACTTTTCAAATTGTTGCCACCCAATATTACAGCCCTGTATTATATTTAACGAAATTAAATAATGAAGAATCTGCATATCTGTATGAATATTTCTCTCATTGTAATAAAACGACTGTACCTAGAGCCATCCAATTTTGAATTACGGAATCTTACACCGAATATGGACATCTGAATTTACATCTTACACCGAATAAGCCCTAATTTCGAATTTGGAATTAGTTTTTATTATCGATTTTATATTTTGTAACACTTGAGCGACATGATCGGCTTTATCCGGTCATAAGATTTTTTGGCACTTGATACATATTAGCTTATAACTTAAGATATTTTACTTTCTAATAATGTAAATGTAAGTTTATGAAAATGGAGGCTATAATAACTAATTGTATAAATTTAGCTTATAAATGGTGCATAAATACAGGTCTTCATGACAGATCCAAAAACCCGTGCCGCTCAGAGGGTTAAACGAATATTTGATTAACAAACTCAACGATTTCAAAGCGAGCAATGGCAACATTGTGCGAAAAAAAAGAAAATCTTTTTTTTTATCTCCAGCGAACGAGACTGTATAGGAAATTCTAAAGATATGCTAATTTAAAAATTATTTTGCGATATTGCTGTTGAATTGAATTTTATGGTTGAATTGCGAAGAACATGATATTTAGAAAATAAACGTAACACACAAGACGTTAAGAAAACGCCCCTTTGGGCGTAATGTAAAATCTAATAGCTTTAGTTCTCTCTCTCTCTCTTTTTTTTTTTTTTTTTTTTGTGACGAGGCCCAATCAAAGGGCTTTCTTTTCTAAAGCGTAAAATAGATTCAAAAGAGATTTTTTTTCGTGCTGTCTGTACATCCGTACGCAAGGCACGTACGTAGGTATCTTGTATAACTAAAATGCAATTAACTATAGAACGCTGAAATTTGTTATATGGAGCGCTAAAACATATGCTTGTGCACCTCCCTATTTTATTCCAGTCGGCAGTACTAAACGTATATAACCATACCCACCTCCTTACTCATATCATATACTTCCAGTTACAGAAGTGTTTTAAATGAAGAAAGTTCATTGCGGTATACGACAAAAACTGACCGGTATATTTAATTTCAAAATCTGCAATTTTTGATGTCAGGTTCAACTTAACTTGAGGGATCGGTTTATTAAGTTAGAAGAATTCCAAGAAATAAGTTTAAATGAAGTGCATCAAAAAATGTATATAATTCAGTAGGCCGTAGAAGGAAGTCATCTAGTATTCCCCATCAGATTTTTTAGAGTATACTGTAGACAAATTTTTAAAATATTTTTACGTAAATCTTACCATTTCCTTCCTATACTGTGGAATTATTTCAAGAGCAGTACTGCTCTGACACCGTGTTAGGAAAACAGATTGATTACTGAATACATATTGTGTCATTTACCGTTAATTTTAGTGGGATTTAATATTCCCATTGAAATAGGTTTTAATATTCCCATTGGTTGCTAATTTAATATTTCACATGTGGTCTCCTTGATTCTTCGATGTGACAAAGCAAATAATTTTGCTTTCATATCATCTTTGCTCATCAATCTAAGGGAGTCTAAAATGTGTACCACGAGCCGAATGCGGCCCCAAAGACTTTAAGATGGGGGCCCAAACGAAAATTACGAAAATATTTAAATTTATACATTTTTAAAAAAATATAAATGTTTGAATTTGATTCATATATAATCGATTCATCGGCATTTATTTTAAAATAAAAAAATTAATATAAACATCTGAGCATGTCATGATGAATTAACTGCAAAGTGACATTCAACTGATAGGAAAATTTGAAAATGTTTCTTTACTGGAATTTTATAAAGATTACCTACCCCACAATATATATCCTAATTTTCACAATCATGCTTTAATAATGTCTTCAGCTTGGGCAATACTTATATTTGTGAATAATTATTTTCAAAAATGAAGCATACAAAAAACAAAAATAGGACAAAGATTACTGACAAACATCTTGAAAATGCATTAAGAATTGCAACCTCGACTATTCAACCCGATATCGATTTGCGTGTTCAACATCCATCTCACTAATTTGAATTTTTTCCATCTTTATGAAATCCAAACTAAATGAAACGAAACTTTTACAAATTAATAATAAAAATGTACACTGCGGAGGGGGGGGGGGGAGGTATTTTGACACAAAATCGGACTTTTTCTGAAATGACATGCCTTTCCCCCCCCCCCCATATTTCGATTCTACGACTCAAATTATGCCTAACTGACCAGTTTTGTAAACATCGCACGAGTAGTTTTTAAAAAATTAGCTCTCAAAATTTTAGCTCCTCAATGTTAATTGAATTTGGCATATATTTATTTATCTCTCTTTTTTGAATTAAACTTATTTGACTCTTCCTTTCATATGTCGAAATTTAGGTTCATTCCAAATAAAAATCGTCCATTTTTTATGATTTTTTTTAATATTTATATTTTTAAGTAATTTTTATAAATTTTTCGAAAAACATTTTTTATTATAACCTATGAAATTTTTAACATCACCTTAAAGTAGGTGTATTTCTAAGCATACCTGCAAAAAATCAAAGTTTTTTATTTAAAATTAACTAAGGTATACGTGAATTTACATTGAGAAACGTTTTGAAATTTAGCGTATTTAATATAAGCGATAATAACGTAAACGTGATTTACGCACTTTGTTAAAATTACATTCATGTCCATAAATTAAGGATAATTCGGAGTCACGCGGAAATCGAACTCTAAAATAAATATATCACTTGTAAAATCACTACAAACATCTTCAAGAATCATGCAAATTTCAGGAAGTAACCAGATGACAAAGATGGTACGTCACAATGACGAGAGTGTAAGAGAGTGATATATAAGGAATACAGGCAAAGAAGTAAAATTGTTCGCAGGCGCTTTATAAACATTTCAATGCAATAACCGAATAGTTCTGACACAAAGGACGCATTTGGATGATTTTTTACGTGGCAGAATTATCGGCCGTCTGGAATGGGGGCGTACCCAACTGGAAGTACCAGACGAACTTGGAATTGCCCAGAGTGTCATCTCCAGGCTTTGGCAACGATTCCAAGATGATAGTAATGTGAGTAGACGTTACAGCACAGGCCGCCCCAGAGTTACAACGCCGAATGAGGACCGGTATTTGGCAGATACTGCCAAAAGAAACAGGCGGAGCACAGCCTCAGACCTGTCTCGTAAGCTCTCTTCAGCCACTGGTACGACTATTACAAGGCAGACTGTGTACAGACGCTTAGGGCAGATTGGTCTATATGCTCGTAGACCTGTCAGATGCGTTCCACTTACTGCAACTCACTGTCGCCTGCGGTTAGCCTGGAGTAGAGAGCATGCATTGTGGACACCGCAACAGTGGGCTTATGTGATGTTTTCCGACGAGTCCAGATTTAGTTTGCAGTCTGTTTCTCGCCGGACTTTCATATGGAGAGCTCCAGGTACCCGTTACCACCAAGAAAACATCATTGAACGACACCGTTACGGTGGTGCAGGAGTGCTCGTTTGGGGTGGAATTATTCTGGGTTCCAGAACGGACCTGCATGTTCAAATTGAAACCATAACAAGCCAAATCTATCGAGACGTCATTCTGGAACAACGGGACGCCATGGGCGCACAATTTGTGTTTATGGATGATAACGCCCGTCCTCACCGAGCAAACATCGTAAGCGAATGCCTTCAATCAGAGAATATCACCCGTATGGACTGGCCAGCATTCTCACCGGACTTGAATCCAGTAGAGCACGTGTGGGACATGCTTGGCCGACGAGTTGCAGCCTGTCAACCTTCTCCTACATGTCTACCGGAACTTCGGAGAGCATTGCTTTTTGAGTGGTGTAATATCCCCCAAGATCAGATCGATAATTTGATACTCAGCATGCCTAGGCGTTGTACGGACTGTATTGCATCGTCTGGGAGACATACAATGTATTAACAATCATACCAACAATGTAATATTGGTTTTTTGTAAATATGGTTTTTTTTTTTTTTTTTAATTTGCTCCAGGGAGAAAAAATCGCTATTTTTTTAATAATATCAAAAATATAGCATCTTTTTTGGCTCTTTACCTTTTGTTTAATAAATAAGCTTTACAAATAAGTCAAATTTGTTTTGCTTCTAACTCTTCCTTTGCCTGATTTTGCATTATCCTTAATTTATGGACATGAGTGTATTTGAAAGAATTGGACTTTTTTTCCTTTCGTGCATCAATAAGGAAAAAAAAAAAAAAAACTTTACTATAAATTAAGTATTCTACGAAGAGGCGAAATTCTTGGCGAAAACTGAAAATATTGCTCCAATACAAATTTTTAAATTTCTCGGTAAATTTCTCACCAAAAATTACAAAATCTAATACCTACTTCCCCCCCACACACACCTTCCCCCCCGCAGTGTACAGCCTAGTTCTCTGAGGGTTTAATAACATCCTTATTTATAGTAATCGTGAAATGTTTTTAAAATTTATCTGTAGGCACAGAGCTTAAATTGCGCCGGAGATTCTCTGTTACTTCTCAGTTTCTGAGATAAATCGTGTTTCTAGTCAGAGCGCACCGGGGCCTTAAGTAATATGTTTCCAGCACTTCTTTTATGTAACTGATACAGAGTTTTAGCAAACAATTTTTGTTTTAAAAATAAATATGCATTAAAAGTGGATTACAGCTTCCGAATGCATGTCTTTTTTTTTTTTTTTTTTTTTTTTTTTTAAGGAAACAAACACTTTGACGGAGGTTAAGATCTTTAAGGAAAGATAAGCCTCCCCACACATGTCAAAGACTTATTCTCTAGGTTGTGCAATGAATTTATGAGAGCGGGTAAAATGCTTAATTTCCAAAAGTAATAAAAGTGATTAACTTGGTCGCGCACCTCCAGGGCTAGGTTACTTCTCATAGCAGATCTCCTGCAGACTTGAACTATGTAACTAAATACGAGGGGAAAACTACCCCTTGTACAAACCTTACTTTTGTTCTCATGTTATTATCGGATCGGATTCGGGGGAAATTGCTTTATCCATCCGCATGCTGCTTAACAGCTAGAATGATATTGACAGGGAGGGCATCGCGGTCAGAAAGCGTTGGACTTTTCTCTGTTTGTTTTCGAAGCTTCATTTCTCCATTAAAATTTCCTTCCACACGCTCATACTGTTTCTGGCATCCTCTGTCTTCTCATTAGTGAGGCTTTAATCGTTTTACTTTATTCCATTGGTCTGCTGGAAAAAAAATGGTTTTTGTTTCTCTCATCCCTTGAAAGTAAGTTACACGGTATATTCAGGAAGCTAAATTCAGCGGAAGCTGGCTAAGCTGTCTGTTTTATTTTAGAATGAAATTTTAAGTCAAGACGGAACCCTAAATAAGACGCGTTTGATATCTTGTTTCTTTAATTTAACTATTTATCGTGTAATTAATTTTATTTCTATTTTTATATTGAATTGCATTTTAATTTACTTATTTATTTATTTTACTTATTAGATAGTTTATTAGTTATTTTATTTAATTTATTTTTCTCTTTTCCTGACGGTTTTCCACAGGGCATTTCTGATTTCAGAAATGAATCGCTAATTAGGGTATAATATAAATCATACCAGTTAAATGTAGTACTTAACTGCATGAATCCAATATATTAAGTACATCTATTGCTTTTAAATTGCTCAGTTTGTTAACTCTTTCACAGCAAAGTCGCCCGTAACGCCCGTGCATTCAGACACCAGTAGGTCGTCCGAAAGCATATGTCCATTTTCTACCTAGTTCTTTCCCCCATCACATTAGTGTATAGCTCACTGGTTTCGTGAAAGGTTAAATTACGTGCCAATCACACTTTTGAAGCAACTAAATTTCTTTTAAAGCGACTTCGCTCTGCTTTGTTCAGCATCAACGTTTTGCTATTGCTGTCGTGTACTAATGGGAAATTGCGCAAAATGAGTGAAACCGCATAAAGATTTCCAAGAGAGAAGTAATCACCAATCACTTGAGTAGGTTATTGTTAACGCTGTAGCATTCTACTTGGCAGGGCGGGAGGAAATACATTTCAACAGAAATTCGTATACACGGGCATTTTAGAATTTTAGATGTTTGAGAAGAACAGATTTTGTCCTTTCTCGATGCGGAAGAATTAAACAATGTCAGTCATAACTCAGGAAACAAATTAAAGATGTTATGATGCATTAACTGGATGCATTCTTAAGAACCTATTTACAGCTGACGGCATGGAAGGTCAGCATGCTAAAAATGTTGATAGCTCGTAGATTTCTCTTTGTAGGATAAATTTTCTGGTAGCATAACGGCCCAAAAAACGGAAAGACACCAATATGTACCTTTATAATGCTCAATATGGACAAGAATTTATCATAACTCTATCAACTTGTAAACAAGAAAATCTATGATGTTCAAAGACGAATTTCTTCCCTCATTTGTTGCTGCTAAAAAAGTCACTCTGAAACTAAAATAAATTTATATTAATCGCATAATTAGGGAGCGTGGCAATAACCTGGAAATTTTCATTTCTTTTCAACTTTTTTTCAAGCTTGTCTTTGTTTTTGGAAATTTAGACAAACATGCCATGTTATATTATTTAGAATAAACACGCGTTAAACAAAATTGATATCGATAACTCAGAGCTTAAGAATGTATATGTTTTAGATATTAGATCTTCAAAAAACTATACAGGGTCTAAAATTTCATTTTTTCCTCTTCTTTTTACGTACGCTAACCCAAGATGTTTTAGTTTCAGAGTGACTTTTTTTTAGCAGCAACAAATCAGAGGAAGAAATTCGTCTCTGCACGTCATAGATTTTCTTGTTTACAAATTGATAGAATGAAATTTCGTGTTTGCATCATTTAATGTACACAAGAAAATTTATCATATTCAATATGTATGAAAACACAGAATTAAAATATATATATATATATAATCTCAAAGTCTGAAGATTACAACCTAACGCTTGAAAAAAAGAGTTTACTATTTAAATTCCATACATTCTAATCTTCTTTTTTAGTCCAAAGAGGCTTTGTCCCTGAAGGACTATTGTTTTCGTTTTGCGATTTGTTTTTGACTATTGTTTTTGCGTTTAATCACTATAAATGTCCGTTTCACTTTTCAAACTGTTGCCACCAAATATTAGAGTCCTGCATTATATTTGAAGAAATGAAATAATGAAAAATATGCATAAATGTATGTATATTTCTTGCATTGTGATAAAACAACGTACATAGAGCCATCGAATTTTGAATAACGTAATCCTCCTACGAATATGGGCATATGGAAGATCAAATTTGAAATTTGGAACTTGTTTTGTGATCGATTTTATATTTTGTAGAACTTAACGAATTTTTGAGTAACATACTCAACGATTTAAAAGCTAGCAATGGCAACACTCTACGGGAGAAAAAAAAAAAAAAAAAAAAAAAAAAAGATTTTTTTATCTCCAGCGAGCGGAACTGTATATCGGAAATCCTAAAGATATGCTCATTTTTAAATTATTTTGCGACATTGCTATTGAACTGAATTTTATGATTTAAGTGCAAAGAACGTGATATTTAATAAATAAAGGTAACACACTGTAGAGACATTAGGATTTTTTGGAAGCCAGATGAAAAATTAGCAACCGCCTTCGCCGGGAATCGAACCACGGACTTCTGGAATACCGGCCCAGCGTTCAGAACCACTACACCACGAAGGATGCTAGGAAAGTGGGAGAAATACCTTATAACGCGAAACATTAAATAAATGCCCCTTTGGACGTAATTTAAAATCTGAAATCTTTCAGAATTTTTTTTGAATAAACTCTTAAAGGATTTAGCGATTCTGCAGCACTTTAATAATATTATGATATCAGAAATATATGTTTCGTGCTTACGGATTGTAGTAGATTAAATGCACACATAATCGATGATAGCTTGATAAAACACACTTTCCCCAAAGAAACACTTTACAGTTCTTGAACTCTCAGCAAAACTTACTCGTACAGCTCTTCTAAGTATGACAGAGCACAATGAGTAGTTACCACTTCAAACTATTAAGAGCGTTAAACACAACGTAATGCAAAGTGCATCTGAAGAGCGAAGCTCACACGGAGATCTCTCAGTACTCCGAAGAAGTCAATTCTGAGCTAAATAACTCAGAACTGATGCTCTTCCTGGTCTTATGTAGCTTCCCCTCAGCCACCGAGAAATTTTCAGTACATTCGATTTCTCTTAATTGCTGGAAGACATATGCGGTTGCAGTTACACATATGACCGGACGCAGTTACAGTTACATATAGGAATCAAACCAGTTTCAGGTATACAGAGATCGAACCAAAATATCGCCAAATTTTACTACTTTTGGCGATTTATCCCCAAATTTGGTGACTAAAACTAGTCGCCAAAACCATCGCCAATTAGGCGATATCTCGCCAGTTTAGTGAGATAGCAATTTATCTCAATGTTTAAAGGACTTGCCCATGTAACCTTGTTTTTCCGGCGAAGTGCCTGTACTCCAGACTTCTCATGTGGCATTATACAAAGTCTCATGTGGCATTATACATAGTACTATATAAAGGGTTTAATTTCTAAAAATAGAAGTGCCAGAGCCTTATGGAAGAGTAACAAGAGTAAATAAATAAATAAAATGACTATTAAAATTATTAATAATTAAAAAAATTAAATAGTTAATGACTATCAAATAAATTAATAATTATTTCGTTGGTATTAAAACTCGATATGTATTAATTATTATTTAGTTTATAATTATTATTTAATTAACGCATATTTAATTTATTATTATTTATTAAAATAATTAAACTATTAAAATTAAAATAAAATGTAAAGAGATAAATAAAATTTAATAACCGATTTTTTACATAACTTTGCTAAAAATAAATTTTTACATAACTTACATTGCTAAAAGTAAAATTTTCTAGATCAAATTTCTACTGAAATAATTGTTCAGTTATATAAAAAAAGTGCTGGAGCCTTCTAATTTAGAATTAATTCCGGTGTGCTAAGGCTATAATTAGAATATGTCCCAGAAACTAAGAAGTACCGGTTCTCTCCGGCGCAATTTAAGCTCTGACTACATATATACAAAATTCGTAACAAGTCCCCCCATTTGGCATCGATTGTTATACTGGAGCTCAAAGTATGTTATATTAAAAACTTCCGTTATATTGAATGGATGTTGTAACGAGTATCGATTGCATTTTGTAATCTGGCATAGAATAATCTTTCTTTTAAATACCTACTCGATTTATTATTTAACTGTTACTTACGTTGTATATATTTCACACAACCCCTACTCAGCAATAAATATTAAGAACCTGTGGATTTCAGGTGTCTATGAAAACTTCACTAACATTTTCCCTCTTTATACAGATTTAGGGACGTCCCTTTAGGAATGCACCTTAAAAAAATTAATAACCCTTGGTTTCAATGAAAGCATTATCTACCTGCCTTCAAAATTTCCGATCGATCCGTCAACTTGTGTTAGCGTAATTAAATAATCACCCTGCAAAGAAACTTTTATTTCGATATTTTTTATTCATATTTAACATTTTAAATCAATTCGTACCAACAATTTTGTCGTAACTTTCGTTTGGCTGCAGAGTTGGTTTCTTCGATGTCAGGAAACTGGGGGAATAATCAGGATTGCTCCCTCTAGAATTCGAACTACAGAGTTCACGAATACGCGTTGGGCGTGCTTCCAATTACAACACGAAAGCATGCGGAAAGGAGGTTTAAACTAAACCTCTTTTCCGCATTTAGCTGATTAAGGCAAAGCACACGAAGGCTATCTACCTAAGGGTAAGGATGCCTTCAGGGAGGACTTTCTAAGGGAAACTGTCTTGTACAGACATTACACGTGGGGAAAGCCAATGCAGCCAGCCCGTTCGCCGGGATTCGGACCCCGAACCGATCTACCAGTGTTCAGAGACTTTTATCGTTCTGTCACTTGCGGACCCACGGAAAGGAGAGAGAAAATACCCTTTTAAAGGTTGACTGGGGAAGGAGAGACCTGTGGTGCAGTCTTGGTGCTGACAAATTATCGTCCACCACCTTTTAGTTCGGGTGCCTTTTGTAGAGCTTTTCGATGCCAGGGAACTGAACGAATCCGCAATGCATTTGCCGGGATTCGAACTCTGGACCTTCAGAATACACTTCCAGCTGCACCATAAATGCACGCGGAAAGGAGGGAGAAAATACCTTTCGTGGTTATCCTTTCGGAATTAAGATTTTAAGCGCCTAGCATTTAAGAGCGAAATTACTTTTCGTAACTGATCTACCAGTTTGTATTTCTGTGTATTTATTTCGCTTTATTTTAAGCTTGATTCCTTTCGTATATTTAGTTTGTGCTTGCATTGCGTATTCAGCGCATAATTATGAAACTAGTGTTATTAAAATACAACGAAAATTATCCATAGGTTTTAAATACAGCACATATGTTCCATCTAACATGAAATGGTAAACACTGGCTACTCAAAATTGGACTACATTCGGAGTTGTTTTTTATTTGAACATGATCGTTGCGGTGCATACTGCTGAAAATTTTTTAACTTTTCCTAGCATTCTGTCTACTGCTATATCGTTGCGACTCGAACCACCAATCTTTCAACTGCCAACTGGACTTACGAAGCACTTACATTATGAGAATACGCATAAGAAGAATGCCACAGTTTCGTGTATTTTTTCACCACTTGAAGGGCGACTGGTGGGAAACCTGAGATTAGTCGAGCCGATCAAAATGATTACGACTTAACGTCAACCTTATTCTTAATTCGGGTGCCAGTGCACAAATCATTAGACGTTACCGTCTAGAAAACATGAAAAATCAGCTGTACTCTCGCCGGGACTCAAACTCGCAATATATCTTGCAATTACCAACTGGTTGTGGCAACCACTTACTCCACGAAAGCATGTGCAGAGGGACTGAATTAATTCCTTACGAGGTGACCTGTTGAGCTGAGAGCATGCGCGTGCGTGCTGTGCTGTGTCGCCGGAAACAGATGCCGTTGCCACTTATTGCTAAATTTTCAACGAAAAACAGTGCATCTTGTGCTATATGTGGGCTTTATCTTCATCTGGCAATATAAATATCACAAGATGTTGAAATTTCTCTCTATTCCCTCTTGATCTACACCGAAAACTTTTGTAGCGTTTCTTCCAAAATCGCAAGGTAGCCTAAATGTAGATTACCACGTGTTTTAATCTGGATTAATTTTCCCTGACGAAGTAAAACAGCAAAGATTATATGCGTTACAGTACCTCACAGTTATATTTCTGTACTGCGCATTTCGACAGTTAATGTTACCACTAGGCTTTGTCTAGAATCAAAACACCATTGTCTAGAATCGAACGAACATAATTGCCTATAATCGAAACTTGTGTCCGATTCTCTCTTTTTGCCACTTCGAGGCTCCTTACCTACCATTCTTTAAAAATTAACAGTATGCAGCGCAAATCTTAAAATTTATGCTATGACCCGTTATCACCCTTTTTGGTTAAAGATTTGACCTTTGGCAAACATCTTCTTCCCCTATAAAGGAATGATCCCGGCTTTCAGTAAGCTCAGAAGCAGGGGGTTCACCTTTTCCGTGTTCTCTGCAAAAATTCTGTTAGCCAGTTAGGAAGCAGAGACAGAAAACATACGAAACAGCCGGCAGGGACGTTACGGAACACCGAAGGGGAAAAAGCACGCAGGGGGTCCATCCATCCATCAAAACCTGTCAAGAGAGTGCCGCATCCGATCGTTGCTCCCCCTAGCAAGGGAAGTCTGGAAGCAAGAAGAACAAAAATCTATGCATTATTCCTGCCCCAAGTCCTCTTTGAATCACTTGATGGATAGTTCCGTGTGCGACATTTTTTGCGCTCTTTTTCTATGTGTAATGTTGGCAACGATTCGTGACTTCTGTTTTATTTATAAACGTCAACAAAAGGATGGGTCCTTGACAAGTCACTTATTATTGAAGACTCGATGCGAAACTTTACAAAAGGGAAATCTGTTTAAACACAGCGCTTTTATATAAGAGAATGTATTCATTTGGTTTCCCAAATACAATTCAGCTGTCGAGATGACGAGGAATTCGTTGAGATTCCTACTCTTTGTACGCATAATGGAGAACTTAGAGATATGATTTATTATGGGCGTGTTGCTCAATTTCTTTTGTCTACATAAATTGTCTTCTGACTTGAGGAGATTCTGACTACAATTAGAAGCCCTTCTGATTTGGTTCCACTATGGCAAAGCACACAAGAACTATCTGCCTAAAGTGATGAATGTCGTTTTTAAGATAATTTAAAGCAAGCTGGCTCATATTTATGTTGCACGTGTGATAAAGCACGAAAAGATACACGCGGATAAGTTGTTCACTGGGATTCAAAGCGAGATTAAACTATTAGTGTTAAGCGGTCTTAATGATTCGGCCACTAATGGGAAAAATGCCTTTACGGAAGATGGATAATAGTAACACCAAGTTTTATTTCTTCGAATGAAGCTAAAATTACTATATGTAGAGGGTATTGAGATATTTTAGAACGATTTTGTGAAAGAATAATAATAATAATAAAAAAAAAAAAAAAAAAAAAAAAAAACTGAAGGATTCCAGATTTTAAATTACGTCCAAAGGGGCGTTTTTTTAACATTTTGTGTGTTACCTTTATTTATTAAATATTACGTTCGTCGCATTTAAACCATAAAATTCAGTTCAAGAGCAATATCGCAAAATTATTTTAAATTGAGCATAGGATAGAATAATAGAGTATTTAGAATTTCCGATACACAGTCTCACGCACTGGAGATAAAACTGTTTTTTCTGTACAACGTTGCCATCGCTGGTTTTGAAATCTTTGAATTTATTAATAAAAAATTCGTTAGAGTTTTACAAAATATGAAATCTATAATAAAACAAATTCCAGATTTCAAATTTAGGCTTCAAGAAGCCCATATTCGCAGTAGGATTACGTCATTCAGAATTGGATGGCTCTAGGTACCGTTGTTTTATCACAGTGTGAGAAACATACATACATTTATGCAGATTCTTCATTATTTAATTTATTCAAATATAATACAGGGCGATAATATTGGGTGGCAACAGCGTCTGCTGTTGTTAAATATATTCCTCTTTTAAAATCTCGCATGTAAACAAGCTGTGGATCGAAGGGTAGTTTTTTACATTTTCCCAGGAGAAATGTTCCTATTTCATGGTTCAAAAACGTTGTGAAATACATGTTATTAAAACTTCTAAGTGCAAAATAAGCAACATTATTAATTGGAAAGAGAAAATCTGTCAGTTATTACTTCTACATATAAAGAATACTCTAAACGAATATCCGAAAAAGGTACATATTGTTTCTAATGTTTGTAAACTTAAATTGTTGGTAACAAGACAAAATACGCCCACCGAGAAATAAATCGCAAAGTCTTTAAATACATTTTTAGCAAAAATAAATAAACTAATAAACCAAAGTTTACAACTTAAGGAAGCTAAATAAGATAATGTTCATCATCTTTTCATGAGGCAAGTGGCTAAACGCAGAACCCTTTTGTAGAATACTGTACGAAGGTTGCTATTTATATTTCTGGCCTTGGCAACAGTAAGTGTTGCTAGACGACCGCAGACGATTTCAATCGAAAATTTGATATTTTTAACCATAACTTCTGCAAAACATTTTGCCATTTTAGCGTGATTTGTGTTGCTTACAGTAAATTAAAAAATTCATCTCGGGCAAAAAATAGAATTTATTCGTGAGCATTTACGTGCGATTATTGTTCATAATTTCGACCTGGATTATCAAGGCAAGAGTGCGTCGATGAACCTAATTCTTTATACAGCGATAAAGCACCATCCTCCGGCACTGGGGCGAGGAATGGTATAACGGGGGAATTCAGTTGTGGTCGACGTTCCTTCCAGGACGAATTCCGTGAAGGTCGTCCAAAATCGTTTGTTGTGCCAGAAAATATCGATGCTGTGTGTGAACTGCTAAAGCAAGATCGTCATGTGACATACTGTGAGATTGTAGCAATTCTTTGGACATTAGTATGACAAGCATGAATAAGATATTACATGAATATTTGGTCGTAAAAATGATTTGTACACGTTGGATCCCGCATAATCTGAAAAACGTTCAAAAGAAGGCTCGTGTCGATTGGTGCAAGGAAATGTTGGAAAATATGTTCAAGGTGCATCAAAGGCTACGTATAACATCTACGCGGGTGATAAATCATGGATCTATGCATACGAGGACGAAATAAAACAGCAGTCGACTGTATGGGTCTTCCAAGAACAGCCAAACCCAACAAAAGTTGTTCGCGGAAGAAGCACATGGAAGCAAATGTTTGCCTGTTTCTTCGGTCTTTACTGGTAACGTGGCGACTGTGGCGTTAGAGCAACGTAGAACGGTCGATTCCAAATGGTACACGACCATTTCTTGCCAGACGTCACGGAAGAAATTCGAAAAAAGCAGAAGAGGAGGCAAATCATTCTTCATCATGATCATGCGAGTTCTCACACATCGGCTCAAACACCAAAACATCGAATTGATGGGTCATCCGCCGTACAGCCCTGATTTGGAACACAATGACTCTTTTTCATTTCTGCACATCAAATTACGTGGCAAGCGATTTGCGACGCCCGAAAGAAGCGGTTGAGGAGTTCAATACGCATGTTTTGGAGTTATCTCAATCGGAGTGGAAAAAGTGCTTCGACAGTTGGTTCAAACGCTATGAAGACATATATTGATCTTCAGGGAGAATATTTTGAAAAAAATAAATAAATAAATAAATAAATAAATAAAACGAATTTCCACCATAAACATTTCTTTTTTCATTATTAGGCCAGAAATATACATAACAACCCTATTTAGCAGGAAATAAAGTAGAACATTGTGACCCTTGATGAAGCATGGAATTTTCCTAAATGACTGCAATAAAAAAAGGCCTATTTTAAATACATAATGCCACCTGAAAGGTATTCAACGTGCACGACAAGACATACAAGATAACATGTTACAGAGTTACAGATTAATATTCAAGATACATTACTATTAAATTTTTGATTATTATCATAAATGAAGAGGAAACTTGTACAAACCTAGTTCCATCAATGGCAAAGAAATTTTCAATAAGGGAGTTAAAATTCTCGCAAAATTCTTTTACAAAGGGAAATTAAAAATAAGAATAATGGGAAAAATATTAAAATCAATGTACTATCAAAAGAAAACTTTACGTCCGATATTTGCAGAAGAAATTCCGTTTCTTACATCCCAGTGGTTTTCAAGCGGTGAAACTTCACCAAGACAAAGCAGAAAAGTACCACTGCATTCCTTGAAAGACTGGTACAAGTATATATAAATTTTCAATATAGATACCTATATATATGTTGAAAAATAATATACCTTTCAACGTATATATGTATACTTACATATACTTGCATATATACCTTTAAATACATTAAAGTCTTATTAAAATCTTTGTAAACTTTGTAAAATCATTGTAATGTTTTTAAAATCAAAAATTCCATTTAAAATATTATGTATTTACATATAAGTATATATACCTTTAAACATATATATATACTATATACTTACATATATATCTTTTCAACATATTCCTGCGAAGTCTCCTGACGTTTCACCTATGGACTATTGTGCATTTGGCCTGTTGCAAAGAGCTCTTTCTAAGCTAAAACTTACCATGACTGATGGACTCTGGAAACGTTCGGAAAAGCAATGAAATCGATGTACCTGGGAAATTTTACACAAAGCCCTTCTATCAATAACGATGCACATTTATAGTCCAGAAAAAAAATATTAGATCGAATATTTTTTTTTTAAAAATCTGAAATCTTTGTAAATAAAGCTTTATAGAATTTTATTATTTTTTAGACGAGCCTAAGTAGTTTAACGGGAACCGAGAAGTTGTCTGTTGCCTGCAGTTGTCTGAAGTCAGATGTCGAAGCCTGCCTGAAGTTGTTAGTAAACTGAAGAACGTCAGCCGAGTCTTGGCTTAGGTTTTCTAAATTCTAAAATTTTTCCCGCTACAAAATTCTACCGCCTTGTGCATATAATGTCACTAAAAATATTTGCTTATACAGTGTTCCCTCGCCACTTCGCGCTTCATGTTTTGCGGCTTCAGTGCTTCGCGGGTTTTTCCAAAATATTCATCAAAAAAATAAAAATGAAAAAATACAACCATGTCGGCAGCCACATTGCGGAAAGGAGCGTTGTTTCATGTTGATGCGCAAGAGAGAAGGATCCCAGCATGTCAAACAAAGAGATGAGTTGACTCAGAGTACATACCACAGGCTCTCATGAAGGCCATAAATTCTAGCTGGAAGAAATTATGGCCGAACTTGGTGCACGACTACCCAGGCTTCACTCCTAAAGAAGTTCATCATTCAACGGTGGAGAAGGCGGTGAGGCTGGCTCACGTCATAAGGAATGAAGGATTTGTCGACATGACAAAAGAAGACATCAGACAATAATTTTTGTCTTAAATATGTGAAGTATAAATACTGTTTACATATTTAAAACATTATTGTACCCACATACACGAAAATTCCTAGGGGCAAATCCGTCCTACTTCGCGGTTTTTCAGCTTTCGCGGAAGTTTCTGGTCCCCATTAACCGCGAAAAACGAGGGATCACTGTATGCAAAACTGGCAGTAGTATTATCGTTCCCTAATTATTACCCTTCTATCATTATTGGCATCGCAAATAGGAAACCGCAGATCTTCTCCACCAACAACTTCAAACTATATGTTTTAAACTAGAGTATGTTAAACAGAAGAAAGTGAAAAATTTAAAAGTAGTCAGAACAACAATCTTCTTTCGCGTAAGATTTGCAAAAAATTCTATCGATTTCGAAGGGAAACGGACACAGATCTGTCTTCTTCAGGAGAAAAAACATTCCGCAAAATGGGAGGTTTATATGTATGCTATTTATCCCTAAATTCATCCCTTCAAATTTTTTAATAGCTTCCTTTGTTGGAACAAAGAGCACAAATTTCAGTTTGGGAAGACCAAAATTATTATGCTCACTAACTCGTCCTTTAAATTCGATTTCTTGAAGTTTCTGAAATATTTCTGCTGTACAACCTCGCTGATGACGCAGCCTTCCTTTATTTCTGTAGCAAGTGTGTTAAAACCTGTTCTAAACTTTATCTCTCTTCTTTCGATTACGACTTCCATGCCAAATACTGCAATTTTTAAAGTGTTTGTTATCATAACAACAGCATTTTATAATATTCAAACTGAAATGCACTTGAGCGATAAGGTTTCGCTTATAGGCATTCATTATTACATTGAATTATTTCATTTATTTACTATTCAGCTTGCACGGAGTAATTTCACCCCAAGTGATCTTGTTCAGCGTTCATTTTAGGGCTTCTCTGGATGATGTTGTAGTTAGTGAAATTTGACTGCTAGTCGGAAATTACCTTTACTAAGTTCGAATTCCATTTAATGCTCGTGTCTAGCTATGTAGCCCTCTTGTTCCCCTCTTTTTAGAGTAACACGCGTCGATTCCTGTGGTGTATGCTGGTTAATATTATCGGTAATTAAGGCTAAATATCCGATGGCTTTGGTCATTCCCGATTCGTGTTTTAAACTATCTGATGTGGTCACCACATGACTTCCTTGTACGGCTTATTAAATTATATACATTTTTTTTTCTGCTTTCCATTTAAACTTATTTCCTCGAATTATTTTAAATTAACCAATTCCTCAAGGTAAGCTAAAAATGACAAATTTTGGCACAATTTAACAATTTATCGCCAAATTGGCAACATTTTGGAAGTTTCGGGAAAATGCATTTGTATTAGGATTTTTTGGAAGCAAGAGGGATTGAAAAATGAACAACGCCTTCGTTGGGAATCGAACCACGGACTTCTGGAATACGCGCCCAGCGTGCAGACCGCAACACCACGAAGGCATACTAGAAAGGCGGGATAAATACCTTATACATTTTCAAGACCCTATGAGTGATTTTTCTCGAAGCTACCAGAAGCGTTTGACTATCCTATAAATGTGGCTGTGCTACTATTATTATAATTATTTACGCGTTCCGCCCTAAAGCACTACACGTATGGGAGAGATGTCTTCATCGAAAATTTTGTAAGGAAAACTGGCTCGTATTAGCACGTTACACATCTGGAAAACCACGAAAACGCCCATACAGCCAGCCTGTTAGCGGGATTCGAATCTCGGACCGAACTACCAGCGCTCAGGATCTTTAGGAACAACGTTCAGACGGACCATGTGGCTGTACTCGAGCTAAGATGCAGTGAGTTCAGTGATTCAGTTCAGAATCTTGTAATGGTATTGAGCATTTGACTTTTTGAATTTTGATGATTTTGCTGATCTGCGATATTTACGAGTTAGAGAGAATCCTCGCGTGACCTTTGTTTTTCTCCTTATTTTTTTTTTTTTTGTCTGTTTACTTTATTGTAAAATTATAATTTATTTCAATAACGTAAAATGTCTATTTCTCCCTGCCCATCTAGCATAGTTACTGAAACAATCTCCATGCACCCGTACTTCGCAATGGTTCATTTATTTCCATTCACTTAGAAAGTACACTGTAAAATTCCCATTTAAAGCTCTTGCTTGCATTTTTCAGAGCCGTTCCAATAATCAGAAAGGAATTCTTCGAAGATGAAATCTAATTCATTCCGCCTATTTCGAGATTACAATATTAAAAATGGGCGAGAAGCAAAAGCGCATCCATCAGAATTAGAACTGAAAGCTTTATTCTCGCGAGAGCGATTAGCGTGGAGCGCCATCGATTAATCGATATCGAAATAAAGATATAATTTAAACACTGTAGAATTTGACATTCGAAATCAGTCATAGAAATGGGTGGCAGAAACTTTAAAAACAAATAAATAAAGCGAAGACTTTCTCTTTCTTTATAAACTAACTAATGGAATCTTTTCAGGTGAAATTTTAATCCATCTATTAGTATTAGAAACGGAGAGATAAAGTTTTGAAACAGTCCCTCTCCAGAGGACTGTTTGTTTTGGAAAAAAAGGGAGTTTAGATTTCTGTTTGTTATTAATAACAAAATATAAGAAGCCTGTCCGAGTTTAATCCTGTGCTTAAAATGTTTGCCGAAAACGTCTGCAAGGTAAGTTTATTTGAAACGCCTACTTACTTTCGAAGCAATACCATTTGTGTCAATAATTCTGCCGTTGCTGAAAGCACTCCTAGGAGTTTTCGTTTAGTATATGTCGTAAAAACTATCACGTCGTTTCTGTAGCTTGTGTTTTTGAAAAACATTGACTCTACTGACCCTTCTTGACAAGAAATAGCAGTCACAAGTCGCAGAAGTGGAAGCAACAACAACGTATATACTTTTGGCCAGACAAACTTAATATTTTCCAAAACACAAAATGTCATCTACATATCCTTTTCCTGTCGAAACGTCGAGAAATGTACTGAAGGCCTTGATTCTCAGATGTCCTAAGGATTTCGTAAGTTGATATTCGGAAGGATGTGTTAGAAGATATTCCAGGATGACCTGAAGGTATAGTAAATAGGATATAAATCCTCACAATATTCTATCCAGTGCTGAGGTGCTTAGCGAAGATGTTCTGGAGATATATTGCGAGGGGACATCAAGCACACAAGGCGATGTGTTTTCAAAGTTAGAAAGATATCCAAGTATGTATTTATGATGTACCCAAGTCTATAGTGACATCTCAGAGTATACCAAGGAGGTTTTAGTTGTTTCTTGTTTTTTTTTTACTAGTAAAAGATGCATATTTTTGGAATAATTGACGTATATTTCTGTAAGAAATATGTGTACTTACGTATTAAAGCCACCGCACTTACGTATTAACGCCCCCGCAGCAGAAGCAGCGTTGATGCGCTAATAAAGAGCAATCCTGTTGTTCGCACACAGCTATCTTTTGGATTCCTTTTTGCCTTGTTGTTTGCTGATTTTTGACGCCATTTTTAGTGCATATCCGTCCCCCAGGGGATTTTTGAAGGTAAATCCCCTGGGGGACGGATCCGAGGCTCTATCCCTATCACCAAAATATTTAAAATGACTTTTCGGTATTTAAAGTGTTCCCATGCCTCAAAGACGATCCATATACATGAACGAACATCCAACCTTCTCCACCTGGGCCCAGCAATGCAGCAGCCATCCTCGCTAACCACTGTACCGAACAGGGAGGCAATGTGTATATATAAAGATAGGAGCGAAAGGGTTACGGTTATTTGGTTGATTTAATTACTGCACAGCTTGAAGGTCTATTTGCTAAAGTGAGGATTTTGTTATGAAGGATTTTTTAAGGGTTGTTTTAGTTGGTAATGGCAAACCACACTAGGGCCATCTGCTTAAAAGGAGGAATGCCTTCGTGGATGACTTTTTAAGGAAAACTGACTATAGTACACGTTACATATAGGGAAAACCACGAAACGCCCATGCAGCCAGCCCGTTCGCCGGAAATCGAACTCAGGATGGAACTACCAGTGTTCAGCTATTTTACCGCTCGACCGCTGGTGGGCCCAGGTTTTCTAAGGGATGGAAACTTATAGTCACGTTACACATGGCGAAAGCTACGGGAAGAGGCGTGCAGCCAAACCATTCGCCAGGATTTCAACTGCCAGGGTTCAGCGGTCTGATCCGCTCGAATTATGATTGGTCTCAGCTCCAGGTAAAGTCGTTAGGTCTAATGCAGGTTACATTATTTGACTAACAAGCAGACATACAACTTCGGATCTAGGAAATGGTGCATATTATATAATGCACTCGATCTCAGCGTTGCCAGACGTAAACTATTTCATCACCCCTTTACATTTCTCGAGACGTATTATTCTCTAATCAAAAGCTACACTGGAAAAGACGGATGAAATGTTCTTTCAAAAATTAAATTTAATGGCCTGGAAAACAATTTTTTCCCCTTCTCTTTTCACGAGGCTTTAGAAATCGAAGGGGAAAAAAAAGTTTACCCAGAAAAGAAAATAACTTAAAAGCGTTTGGTTTCTATCGTGAAGGGTATTCTTGATTATCGCTTTAAGGGAGAAAAAAAAACCTTAATTACGTTTTTAAAAGAATATGTTGTAGCCGCGAGAGAAAGACAAAAGGAAGCTTTTTGGGGAGAAAGAAGCCCTTTCTAGAACAAAGTGACAATCGGCTCCATAAAAAATGCAGACGTACAAGACTGATCTAACTGCAACCGAATCTTCATTAGTAAAATCGTTCATTATTTTTAAATGTAAACGACGCCGAAGAGAAAAAAAAAAAAGTTAAATTCTGAGCGCGCGTAAAAGCAGGCCAGAAGCGCAAACAAGATATACCGTTTGAATATTCATGAACTTCCAATTCCGTATTTGGACAGTAGTATCGCATAAAGACGAATTAGAATAGCTTTGATAATCAACACAATTATTTTCATTCATTTATGTTTTTCTTTTTTATTCTGTTCCCTGCTGAGATAGAAATGCACTTGAAAATTCTGTTGATAATGTGATACGAAATTCTCCAGGGTAATTTTTTAGAATTTTAACATCTCAGCTTATCGACTAAGTTCATTTTAACTGTCACGCAAATTGTGTTAATGGGAAGAAAAAAGAAATATGTCATTGAAGTCTAATATTCTTGTAAATGTTCCTTAAATATTTGTGTTTATATCATTATATTTTGGTTTCGATGTATTTTTTAATGTTGTATTCGTCTTAATTCAGACATCTATTTGTTTGACACATTTAATGTAATTCTGTTATAGCGCATTTACGCTTAATAGAAATAACAGCCATTTATTAGCTTTGCAAGTGTTTATTTTTTGTGTTATGTTATAAATCTTTTAATTCTTTTCTTTTTTCTTCTTTTTTTTTTTTTTTTTTTTTTTTAATTGATTACTTTCTTCGCCGTTTGGCACTGCACGGAAAGAATGAATGCCCTGTAGAGAACTTTTTAAGAGAAAATTAATCGTATTCACATTACACATGGGAAAACCATGGAAACGCACCATACTACCAGTGTTCAGAGGCTTTTACCGCTCGGTATCTAGTAGGCTTCTTAATCGATTTATGTCCGAAATATAAAGGTAGGTCAATTAGAACACTGAAATATGGGCAACTCTCTTGCCGAGATATAGCGACAATTTTTGTCGCAAAGTAGCCACGATTTAGTGAATTCTCGCCACTTCGATGACATTCTAGATGTTCCCAGAACACGCATTTTCAAAGTCTACTAGCGATTTAACTCAAAGCTCCCGGACGTACTTTGGGCCATCCTAACAATAATGGCTGCGTTGGAATTGACGCCAGCTTATACAGTTCTAAACCTTCCGTTTCGCAGCACATTATTAAAGTGTTCCGTTGCGGTACTTTTCGGTTAATCCAGTTTCATTTAGCGGTTTTTATGAACGAATATTTTTAGTATGGATTACAGTTCCGCTATGGAAGAAGGTGCTATTCCGTTTTGAGGACCACAAAAAAATCGCCAAACTGTTGTTGATGCCAGTGTTGCCAAAAATAATTGCGGCAACCCTAACGCAAGAAAGGAAGTATAATAGTAAATAACTATCTAAAGATTAATTTATATGAAAGATTAATTTTATCGCTAAAGCATAATTTTATCTAGCTAGTTGTTAAAATATAATTTTTTATAATGAATGATGCCTTTTCTTTGAAAAATTTCTATTGCAGACTCTTCCTCATGGGCAATTCCCAAATTGTTAAATCCATAGGATATTAAAAAAGGACTTAAAAATTAAACTAGTATTTCAATGGCGTCTTAAGAAATATAGAACTATCTAAACTTACGCAATCTGAAATCGGCGCGTACCCTAGATTTAGCGCGCTGTTAAATGGGCGCGTTTGCTAGATTTGGCGCTTTTGCGCATACATTTTCGCTGCAATTTTTTATGGTTCTCAAAAACGGAATAGTACCTGGAAGAATTCACTCGCAACTTTTCTTCGTCAGACTACTGCCAAATCAAATAATAATAATAATAATAATAATAATAATAATAATAATAAAAATCTGAAATGTTTCAGATTTTAAATTACGTCCAAAGGGGCGTTTTTTAACATTTTGTGTGTTACCTTTCTTTATTAACTATCATGTTCCTCGCACTTAAACCATAAGATCCAGTGCAACAGCAATATCGCAAAATAGTTTTAAAACGAGCATATCTTTAGAATTTCCGATACAGAGACTCACGCGCTGGAGATAAAAATGTTTTTTCTGCACAACGTTGCCATTGCTCGCTTTGAAATCCTTGAGTTTGTTAATCAAAAATTCGTCAAAGTTTTAAAAAATAGGAAATCGATCATAAAACAAATTTCAAATTTCAAATTTGGTCTTCCACATGCTCATATTCGTTGGAGGATTACGTTATTCAAAATTCAATGACTCTCTGTACCGTTATTTCATGACAATGTGAGAAATATACATACATTTACGCAGATTTTCATTATTTAATTTCTTCAAATATAATGCAGGACTCTAACATTTTATGGCAACAGTTTGAAAAGTGAACCGACATTTATCCGTCCGACGCAAAATGCCAAAACGAAACTAATAGTCCTTCGGGATTCAAATCCCTTTGGACTAATAATAATCGGTATATATTCTTCCTCACCTCCGGCCACCAGCCGCGGAGGGGAAAAGTCATTGAATAGCGGTAGTTCGGTCCGGAGTTCGAATCCCTACGAACGGGTTGGATGCATGGATGTTTTCGGTGTTTCCTTTATGTGTAACGTGTATACCAATCAGTTTCTTAGAAAATCCTCCACAAAGGCCTATCTTCCCTTAGGGCAAATAGCCATCGTGTGCTTTGCCGTAATCAAATAAACCAAACTAAACCTCGTCTCTTCTTTCCATGGAAACAAGCCATTCTTCCAGTAGAAATAAACTACTAAACATCTCAAACGTAAAATTACTAAATCGAAGTTAATTTTTTTCACATACTCGATATGACGTCATTTCATAGCTAACATGGACATTAAAGAAAACATCAGTTCTTAAGTCTATAATAAGTAGTACTTTTGAGGTAAAATAAACAGTTTGCCACTTATGCCGCTTTCCGCACAATTTTCGTTTGACGTCTTTAACCGAATACAATAAAACAATTTTTTATCAATGCGCGAAAACTCCTTAAAACTTTAATTATCAAAAGAAATAAGTTATATCATTGATTTTTATATGCTTAAAATTTAATTATTTAAAACAGATTATCAAATAATTAAATTTTTATAAACTAAAAATCAGAATTTTTCCTTAATTTAATTTAATTAACAAACAGTAAGAATTCATAAAAATTAAGTATTTAAAATTTATGTAAATAAAAGTGTTATACTAAGTTTTGTAGTAGAAACCACTTATTCGATTGATATTACGCTCAGCGCGATGAATTCACTTCAAAACGTTTTCTCATTATGTCCTTACAAAATACAGAATTTACCATCTATACCCTAAAAAGCATTCTTTGTGAATTATCCCTTTCTAAGGATAAAAATATAACCAGTATTACCTTTACTCGAGATATCTGACGCAATGCTTCTGTAGCCATGGTGAACCTTTTCCAACCCACGCAGGTTGGTGTATCCATTTTCTTTCGGAATCATAGTCAGTGCACTAATTTCGATCTCCAACCATTGGTCGTTTGAAAAACAGGAAAAATGTCCGCCATTTGGATCAAATTATAGCATTGAGAAATCCGATCTTCTTTCTTTTCTGCAGTCAATGGATAAGGAACAAAAGAAGAAGGAAAAAAAAAAAAAAATTTTGACAATTTTATGAGCAATGTCTTATTATGACTTACCATGAGCTTCTTCGCTTGGTACATTTTAGCCCAAAGGGGCGTTAGACACAAAGGGCTATTACTCTCAAAACGGCATTTTGCGTCGTTTCTCTTTTTGCGTTGGTTCACTTTTCAAACTGTTGCCGCCAAGTATTATCGCCATGTATTATATTTAAAGAAACTAAATAACGAAGAATCTGCATGAATGCATGAATGATTTTCACTTTGTGAAAAAACAACGGAGCTATTTAATTTTGAATAACGGTGTCCTCCAACCAAACATGGGCACTTGAAAGGCCAAATTTTGAATTTCGAATTTATTTTATTATCTATTTCAAAATTTGTAAAACTTTACCGGATTTTTTATTAACAAACTCAGTGAGTTTAAAGCGAGCAATGGCAACACTGTACCGAAAAAAAAAAAAAAAAAAAAAAAAAAAAAAACTTTTTATCTCCAGCGCGAGATGTGTATCGGAAATTCTAAAGATATGCTGTTTTGTCGTTTCTAAATATTTTCTGTTGAAGTGAATTTTATGTGGTTTAAGTGCAAAGAACATGATATTTAATAAATAAAGGTAACACACAAAATGTTTTAAAAAAATCGCTTTTAAATAGTTGAGTTTGTTAATCAAAAATTCGTTAAAGTTTTACAAAATAATAGATCACAAAACAGGGCTTCCAGATACCCATATTCGGATGGAAACCGACGTTATTCAAAATTGGATGGCTTTAGGACCGTTGTTTCATCACAATGCCAGAAACATACATACATTTATGCAGGTTCTTCATTATTTAATTTCTTTAAATATAATACAGGGCAATCATATTTGGTGGCAACAATTGAAAAGTGAATTTGACATTTATTGTGAACCAACGCAAAATGCCAAAATGAAAATAATAGTCCTTCAAGGCAAATTGCCCCTTTGGACTAATAAGACAATACAGACAAAGAAGAAAACGTTTCGAAGCATTCTTTTTCTAATATAAACATTCATTTTATTTGGTTTGCACGTGACGCTGTCATTTCGTCTGTTACTTATTTAAAGTTTTCACATTGTTCTATGTCTTAAAATTATAAATTAAAGTTAATGACCTAAACCTGCAGTAGTATATTACAGTGCAAGTGAAAAAAACTGACTGTTTCACTCACGTATGTGTCGGATTTTCGCAATGCTTATGAGGTCCCACAAAATTTGAGTAAATATTATGGGTCCTGGCGTCGCGAAAATATCTAAAGGGATAAAAAGGGGTCGAACTGAAACTGAAAAATGTTTAGCAAATCCTGCTATAAAAGGAAGCCCTTCGATCTTTCTTACAAAGGAAAACCGAAATAATTTTTTATACTTCTTCCATAACGGCAGACACCAAAATGGTTTAAGCGGAAAACATCGCGGATTCGAAACGTGGCGGAGAAAACGAATTAGGCCTGTTTCCGCGATTCCTCTTTCCGCGTTTTTCAAAATTCTTCCTGTTCCCGAGAAATCGGAGGGTACGATCTCCCTCTCACAGTTTCTCAGGAGATGTCTCGATGAGTCATTAAAAAGAGCTGGGCAGTTTCTTCGTTAGATTGAAGGCGTGCCTTAGTTTAGTCTCCTCTCGAAATCTTTAGTTTCATTCTATTTTTAATTCTGCTACAATATTAGCTGTTATTTTCGCATCTTATGTCAGTCAATATGGATGTTTTAGACATTATTGGAACTAAACGGGAAAAAAAAAAAAAAAAAAAAAAAAAAAAAAAACTTTAGCCCTTGATAAAGGTTATCAGTATAGATTTCGGGATATGAATATGGAAAATGTAGTTTATTGGATTTGCATAAATGAAAGAATTAAAAGTTGCAAAGGCGCAATTAAGACCAAAGCAGAAGTCGTTTTAGAAGAAAGAACGTCATTTTAGAACTTTGTTTCAGAACAAATATTTATTTTGAAAGATTTTATTATAACTTACCTTTATGCCGAATTTTGGAAAAATATTGTATGTAAATATTGTAAAAATATTGAGCATGTATACAGTACAATTCCAATTATCCGAACTCCGACTATTTGAATCGCTGGTTATCCGAATCGCTTTCAGAATTTTTCAACATCAACTGAAGAAGAGAAAAAAAAGGAGAAAAAGGAAAAAGAAGCTCAAGAAAAGGAAAGGAAAGAGACAGGAGAAGATGAGGATGACGTGTCACTTGAGGAATTAAGAAACATCCTTTTGAAAATTCCTGTATGTTCAAAAGTTAGTTCTGAGAATACAGCAGAATGGATGGTGTGTGATTCGTCAGACGCTGGGTTTCAAATTCTAAATGCTGAACTTATTGAAAGTGTGAGAGCAGAAAGTGTCGAGGATGAAGATGACCTAAATTTCGAAGTTGAAGCAGAAACGGGACTGTCAGCTAGTGAAGTGTTTGCCGGCCTTGAAACTGCACTGAAGTGGATGGAGCGTCAGCCCGAGTGTGAACACATGCAACTTCTCATTGTCGAGCGGAAGCGCGACTTGGCTGCCCGGAAACGGATGAAGATAGTTAAACAGCTTACTGTAACCGAGATGTTCAGCAAGGTTCAGCAAGCAATAGCTTTGAGCACTTGTAAGTACGCTAAAGTAACATGTACATATAAGTGTTGGCTTTTTATTTTAAATAAATAAAACCTTTTTCTTTAAAAATAGTTTTTTTTTTTTTTTTTTTTTTTTCATTTTCAATATAGTACATACAGTAATTAATTAAAGTGTGCGTAGAACGTTTCTTCCGAAAAAAATCCAATTATCCGAAGTTTTGATTATCCGAATGGTGTCCGGTCCCAATTGATTCCGATAATTGGAGTTCTATTGTATATAAATATATAAGATAAAAAATATGTAAGCAAACTTCTAAATTTAATTCACTATAACCTCTTTTATATTTTATTTCATTTGGAAACTTCATTTCTCTGTCCTAAAAATAGCACTGTAAGTCATTCAAATTAATCATGCGATCTTATGTAACCCTTAATACAGATGCCTCTTCACCAATCACCAAATTGTAAACCAAAACTAAAAACTGAAACTTTTGACTCCCTCCCTTCTTTCTATGAACTTGATGCGTCACTTTTACTTGTACTTTCCTCTTGGCTAGACGTCTTTCTGCAATCATGTGTGTGCTGCTTTATTCGCTTCTATGGCAATAATATCAAAATTGTAAATGTTCTTTAATAGGCACGAGTAAAGTGCCAAGAGAATTGCGGCCACAAAATGGGAATTTAAATAAATAAAAGGAATTTAATTCGGCTCGACTACTTCTTCTTCAAAAATGGATGGACGCTCTAAGCAACAAGTATCTACGCAATTAGTATTTCTACGCATCTATGTCTCAGCGTTCGTATTTCAGTGCTTTCAAAATTTGTCCTATCATTACCTATATATACGTTTGGGCATTGACGATTGCAATAAAAAAGGGAGACGCTCAGTTAGATGTTATAACAGTCCCATAATGCAAAATTTTAACGTTCTACGGCTAATCATTTTTCAGTTATGCGAGATACATACGTACGTACTGACGTAAAAAAAATCCGTTTTTAATCTATTTTATAATCCGTTTTGGTGAAAAAAAGTCCTTTATTCTGTTCATACCTTCAACCGCCATGCAAAAATATAGTCAAAAAGGATTCGGGAATTTTGGGCATAGTCAAAATTATTATTTCCGTAGAAATAAATTTTCGTGATTACAATACTTCCTTTACTTCGTAGAAGGAAATATTAAGTTCAGATATAAGAGCAATAAAATTTGTCAATTATAGATTGGCCGGTTTGCTGGAATTTATTTAAAAAAAAACTGCAGAAGTAGATAGTCCATTGTAAACTCACTGTGTACTTATTTATCCACTAGAGATACATATTTCCCAAAAGTGCTTAAATATTCTATTATATTTTTATTTGCGTGAAGTAGAATGAAAATGATTCATCGAAAACCATATTACAGACAGAAGTCAATGAAGTTTCATTTCCTGGCATTGTGCTGCAAACGTTTTGTGTTTTGAATACTATTATTTTCTTTCGAAACTTACTGCGTCTCAACCGCCACATGGTGCAAGAAATGTCAAACTAGTTTCTCATTTCCGTATAGAAAGCTGAAAAGTAAATTTTTTTTTTCCAGTTTCGCGAATGTGCGTTGTTTTCTAAAACTGATTGATAAAATAATAATCTCACAAAGCAAACATGTCGGAAGGATATTTTCATTAAATCCCGAAACGTCAGTTCAGAACAAGGAAAGTTATTTCCTTAAAAACTGGAGAAGAAAGTAAAATTTTTATAACCAACAAGGGGAAAAAGTTTTCCAAAAAGTGCAGAAAGATGACGGTAACCTTAAAGTTTTCAATCCCTCGTCAACTAGTGCCCGAAACGACGTGGGGAAAATATGTGATAAAAATTCGAAAGATTCGCCGCTGTCAAACATCAGCAGAGTAATGAGATTTCTCTTTCCACCTAGGTTCGTTTGTTGTTAACTGTGTAATATTTCTTGACAGTGTACTTTTCCTCAAATTTTTTCCACCCCCCCCATAGAAACATTTCGTCGTTTCTTTTCCGACACATTTTTCGACAAATTACGCTTCAGTTATTTTATATCTTTTGTTGTTTGTATCTTCGCGATTAAATTTTTCCCAACAGCATTTTTTTCCCTTATTAATTCTTTTTGATAAAAATTGTCCTTCTCGCAAACAAGCTCCGAGCTTCATTCCCCCCCCCGCTCATATTTGTTTTTGCGATATTTAACTCTTTTTTTGTTCCCGCTGATGCCGTTGAATTCTGCTAAAATTAGCGTTGCCACTAAGAGAGATGAAATTTTAATCTTCTTAATCGACTGCTACTCGTTGCCATCAAACGTCTCCCAAAAAACCGACGAGCTTTTTAATCAGTTTCCTTTAACGCTCTCGATTTTTGCTCTTCTAAATGAAGTTAAGTGCCTTTTATGACGTCAATTTTTAATATCTCATGATCGTAATTTTGAGCACATTAACCTTCGAGTGATAATTTTATTACTTCGAAATTTTGACAGGAGGCTTCAACGGCATTCGAAATTAAGCTCTGAGAAGCTACCCTATCGTAAGAGCATATTGTTGCCTACTATGGATTCGAGACAATCTCTATAATTATGCCAATTTGCATATTTTGCATCACTTTTGCCTTGTAACGTAGCTCGTTCCCTCCAGATAGTTACCGTATACTTCTGCGAATAACATGCACCGGTGTATAACGCACACCTGTGATTTGAAACCGCATTTTTTTAAGTATATTCGCCGTATAACCCTTTTCGTTACGAAGAAACTTCAAAGATACATGTGCGATGCTGTTATCTTTCGAATTCGTTCATTCGAAGATTTTTCGCACTCATTCGAATAAGCAATGAGGGTAACAATATGTGAGGGGGAGGAAATGCTTTAGGGAGCAAATAATTCTGCACAGAGGGTGGGTCGTATTCAATGCAGCTGTGCACAAGAATGTTATTCTAGGTTTTCGGGAAAAGGGGGGAAATGATTTGGGATACGAATGCACTTCGACTGGAATGAATTCGTGGAATTAGGAGTCAGATGCTTTATCTTTCTGTAGTCATTTGAAGCCGTGATTTGGAAGTGAACATCGAAGGCCTTAGCAAATTTCATTTGCTTTAGCTGAAATACAATTATTCTAGGGTTCCTTTTACAAGTAAATATGGCTGCTGCTAAATAAAACAGACATTATTCTGGTTTCATATGCAAAGTCATTCAGTTTGCTACAGAAAATAGAAATCGTGCTATCATAATAATTAATATGCCGAAGAATGAATGTGCTTTGAGGAAAATAGCAACGAAATGGTCTATCCTAGAAGAAAATATTGTTAACAGAGTCCTAGAAAATCGCCAGAATTCCTTTTAACAACATTTACGTACATGCAAAAGTCGTGCCACTGCTTGAAAACACACTTCCTTTGTCTGCATATTACTTTTATTACGGTTCAAAATTCGGTCCACTATCAAAAGATACAAAGGTAAAAATTTGATAAAAAAAATCGGTACTATTCGGTTTTGAGGGCCGTAAAAACATTGCAGCGAAAATGTATGCGCAAAAGCGCCAAATCTAGCAAACGCGCCCATTTAACAGCGCGCCAAATCGAGCGTACGCGTTGATTTCAGATTGCATAAGTTTATATACTCTATATTTCTTAAGACGCCATTGACATACTAGTTTAATTTTTAAATCCTTTTTTGATTTTAAATCCTTTTTTGATATCCTATGTATTTAACAATTTGGGAATTGCCCATGACGAAAAGTCGGCAATAGAATTTTGGGTAAAGTGCAGAATCCCCCACTGCTTGATGCGTTTTTAAGAATTACACATACTCGGTATCCATGTGCGCATCGACTTATTTTCACTTAAAAAAAAATAAATAAATAAATTAAAAAAAAAAAAAAATAAAAACAAAATCTGAAATGTTTCAGATTTTAAATTACGTCCAAAGGGGCGTTTTTTAACATTTTGTGTGTTACCTTTCTTTATTAAATATCATGTTCCTCGCACTTAAACCATAAGATCCAGTGCAACAGCAATATCGCAAAATAGTTTTAAAACGAGCATATCTTTAGAATTTCCGATACAGAGACTCACGCGCTGGAGATAAAAATGTTTTTTCTGCACAACGTTGCCATTGCTCGCTTTGAAATCCTTGAGTTTGTTAATCAAAAATTCGTCAAACTTTTAAAAAATAGGAAATCGATCATAAAACAAATTTCAAATTTCAAATTTGGTCTTCCACATGCTCATATTCGTTGGAGGATTACGTTATTCAAAATTCGATGACTCTATGTACCGTTGTTTTATCACAATACGAGAAATATACATACATTTATGCAGATTTTTCATTATTTAATTTCTTCAAATATAATGCAGGACTCTAACATTTTGTGGCAACAGTTTGAAAAGTGAACCGACATTTATGAGTCCGACGTAAAATGCCAAAACGAAAACAATATTCCTTCGGGATTCAAATCCCTTTGGACTAAAAAATCCTAGAATTGCACAAAAATGGCACTGCGCACACCTTTGACTTTATCTATGTACACATCGACCTATTTTCACTTAAACAGTAAAAGAAAATTGACAAAAATTCAATTGTTTTTACCCATGTAAAAAGCGGCAAACAAATAAGTGAGCGATTCTGCACTTTACCGAGAATATTGTCAAACAAAAGGCATCATTCATTATAGAAAATTACGTTTGAACAACCAACGAGATGAAATTATGCTTTAGCGATAAGTCGGTAGCGAAATAGCGATGCAGGCACCCATTCAGTTATGTTTAGCAATTTTTATATAAATTATAATAATGATCTGAAATAGTTATTGACTCTTATGCTTCCATTCAGTCATGTTTAGCCTTTTCATATAAATTATAATTAAAAAAAAGTATTTTATGAAATTAACCTTTCGTCTAAATTAAAACATCAATCTTAAATAGTTATTTATTTCCTTTCTTGCCGCAATTATTAGGGTTGCCGCAATTATTTTTGGCAGCATTGGCATCAACAATATTTTGGCGATTTTTTACGGCCCTCGAAACCGAATAGTACCAAAAAATCTAAGCTTTCACACATTTATATTACGCCCAAAGGGACTTTTTTAACGTTTTGTGTGTTACCTTCATTTATTAAATATCATGTTCTTCGCACTTAAACCACATAAAATTCAACTGATCAGCAAAATCACAAAATATTTAAAAACAACATATTTTCAGAATTTCCGAGAGTCTCGTGCGCTGGAGATAAAACTGTTTTTTCTTACCTATAGTGTTGCCATTGCTCACTTTGAAATCGTTGAGTTTGTTAATAGAAAAAGATAATAAAACAAATTTAAAATTCGGACTTCCAGGTGCCCATGTTCGGGTGGAGGATTACGTTATTCAAAATTTAATAGCTCCTGATACCGTTGGCTTTTCACAGTACGAGAAATATACATACAGTCAAGCATATTCTTCATTATTTAATTTCTTTAAATATAATACAGGGCTCTAATATTCCGTGGCAACAATTTAAAAAATGTTTCGTCGATTATGGTGAAAGGCAACAAAATGCCGTTTTAAGACTAATAGCCCTTCTGGGTATCGTCCCTTTCACAAAACTACGAATCAAAGACAATAGACAAGAAGAATATAACACTAATTATACAACATGAACTGATTTATATCATTGTTCATTTATATGAGTTTAATTTCACTAGACTTAGATTATAAACCGACTGACTGAATCGCTAAGTTTAGAACACTGGTTATAGCTGAAAGTGTACGCGTTCTCCGTAGAATATAGTTCTACCATTTCCAAATTCCATACTGAAAAATTACGCTGTGAAATATGAATATTGTTGAGCAAAAAGAACGGAATAAAAAAAATTGTTAAACAATAGATTACGTTCCATCCAGCTTTTTATTTAAAAATTTGCTAATATCATGTCAATCATTCGATGACCAATGGGAAGGCATCGCCTTTTTGGCATTATTGGCGAAACTGCAAATTCCAACAGCTCCGACCTCACCCCCACTGTAGATGACAAAAGCAATTAAAGTACTCATTCATTCACTGAAAGGTAAGAAAAAAAGCAATTGCTATGGCATCTGCTTCATACTTGACATATATGTATAATTTGGAAACCTCCTAAGGCTGGTAAACCACTATACAGTTTCGTTTCGTGGTTTTTTTTTCCATACGAGCCAGTTTCCTTTAGATGTCCTCCACGAAGGTATCCCTTCCCTTAGGCCCTTGAGGCTTTACCGTAATTTAATAAACCAAACGAAACCAAATCTATTCGCTCCGTACTAGATGCGTCCTATTCATTTTTTGCTATTGTACATTCCTCGCCTTTTAAATACTCTGCCTCTGTAATAAAAGTTGTAGTAAACACTGTGCCTCTATAGTATGAATTTCATATCTCCCACTTGACCTTTGCGGATTACGGTTAAATTCAGGGAAAATGTATTGATCAACAAAGGAAGGATTTAAAAGCTGAAAACCTTAATAATAATTCTTAATAATACTAATTAATAATTATTTAATGATACTAATTAGTTCTCTTATTTCTTTTCTAATTCTACTAATTTTTAACAACACTAATTAATTACTTATAATACTAGTTAAGTAATAATTAATTAATAAATTAATTCTTAATAATACGAATATTTGTTTTATTTTTTTTAATAACTCGTCTAAACCATATAAATACATTCTTGTAATGCTGATAACTTTTATAAACATGTGCAATATTATTGTCGGTTACAGGAGACTTTTTTTTAAAGCGCTTGTTACAGAACTGCTACAAAATCAAATTTTAAAATTTTTTATGAGTTTTTTGTTTAAAATTTGTTACGAAATTTTATTTTATTTTTTTGGTTTTAAAATTTTTTGTTCTGAGCTTTTCAGTGAGTTATTCTATTGCAAGTTAAAGGTTTTACATTGCAACTTATTTATTTATTTTTTTAGTTTACGTTCGGGAAAAGAATTTCCATTTTCGCTCATTGTTGCTGTGAAAAACTCATTCTACTATTCCCTGGCTCGTTATTCTTATTTCTCAGGGGCTGGATGTGTCAACTTTTCCGTCGTTTTTACTTTAATTGCTTTCACTGGAGTGTTGCTGCATACAATCCTAAATGTTTTCACGCTTCCGACTCTTAAGGAATCCGGAGAATTCTAATACTCGGTAGTTGTTCAACTGAAAGGTTTCTTTCTCTCTATCAGAAGAAAACTTTTCTCACCCCAGAAAAATACTTTCTGTGCATGTTCTTAAAGCTAGTGGACTTAAAGCACGGTTCTTGTAGTATCTAAGCTAAAATTTCTTGTTAAATGTCCACAATCCAGTAAATCCGAATTACCTACATGAAATTAAGCGAGATATTTTCGCATAGACATTGTTGTGGGCTGAAATTTCATAAATATATCTTTGACTGTGCCAAATGAGCAGAAAGATATTGCTACTTTATTTAAATAAATAACCGCTCATACAAAAAAATGAATACTTGCAAGCAGCTCAGGGAGAATAACAGACATAAAAAAATTCTTCATGAACGAGAACTGTCGCATATTTCCAAAGTCGCTCGCAGATTAAAGTCTGAAGTAGTTGCCATAGAGGGTAAATTCTTTATTCGCCGGAACTGTAAAAATAAAACAAATTCTCATGCATAAATTAATGTGCAAATTCTCATGAGATAAAACAAATTCTTCATGCGCGAGAATAATACAGATATAACAAAAGGAAAACAAACACATGCAAATAAAAATAAAACAAATTCTTGTGAAATAAAACAACTTCTTCATAAGCGAGAAAAATAAAAACAAAAGGAAGATGAGCACATGCAAATAACTCAAGGGGAAAAGTAGAGATAAAACTATTTTTCTTCATGTGTGAGAAATATCGTATATCGTTCGCCGAACAAAGTGTGAAGAAGTTGTCATTGAGGGCAAATTCTTCTTCAAGCGCGAGAAGTATAGACATGAGACAATTTCTAAAGCGCAAATTCATATGCGCAAACACATAAGATAAAACAAATAAAAGATGAGATAAAACTAATTCTTCATGTGCGAGAATAATATAGATAAAATAAAAGGCAAACGAGCACATGCAAATAGAAATAAAAGAAATTCTCATGAACTAAAACAATTTCTTCATGAGCGAGAAGAATAAAGATAAAACAAAAGAGAAATGAACACGTGCAAAACAGCTCAAGGAAAACAATATAAATAAAACAAATCTTCTTCATGTGCGAAAAATATCGCATATCTCCGAAGTCGCTCGTAGAATAAAGTCTGAAGTAGTTGTCACTGAGCACAAATTCTTCATGCGCGAGAACTATAGAGACAAAACAAATTCTCATCAGATAAAACAAATTCTTCATGCACGAGAATAACAGAGATAAAACAAAAGGAAAATGAACACATGCAAACAAGTCAAAAAGAATAATAGAGATAAAATAAATTCTTTTTTGTGTGTGAGAAATATCTAACACGTATCTCCAAAGTCGCTTGCAGGACAAAGTCTGAAGGACTTATCATCGAAGGCAAATTTAGTGCAATCGCTCGGCTCTGATTTGCATAACCACTTTGAGATACTATTGCCTCCATTTGGAATTTGAAAAACAACTCGAGTGTAAATGGATATATGGAAAAACACTCTCGTATCAGGCCTTGGCTACAATTTTTTACGCCCAATTTGGCTATATTTCATGATTCTTCATTAATATGTTAACATTCCAAAATTTCAGAGAAACCCATTTTCAAAATTAGACGATCGATTTTTCTAGAAACTTCTAGAAGTGGCTACTCTCCCTCTTTAGCAAAGCTCCGCACTGACCACAATGAAGCCAAGTATTAGTTCAGTCTTGCGAATGTTTTGCTTTTGAGTTTCTAGTTTGGTGATTAATATTTTACGGGAATTTTGCCTTAATTTTCTTTTTCTTCTTACACTATTTATAGATGTTTATTGCAACTAGAAGAATTCTTAATCATCTCAAGTTTTACGTCTTCTTGCTCCTTTGTCCTAATTATCAAAGAAATCTTTACGAATTCATAGCACCCAATGCTATGCTTTTTATGCAACATTATGCAACGTTATGCTTAAACAAAAAGTAATTTCTTTGTTTAATTCCAATACTCGAGGCAGGAGAGATATTATGTGTATACAAAGTTCCAGATATTACGTAAATTTCTTTCATCTGAAATTAAATTATTACATAATATTAAAGATAATTTTTTAAGAGAAAACAAATGATGTTATTGAAAAAAAAAATCAGGTAAAAGTCCAATTTTTACAATACAGATATGGAAGACATGGTATAAATGAAATGTTGAAAGGATTCGAGGACAAAATATCGTCTCTAGGAAGGGAAAAATGCCAAACATATGTTAAATTCGCACAAAGATGATATAAATATCGTATATTCCGGCGTATAACGCACACTATCAATACAAAAAATAAGATCGAATTTTACAGGTGCGCATTTATCGCCGGGTATAAAAATGGTAGATTTAAAAATAAGGAATGAGGATATAAAAATTAAATTTCTATATATCTAAATGCTGTTTATTTAAAAGAAATGATAAATGAAATTAACTTAAAAATTTCATTATCGGATAACATGAAAAGTTCGACACCTTCGTCTTCCGTTATAGCTTCAGACTCATGATCGAATTCTGTTTCAACATCATCATCATTGCTACTCTGTTCCCTAAATAATTAATCATTGTAATGGCTTCGTGGTTTAATAAGGCACCATTTAGCAAGACGAAACGAACATTTATTAAAAATATAGTTCAAAGCATAATAGTGAACTCAGAGCAGTACGCCGCTCCTACAGCATAGTACAATCTAGAACCTTCCTCTTCCGAGGCTAACATGCAACTCTCAATAAATACATTAACCCTTCTTGGAGAAGAGCTACATGCGCCAAGTACGCTCTGTTGATCGCCAAACAGTCGCCAAATATCACAATCATAATCATCCATTCCACCACTCACCAACACCAAACACCCTTCCTACAGCACGATTTACATTTTCTTCTGCAGAATGAATTGGCTTTGCATTTGAAACCAGCACTGTGTATGTTTCTTTTTGTGGGAGCCATATTTACTACTGAAAATAACACTAGATCAATTGTATTTCAATTAAAGCAAATGCCATTTACTAAAGCGTACAATTTTCACTTCAAAATCACGGCTTCAAATCACGACAGAAACCGAGAATTCCACGAATTCATTCAGGTTGAAGGGGCATTCTTACTCCAAATTATATCCTCCTTTTCTCGAAACCCAACAGTAGCATTTTTTGGACATCTAAATTGAATGCAATCCACCCTCTTTGCTGAAATATTTATTTACTCCCTCAGGCATTTAACCCAAGCACATATTGTCACTTGTCAATTCGGCATACTATTGTTCGAAAAGCTAGGACAAATCTTCGAACAAGTGGCCTCGAAAGACAAAAACATCGCACATGTATCTTCTAGGTTTATTAGTGAAAAACTGGGTGCGAGTTTTACCGCTAATAAAACCTAAAAATTAAAAAATCTGATGTGTACACCACATGACTTTCTTGTACGGAATATTAAATTATATGCATTTTTTCTTGCATTTCATTTAAACTTATTGGATTGAATTAAATCTACTTCGCCGACAGCGCATAAACCGCAATAGAATAAATTAATTTTTTAAAATTCACTCTATTTGTTTACCATTAAGGATTAAGCACGATTTAGTTGGCAATAATAAATGAACGCGTTATCTTTGTTGTTGCGAAGCTAAGTTTCTCTAGATTGGCAACAAATTCACTAGTCTGCTGTTTCAAATGTAAACAATCAATGGCCGCCGTAAAAAAAAAAAAAAAAAAAAAAAAAAGGATTAGCGGCACTTAAACAACTTTAAAATTGTTGATAATTCTAAAAATATTGCAAACAGATTTATTAAAGGCATAAAAACATTAACCGGAAGATAAAAACAACAGAATTCGATCATTTTTAAAGCAAAAAATGTACAATTTACAAACATATAAGAGTAAAGAAACTGAGATCACTGAGCCGGGTAACAGAGTGGATATATATATATATATTTATATACGTTTGGTGCAGCCGATTGCAACCAAAATACGAGGTGCACATCTACATGTTATATACAAAATTTCAACGTTTTGAGGCTACTCGTTTTTGAGTTATGCGAGATACGTACGTACAGACGCCACGAAAAATTCTCTTCAGAATTCATTTTAAAGCAGTTTTATAATTTTTTTGGAGGAAACGAGTCTTTTATTCTGTCCTTACGTACAGATATCACTCAAAAAACATCGTTAAATTGCATTCGATAGCTGTCAAAATGGTCGTTGAAATATGCTGCCTGAAACCTTTCGCGATTACAATACTTCCTTTTTATTTCGTACAAGGAAATAAAAATGTAGCTTGAAATTGAAATGCGCGTTATACGCAGGAAAATACGGTAATTAAGTGATTATGAAAGTAAATGTGAAAGGATTTATACTTTAACAATCTCCAAAAGGGACTCTTTGGAAGTTTAATAATGTGGTTTATCAGTAGAGATTATCGTCAGAGATGACACAGGTAGACTATCGCAACATTTCATAGAATATTATGTGAATATGCATTTAGATTAACATAGGAATGTTATATATATTCTGCATATTTAAAATGGGAAAAAATATACAATATAATTCTATAAAAATATTCAGTGTTTTTAATTAGATATATCATGAATTAAATGCATTTTTTTAATATAAATTAATGATATATGATAAAGAATAAATTTTTTAAGAATTGCACCTATTTTTTTAATAGTTTAGTTTGTTAATTAATAATATGTAGAGACATTAAATTAATTGAAGGAGGAAACATGAGAAACCAACAATGCTCTCGCCTGGACTCAAACCTGGACCTCTCGAATACGAGCCAAGTGTTTTATCGTTACACCACGAAGGTATGCAGAAAGGAGGGAGAAAATAAAGCAAATTAAATATAAAGAATGATATCTTACGATTTCCGAACAGCAACAGACTCGAATATAAAGTGAAGCAATGCATTTACAGTGGACCACCCAAAATCGCATTTCGAGGCGAGTAGCCTTTTAGGGGTAATAAGTCGAAGTTCAAAATTCTGGTTTCGAGTTGCATATATTCATGTGCAAGACTACATTTTGTTCACAATTTTGTCTCTCCAGGTGCCACCTTCTTCCGATTATGTGATGAACTCACATACCCATTCAGATTCTTCATTATGTAACATTTAAAGCAACATTTAGTGATTTGTTTCAGCATGATAAATCACACAAAGGCTAACTCTACCGTTCAGTGTAGGACTTCCATTCAGATTGCATTTTTATGCTTGTTATGCCTTTTCAATCAACAAATATTAAAATACTATTTAAGTATTACTTTTTATGCAATTTATATCAACGAAACTCTATTAAATCAATGGAGAAGTTAGGAGTATCTGCTGTTAATTCCAGTACTGCTGAAAAATTATATTATAGTATTAGATGTACCGCGCGTTACTTCCAAAACTGCTGGAAAAGTTTATACAAATTATATATGAGGTTTATTATAAATCATATGAACTCGTTGTATTTTCAATTACAACAATTATAAATATTATAAATTACAGCAATTATTGACGTAATTTAGTGACCATCTTTCTTTACAAATAATTTCATTGAAGCCTTGAACTAGATTGAAAAATAAGCTACATTTTGAAGATTAATCTGTGCCGAAGCGCTAGAAATATCTTTTATTAACTACAGTTATGATGCAAAAGTTTATAAAAATTATCATTTAAATATAAATTGGCATAAATTCTACATACATGAAAACTTGAATACGATACAATAATGTATGAAAAAGAAACGGATGAAGAGAAAATTAAAAATTCGGAGGTATGTATAAGGAAGTCCAACGTTTTTATTAATTTTGAAAATGCTTAAGATGCTTATAATTATCAAATATTACAAAAATGCCTATTATAAATTAATTGTCGATATTTGGATTTCATGTATTAGAAGTTGTACAGTGCTAAACCAATCAAAAGCCATTTTTTATACCAAATAATTATTAGTTATTTTTATTCGAATGCCTGACCGACAACTATCTCGTTCTTAAATAAAACTAAATTAAGGAAATAAATTATATTATTGAAAGTGTAATGAATTAAATAAAAATTATAGACTTAATTACATACATGCACGCAAGTGGAAATAATTTGATTGAGGACTAAACAAAAGTTATCTTGAGAGATTTCGTCGGACATATTCCATCTCTCAAAAGAGAAAATGCAATGAAAAGTCAACAGCTGCAGCAAGGAAGCGTAATTCGTAGGAAAATTTTCTTTGCGAGTATTGGAAAGTTAAGCAGTTGTCAGCGTTAACGAAGTTAACGTAAAGTTAAGCGGTCACGAAGGATTAAGCTTAGAAATTAGACGGTTCGCTAACCAGTGGATTTACAATTATTTAAGGAAAAATGAAGCTTTTTTGAGCACTGATAATGAATTAGTTCGCCAGTCTTAAATTTTCCATTTCTTTTGTGTTCATTTAAGCTTTATTCGTCACGGAAAAGTTTCAACGAATTTGAATTTTAGAAGTTCTCCAATTGAATGTTACAGTTTATTTATTGACGGAAAGAAAAGCGGAATTCCGTAGGAATTATTTAAAATCGTTATTGATGCATCTCTTCGATGAATTTCTGGGATATCAGGTACGTTTCATACGGTTTTAGAAACTTATTTTATGGCTTAAGATGGGACATTCGAATCCTCTGATCTCATGAATCTTGAAAAAAGTTGAACCTTTATGCTTTTTTTGTCAGTCAAATTTTTCGAATCTTAATCTAAAATATTGTTAAGCATAACCATTAAAAAAATAACTTAAAATAAATTTCTGTTAAATAAAGTTTAAATAAATATATTATTTTTATTGTCGGTTATAAGGTATTTCTCCCACCTTCTTAGCGTGCCTTCGTGGTGCAGTGGTCTGCACGCTGGGCGCTTATTCCAGAGGTCCGTGGTTCGATTCCCGGCGAAGGCGATGTTAATTTTTCATCTTTCCTGCTTCCAAAAATATCTGATGTCTTTACAGTGGCGCCCGAACTAAAAGAGTGTTCGATGAGAATTCTCCACATCCAAGATATGGCGATTGGGTCCCTTAAAACCGCAGTCGCCCTTTAAAAGAGGAAGTATATAAGGTATTTCTTCCGCCTTTGGAGTGTAGTAGTCTGCATGCTGGGCGCGTATTCCAGAGGTCCGTGGTTCGATTCCCGGTGAAGGCGTTGCTCATTTTTCACATTTCCTGCTCCCACAAAAATCCTAATGTCTCTACACGGTTAGCAAAGATTTTGATTAAATCATGCTAACTAATTAATCTTATGTTTCTTCTTAACTTAATTAATCTTAACTTAATTAACCGTTAGAGGACTTAAATCGTCATAGTCCTGAACGCTACATTTTACTTCCTTGTATGAAGTAAAGTTGTTTGTCTCAAATTAAAAAATAATAATAATAATTTTTGATAAATAACGAAATCTAACTTTTATTGCAGAAACTTATATTTGGGGAAGTTTCATAATTGTCATGAAAAAATAAAAATACAGGAAGTTTGACTGCCGTACCATAAAAATCGACCGGGATATTAAATGTCACAATTTGCAACTTTTGATGGCATTTTTAACTTGCCTTGAAGACTCGGTTAATTAAGTTAGAATAGTGGGAGGAAATAAAATTCTTAAATGAAATGCAACAAAAAATGTGTCTTAAGTGCAACAAAAAGTGTGTATAATTTCATAAGCGGTGCAAAGAAATATGTGGTGTTCTCATAAGACTTTTTCTTTCTTATTGTTCATCAAGGATCTAGGTGTACAATTTATATTAATTAACTCATTTTATTGTGTTCAGAATCTGAACTTAACTTCTTTTTCCATTAGGTTTCAAACAAGTCGAAAATAATAAAGCGGAGTTCTTGATAGTTTTAGCTATCGAGACTTTGGCAGCGATATTCGCCCATTGTTCTCGCCCAGTTAGTATTCCGGCATTAGATATTTTGCTAGACGAAGTTAGATAGCGCAATTAGAATTTTGAGCTCCGCTGGTGTAGCGGTGAGGTATAGCGTGTCTAGAAAACATCAAATGCTTTTAAACAGTTCCGTTAACTAATTATAGTTCAATTAAATTAGAAAAACTAAATATCTCGTGTTTTGTTAAATTGTAACATTTGAGAAATGGCTATTTGTGATAACGCGTGCAAAGTAAATTAGTATTTTGGGAGCGCAGAGAGATTAGATTCATTACGCAAAAGGTCTGAGCCGAGTAGAAGTATATTTTGGAGAATTCAGAAAGGAACATACTAGTAAAAACACTAATTTTGACAACTTGTGATTTTTTTTATCCTACAAAAAAATGCATTTACGAAGTCATAGAGGTAAAATAAAGGACAACGGCTTCAAAGTCGTACGGCGTTTTCTCGAGAGGATTTGTGACGTATGCAGTTAGCACGTGTATCTGACAATTGAAAGTTTCCTGTTTCGAATCTCAAAGAAGGAATAGACAGTTTTTCCTGTTTTCCGCTTCAGAAAGCCTTACCTCAGCACTGGCTTAGCTGAAAATATAATAGACGTTAAATTATTACCACGAAAATTCAGTCGACTGGGTCTTGCGCCTCTCCAAAAGTTGCCTTTAAGTAATGCAAAGATTAAAATAGAAGGAGAATGCAAAGATTTATGATACAGCGATTTACATGCTCCCGTACTGTTAAGTGGTTAGTACTTACAGCTGATAACTAGAAGATTCGTGGTTCGAAAACCGGAAAGGTTGGTTTGGTGTATATGATTACGGCAAGGCCTCGAGGGCTGTCTGCCTAACGGAAGGGATGCCTTCGTTGAGGACTTTCTAAGGAAAACTGGTTCGTATACATGTTACGCATGTGGAAAACCATGAAAACGCCCATGCAGCCAGCCCGTTCACGGAATTCGAACCTCGGATCGAGCTACCGGTGTTCAGCGACTTTTACGCTCGGGGTCTGGTGGGCCCGAAAACCAGAGAGAGGAAGGATTAATTTGTCATGTTTCCTGCATAGGAAAACGCTAATCTTTAAATGATTATTATTTGTCACCGATCGATTGACAGTTAGGCAGCTCAATAAATTTATATAGATTAATAAAATCAAATCAATGTAAACGTAGTACAATATACCGCATTAAAATATGTAATAAATTACCTATGAATTTTGCATCCGATTTTAAATTCAGGACATTTTTTCCTAACATATTATGGAGAGACTTAGGATTGTAAAAAACGAGCTTTTTACTAATTAAAACCTGTGGCTAATCCTTAATAAGACTGTAAGCGACTTAGCGCGATGTCTTCAAAATACTACAGACTTGAGAAGGTTGTAAAGGAGTCTTTATTGTAAAATTAAGCAAGATGAACAAAAGGTACACCTGGCGCTTACAAATCAGCCAGCATTTATGGCGAGAACTCAAAAACAGAAATTCAGTGCAAACTAAAACAAAACACACCATACCAAGGGCTACGCAGAGTATATTAAATGTGAAGATGGCTTTTAAAGCTTCACCAGAGTAAAATACTCTCTGCATTTACAAATGCATGGCGGAAGACAGGAATTCTTATTTTAACGCACATCTAGCAACGTGACCTTTACTAGGTAAAAAGCGCTCAGTTTAAACTCTTTGAAACCTTTACTTAAATACACGCGAGGTAATTTGCATTCTTGGCGGGAAAACAGAAAGAGAGAAGTGGCAGTAATGATTCAGAATGTAAAATAACTCGTTAAATGAATTAAAATAAACATCGCTACTTTAAAAGGCATTCATGGTCAATTGCCAGTTTATAACTGCGAGAATTTACCTGGCTGTGGAATAACCGGGTCTTATCGGAAAAAAATCGTTTGCTAATTGTGGAACATTAAAAATAATTGCTATCATAAACAATTTGCGTAAAGCATAACCATCTGCGGAAAATACAAAAGAGAAAAGAAAATTTCGCGTGATAACATCAAAATAGCAGACGATCGATATCGTAGTTATTTAGAGTTTGTTTCTACCAGCAGCAATACATAATTTAATCACATGCAATCCGGAATATTTAAGCACTGTTAAAAAAAAAGTGCGTTTTTTGACATTTTGTGTGTTACCTTTATTTATTAAATATCATGTTCTTCGGACTTAAACCCTAAAATTTAATTCAACAGCAATATAAAAAAATATTAAAAAAAGAGTGTATGTTTACAATTTACGATAGACAATCTTGCGCGCTGAAGATAAATTTTTAGTCCAAGGGGCAATTTGCCCAGAAGGGCTATTAATTTCGTTACGACATTTTGTCTCGATTCACGATAAGCGTTATTACACTTTTCAAATTGTTGCCACCAAATATTATTGCCTGTATTATATTTAAAGAAATTAATGAAAAACCCGCATGAATGTATGTATGCTTCTCGCATTGGGAAAAAATAACGGTACCTAAAGCCATCCAATTTTGAATAACGTAATCCTCCACCGGAACATGTGTACCTGGAAGCCCGAATTTTTAATTTCGAATTCGTTTTATTATCTATTTGATATTCTGTAAAACTTTAGCGAACTTTTGATTAACAAACTCAACGATTTAAAAGGGAGCAATGGCAACGCTGTGCGAAATAAAAATTATCTCCAGCGCTCGAGACTGTGTATCGGAAATTCTTTCAAAATTATTTTGATATATTGCTGTTGAACTGAATTTTATGGTTTAAGTTTGAAGAACGTGATATGTAATAAATAAAGACAACACACAAAATGCTTAAAAAAAAAAAAAAAAAAAAAAAAAAAATCGCCCCTTTGGACGTAATTTAAAATCTGAAACCTTTTAGACTTTTTTTTACAGTGTTGCCACTGCTCGATTTGAAATTGCTGACATTGTTAAAGAATTCGTTAAAGTTTTATAAAATATCAAGTAGATAATAAAACAAATTCCGAATCCCAAATTTGGGCTTCCAGTTGCCCACATTCGAGTGGAAGACTAGGTGATTCAAAATTTGATATCTCTAGGTACCGTTATTTTTTCACAGTGCGAGAAGCATACACATATCCATGCAGATTCTTCATTATTTAATTTCTTTAAATATAAGGCAGTGCTCTGATATTTAGTGGCAATAATTTGGAAAGCGAAACGCCGTTTAAAATGAACCAACGCAAAATGCCCAAACGAAATTAATTGCCCTTCCGGGCGAATTGCCCATTTGGACTAAAGAGGAAATCATTGCCATAAACAAAAAGTTATAACCGACTATTTTATGCGAGTTTAACTCCATGTCATTGTTTAAGCCTTCTAATTAACGTCGTTTTTTAATCCTATTAATAACCGAGTTTCTTCATTTCTTTTAATCTTCTTGAATTTGAAAATATGAAACCAAATGAACTGATTCTACGAATTAAACCGTGGTAAATTGCTAATAGCATTTTTCTGTTTAAAGTCCTATTGCACCAGAACATACGGAGAAAACTTCATTTCTTGTGTACTGATTTTCGTGCTTTTGAAACTAACCAGACATTGACAGCTGCTAAATCCGATTTCTGGACGCAATCTTTGATGACGTAATCTCCTACTCAAAAACAAGCTTCTGTGCCTGCCCTTAATCTAGACAGTAGGGGCAAAACTACATAAATACCTTTGTCCGAGCCTACTGAAATTTCCCTTAAATCCAACGAACTGAATACTTTTACTAATATCTTTCCTTCTAATTTCCCCAAACTGCTCTTCTACCCGGTTCGGTCCCTTTGCCTAATGAGTCCAAATCCCTCAGCGCCCGCGAAATAATAAAGAAAATGTCTGGTGTTGTTCTTGAACGTGGGCTAAGTACACCTTAATAGCCCTATGCAGACCTTGGCTTGATGGTACCTCCTCGCATCGGAAGATACAGACAGCTCTTTTAACAAGCTGGAAGATGCGAGTGCTTCGCCACATCCAAGTGTCCAGGAGCCGGACTTAGGAGAGGACTTAAGAGTTATTTCTCGGGTCTGTTAATAGGCGGTGTGGGCTGTCATTAGGGGTGATAAGGAAGGCGCTCGGGGATCCGGGTAAAAAGTGCAGCTGACAAGTAACATTTTTCTCTTGTCAGTGAAAGGAAAAGATCAACTCTCTAGTGATTTGGATAGGAGTATAAACTCTGGTTAAGTTCATCATGATGAGCACAAAATTTTGGAAAGACGAAACATAAATTTTTAAAATAAGGCAAAAATCTCAGATTTTTTGGATGTTTTTATTCTTGCCCCTCCCTTTTTTTTATATTTTTTTCTGTTTAACAAAATTTTAAAATGTGTATTAATAAAATGAAAAATATTTTAAATGAGTTTTAAATTTCGCTTCTTAAGTATTTTCAAACCATATATAAACATTAGTAATAATATTACAAAGAGAAAAATTTTAACTTATATTTGTTTTCTATCTGAAATCTAAAATTTGATCCTGCAAGGTATTTTTGTTGGTTACACTTTGTAATTGAAATATTATTAAATTTTCTGGCTGACATTTATTTAAAGAAGTTATAACATGGTCAATTAATTATTAAATAACTTACTTTAATTTAAACTGAAGGGAATGATGAAAACCGTATTAACTTTTCGGAGAAAATGTTCCAAATAAAACAAAACTTGAAAATAAATAATGACAACCTAGTCTCTTTCTTTTTTACATTAATTTTTTTTCAATGTATAAATAAAAATAGGTTTGTATGTATGTATTTGTGAACGTCATCTATTTCTTAAAGTAAGTATTGTAATCGCAAAAAAATTTTGGTTATCATACTTCAAAGAAAATATTCATGCCTGGCATCTATATCTAAGTCCAGAATAAAGGACTTTTCCCCCCAAAACAGATTGTAAAATGGACCCAGAAGAGATTTTTTTCGTGACGTCTCTACGTACGTTTGTATGTATTTCGCATAACTCAAAAACGAGTAGCCTCAGAGCTCTGAAATTTTGTATATAGGACTGCTATAACATATAGTTGTGCACCTCCTTTTTTTGTTGCAATCGGCCGCACCAAAAGTGTAATATATATATATATCCACTCTTACTTGGCTCGGTGACCTCAGTATTTCTATTCTTATGTGTTGGTAAATTGTTTATTTTTTGCTTTAAAAATGATTGAATTATTAAGTAAAATAACACACCTAAAATATTAATTTAGAAGTCAAACATAAAAAGGAGAAGATTTTAGGAGATTATAAGAATTCTGTTGTCATTCCTTTCTTTCCATTAATTAACTATAAAATTGCACGTATTTTACAGACATTTAACTTTCGGGTCGTTTATTCTCCTATCAATAAAAGTTTGAGTTCCGTACTTAAGGACCCCACTCCGGATATAAATTCCTGAGGTATTTACAGGATTCCTTGCCAGATTGGTTTAATTTACATTGTTCAAACTAAGAGAGCCTTAAAATTTTGCTTTAAGGAACATGTGGCATATGTTAGGAAAAAAGGAAACACAGAAGTCCTCTGTTGCCCAGCATTGTCGGTCCGAAGATCACACTTTCCATTTTTCTGCAGCCAAAATTATTCAAAAAAACATCTTCCATTGCTGAATTAGATTTCCCAGAGGCGTTTCACATTCAAAAAATCTTTCTGTTCCAGGTAAAGACCCCAATTCCAATCCATCTTTACCTTTGGCCTTTAAGGAAATTGCTTTAGTTTTCTTGTTTCATCAATAGATGACGCCAGCAGCTTAACTCCTGTCTAGCCATTCTCATCTCATCTTATCTTATCATCATATCTTATTTCGTTCATTTGCGCTTTGGCAGCTGAGGATGATGGTTCAGTAAAAACCATCGAAACTAGGCCTGTAAAAATTTGCAAATATAGCTCTGATTTTTATCTTCTAAATTAATTATTGAATTATGTTGTTCTTATGTTCCGGTTAAGGTTTTTTTGCCTTTAGTTAACCTGTATGCAATAGTTGTATAATTATCAACTATTTAAAAGTTTTTAAGTGCGGCTAAGCCTAACGGAGCAGCCTCTTTGTTTACAAGTTACAGTTTTGTTACAATTTTGTTAGCAGAATAGTGAATTAAGTCAATTTCTGTACGTTCAGTTTCTTTTTTGCGAGTGGCACCAGCAAACTTTCAGTTTTGTGTACCAAAAAATCTGCCTTCTCGCGCGCTGGCCGAACTGCTTGTTTCTGCATAGAAGCCTAACTTTAATTGTAAAAATTCTTTAAACTGTATTTGCTGTTTTATTTTTTTAATGTTTTTCAATCTTTAATGAAGATATTTTGAGGTTTCATGTGTTTTTGCCTTGCCGCGATGTGAGACTTAATTAATTGAATGAGAAATACATCTTTAATGAAATTCGAGAAAATAAGTTTAAATGAAAGCAGCAAAAAATGCGTATAACTTAATAGGCCGTATATGGAATATATGTGGTGTTCACATCAAGATTCTTAAAATTTTATTTGTGCCTTATGTGCATTTATTTTGCTCTTTATTGCCTCAGGACATTTATCCCAAACCTTTTAGTGCTCTGGAAATAATAATAATAATAATAATAATAATAAGCAAATCAATAGCTTTTATGAACATTAGTAGCATTACTGTAATTAATAGAAGTTCGTTCTAATGACATGTATTATGTTTCTAGTATAGCATCTCTTGTTATTTAATCAGTAGGAAATCTTTGAAAAAGGCAGAGAAAGAAATTAAATTTGCATATTATTTGGCTAATAATTATATGTAATTAATGGAATATTCATTTAAATAAAAAAGGAAAATTCGGCCTTGTTCTAAGAGACTAAAGCTCATATTTGAAACGTAATCGTCCAATTGACAGAAATGATGATAGTACACTTTTTTGTGGAAAGAGTTTGATCCTATTGACGTTAATACTTATTGTTCCTTAAATGTAAAAGATAAATATTAAAAAAAAAAAAAAAAAAACTGTAATTTTTTTTCATCTGCTTCGAATGAAGAATTTGGATCATTCTGCTTCTCATGTAAATATGATGAATAAATTCGAAACCTAAACTAGAAATAAATTTCTTTTTCTTTCTTTTTTTCCTCTCATGTCTGACCATAAGTCAAATTACAACGAGTTTTTAATGCTTCTCATAATACTTTGATACCTAATTACGACAGGCTAAAGTTCGTGCCTCCCTCATTTTAAGAGGTGTTTCTTTTTCATTCTTTCTTTCTTCTGATGTTTTAATTTGATCTACCCTCGCGTCACGATTTCTATTCGAGAAATTTTTTATGACGAATTGAAAAAACACACTTTCTCCATTGTATATATTTTTTTCTATTCTATAGTCTTCGTTTACTCATTTGTCTTAACTTTTTAACAGAAGGACTTGCGTGCAAATTATCCAGTTTCTTTTTCTTTATTTGGTAGAATATGTTCTTTTGACCTTCCCTTCCGATTTTTTTTCGGGAAGAATTTTTTTTTTTTTTTTTTTTTGGGGGGGGGGTAGAATGTGCGTTTATTCTTCCTTTTTCTTAGTATTCTTAATCATTTTGGATTTTTTTAAAAAACTTTTTACTGTGCTTTTTTCTCTTTTATAAACAGTGTCTTTCCCTTCAGGAAATATTTCTTCGGGTGTATTTTCTTCATCTTCCGTGCTAATTCAGATGCAAGAAGTCAAATTTGCCCTTTTAATAAAAAGGATTTTAGCCTCGTTTAATGCGTTCTTTTCTACGCGATTTGTTGGCGCTTTTTTGTGGGTTGGCTAATGACTCCACAAAGTATTTTTTCAGAAAATGAGAAGAAAGGAAACCATCAAGAAGAAAAAAAAGGGAAAAAGAGGAAAAAAAGGAAGAAAGAAAGAAAGGAAGAAAAAAAGAAAGATAAATACAAGGAAAAAAATGACTGAACAGATAAATTTGCTAAAGCATTTATATTATTGCGTATTACTTCTTAGAGATTTCTACGAATGCCATGTGAAACTGACACATTATTCATACAAATAAACACATATAAGTGTAGGTTATTGCAAGGTCGGTACCTGTGCATCTATTTAGGCATATTAGGTATAGCTGAACCTTGTTAACTGCTATCTGCGGATAGAATTCCAAGGGATAACACCTCGGCAGGGGCCAGTCTGAAGGTCTCCAGTCCTTCTTCCTCTACTATCACCGTCTCGAGAGGATTTCGGCTCTCCGTTTGAGTACCTCCTTGCTCAGCAAGCACAATGTGCTTACAAACATCCATGACTTCTCTCCGGGATTCGAACCCGGGCACATTAGCATCACTAAGCACTATATCATCTGGGTGGCGGAAGCGCATCAGCATGAACATGAAGCTGTAAATAATTCAAAGACAAAAAGAGAGATAAAGAAAATTCTCCTTAATATGCGAGAAATATGTTACGTCGCCAGAATCAGCCACACAGCAAATTCTAAAGCAAGAATTGCCATGCAAATATTTAATACAGTCGCACGACTAGGAATTGAGTAAATGAACTGACTATGAATTCCAATAGTTATAAGTTGCCTTAACTTCTCTGAAAACTTCCAGAAAGATCACTACTTAGGCTTCGAAATTTCTTTTTCCAGAAACTTTCAGAATGTCATCAAGTTGGCTTAAATATCCCACCTGGCAACAAAGTTTATCGCTAAACATGGCAGGAGGATTCATGCCAATATATTTTAACCGAGATAGTGTATTTACAACTGAAATATCGATCGAATTTAGACATACTAAGCTAATCCAGAAAGTAAGTATCGTTTGCGCATATCTCCTACGCGTCCGACAACACGAATGTCCCACATTCATAGTTATATCATTCAGATCGAGAATGAATTAGCCTAGCCATTTTCCTTGTTTAAGTTAAAGTTTGAAGTCATTGTTTGTTAGTAATGATATTTAAAAGGCCAGCTGTGAAATAAGGGCAGTTATTACGTTTTTGAATGCGAGAAATGTTATTATCGTTATATAAGTAAAACTTACGGAAAGAATGCGATGAGTGACGGTATGGTGCGAAAGTAGATTAGGATGCTTAAGGAAGGAATGAAAATGTCTACGACGGGGAGCACAGTGGACGCCCGTCGTTGATCACCGAGGAATTGGTGCGCTGCATCGACGAAAACGTTCGTTCCAATAGGCGATTCACGCTCTCTGATTTGTGAATGCATTTTCAAAACATTTCAGGATCTTTATTACACGAAATTGTGACTGAACATTTGCACTGAAAAACGCTATGTTCTGGATAGGTACGGAAAGCACACACGGAAGCTCAAAAACGGAAACGTATGGGAGCAGTCTTGGAGGTTTTGCAACGCTATGCGACAGAAGGAAATGACTTTTTGGAAAAAGGATTGTCACAGGCGATGAAAGATGAATCTGTCTTGAGACATCTGAAACAAAATGATAATCACTGTAATGGCGGCATATTGACTCCTGGAAACCCAAGAAAGCAAAGGAACTTTTTTCTTCAAGTAAAATCTTGGGCACTGTGTCTTGGGACTACTAAGGAATTTTGTTAGTGGACTGGATGGAACGGGGCACGACAATAAAAGCTACAGCTTACTGTGAGACAAGAAAGAAGTTACGGTGGGCGATACAGAGCAAAAGGCGTGGGCTACTGATACGTGCAACGAGAACACGCCACCTCACGCGTAACGACGACGATGTTTGGGTATAATTCTGTCATTCTCCTTATATAGTCCGGACCTAGCTCCATCCGACTTCCATTTGCTTTCTCATCTCAAGAAATTTCTTGCTGGCCAGTATTTTGCAAGTAATGATGAGATCAAGGTAACCATCCAGAACTGGTTCAATAAGCAGGCGGTCGAATTCTACGAAGCAGGTATGTTGACATTAGTGCCAAGATACGACACATGCCTTAATTCGCATAGTCAATATGGCGAAAAGTATTTTAAGGAATATAGATTTTTCTAAAATAAAATATAAATCAAAGTACTGCTAATTTTGTTCACTATACAAACGGTAATTACTTTCTGCTCATTCAGAAAGTAAGTAAGTGAGTTTGTAAAAGATGTACAGTATAACGCAGAAAGTAAATACTTCAAAAAAAAAAAAAAAAAGTGGTCGCAATTTCGTCTATTATACTAAAATGCACAGTAGCGTAACTTTCTGCATAACATGGTCGAAATAAATAGATAAATATAAATAATGCATAGTACAAGAAAATACGTGAAAGCTAATCAACAGTTACACAGAAACTAATATTTCCAAAAATAATTATGTAACTAAACGAAATTTTAAAGAATTATTTTAAGGAAAGGCATAATACTGTTACGAAATGTCCAGCCGCGGTAAGATAGCTTCCACGCAAAGCGGATTTATGTTTTCCAGAAAAGGGCAAGGGAAGGCAGGGTTGCCATGTTTGGCGAAAAATCGCCCATTTGGCGACAAAATCGGCGGTATGAAATAGACGGCTAGAGAATTCTTACCGGTTTGGACCAGAATGTTCTCGAAGGCAGCCCAATAAACCCTGCTCCAAGCAGGTGTGAGTAAGTGAGTGTCTCATAGCAGAGAGCTGATCGTCCGTCTATCGAGTTGATCGCGAGTCAATGCCTCGTCGAGTTCTATCTTGAGTGTGTTGAGCTCGGAGAATTACAGAACCGACCCGGGAGCTGTACTCTACTGCTCATCGTCGAGTGCATCGCGAGTTGTAGCGTGAAGAATCTCGAGAGTAGGTAGAGTTCTGAGAACGACTGAACCGAGTCTGGAGTTGTACTCTGCTGAAGCTGTCTCCACAGTATAGCCTGACAGCCTGAAGGCTGTAGCTGATTGCTTCAGCATGCTTGTCGTAGATTTTCGGCGACTGTAACCGTGTTTTTGTAGCTGTCCTGAGTAATACTGGATAAATAAATTGTGCCTGATTCTTCATCAAGTGTCATTAACCACTCGAACCCGTACAAAAACACAACAGATATCGTTAACAAAAGTCTTTATTAATTATCACAACAAGATACAGTGGATGGACAAAAATAGGGAAACACCTTGTGAAATGCATGTTTGAAAAGAAAGATTGATTTTAACGAAATATGTAGGTGGCGCTGGCGTTTTTGACTACTGACGCCACCTATACAACTTCGTAAATGTGCTAAACAGTTCAGTTGTTGTCGGAGTACTGTTATGTGAGGTTGTCATTGCATTATGTCAGAGTTAACAGACTTCGAACATGGGCAAATTGTTGGAGCACGTATGGTATGTGCTTCCGTAAGCAAGGTAGCCGAGGTGTTTAGTGTTTCAAGAGGTACTGTATCGAAGATTTATTCCGCATATTTGAAAAGCGGAAAAACATCATCTGCTAAATCAAGCGCGGACGAAAGTGTGTCCTGAGTGATCGTGACAGACGATCATTAAGGGCAATTGTGGCGAAAAATAAGAAGACCACAGCTGCAAAAGTTATTGCTGAAATGAATGTTGTGTTACCGAACCTTGTGAGTACCAAAACAATTAGAAGGGAGCTTCATAAACAGGGAATTGCTGGCCGTGCTGCAAATGAGAAGCCACTCATCAGTGATGCTAATGCCCGTAACAGGAAAAGGTGGTGTTTAAGTCATAAAGCCTGGACTATAGAGCTGTGGAAGCGAGTAATATGGTCTGAAGAGTCTTCTTTGACATTGTTTCCCACTTCTGGCCGAGTTTACGTCTGGAGAACGCCATCTCAAGCCTATAATACAGACTGCTTGTTGCCAAGAGTGAAACATGGCGGGGGTTCTGTTATGGTTTGGGCAGCCATATCGTGGTTCTCTGCTAGCCCCATGATAACTGTGTCAGGGCACATGACTGCCAAGACTTATGTGAACATTTTGGCCGATCAAGTTCATCCCATGGTACAAACTTTGTTCCCCGATGGTGATGGTGTCTTCCAAGACGACAAAGCCCCTGTTCACACAGCTCACATTGTCCAGGACTGGTTTTCTGAGCACGAGGATGAGTTGTCCCATCTCCCCAGGCCACCACAGTCACCAGACCTGAATATTATCGAACCTTTGTGGTCTACATTGGAACGGAAAGTGCGTTCACGTTATCCACCGCCAACATCGTTATCTGAACTTGCCACCGTTTTGCAGGAAGAATGGTATAATATTCCCTTGACAAACGTACAGGAACTGTATTTATCCATTCCGAGAAGACTGCAAGCTGTTTTGGATGCCAACGGGTTTCCTACACCATATTAAGCAAAGAAACATGTTTTTTTAAAGGTGTTTCCATATTTTTGTCCAACCCCTGTAAATGCTGATAAAAATTAACATTTCGATGTACAGAATTCTCTCTGTAAGCAGGACCGAAGAGAACCGAAGTATTTACAAGTTAGGAATCGAGACTTATGTCTATTTGTAGCCCTTATTTAGGACAGAAAGTAGATGTAAGTTCTGCTTGCAGTCCTAGGTAATGAACCGCCAACGTACAACCTAAAGAAACTACCCTCAGGATTGAATTCTTAGCCTTCAGTGTACTGCATGGGGAGCCTAAAGCTCCTTAAAGTTTAAATATCCCATATAATAGATTCCAAAGCTGTTCGTGATAATAATAGTAATAAAAAAAATCTGAAAGATTTCAGAATTTAAATTACGTCCAAAGGAGCTTTTTTTTTTTAACGTTTTGCGCGTTACCTTTATTGATTACATATCATGTACTTTGTCCTTAAACCATAAAATTCAGTTCAACAGCAATGTCGCAAAATAATTTTAAAATGAGCATATCTTTAGAATTTGCGATACACAGTTTCGTGCGCTGGAGATAAAAGGTTTCCCTGCCCCGTAGAGTGTTGCCATTGCTCACTTTTAAATCGTTGAGTTTGTTAATCAAAAATTCGCTAAAGTTTTACAAAATATGAAATAGCCAATAAAACAAATTCCAAATTCGGGTTCCAGGTGCCTACGTTTGGGTGGAGGACTAGGTTATTCGAAATTTTATGTCTCTAGGTGCAGGTGTTTTTTCACAATGCGAAAAACATATATACATTCATGTAGACTCTTCGTCATTAAAAATATATTTCGGTGGCAACAATTTAAAAGTTATTCGGAGATTTAAAATAATTCGAGGCAAAATCCCGTTTCGAGAGTAATAGCCCTTCTGGACTAACACCCATTTGGGCTAAAAATCTTCAGAATCAAAATCAGTAATCGGCCTAACTGACCTATATTTGCTTTGCAATGGTACAATGTAGTTCTTCCTCCAGCAGCAGGAATGAAAATGACGTAAAAGAAACATATGATCGTCGATCATTAAAATTCAGTAGTTTTGCCATACTTTGCATGGATTAGTTGTAAATGTGAGCGAATTTTAAAGAAGTTTAACTTTCGTATCGTTTCGTTGTCTTTTGATTAAAGTTTACAGTTTGATATTGAAAGATTCCAATCTAGATATAAACTCATAGGATACCTCTTACCAGTGTGACTTAAGCAAAATGCAGTGGGCAAATAATAAAAGCCTCGAAATTTAGGACTAAAGATCACGAGACTTATGCTCGGAAAATAATATTAATAATAGTAACAAACTCATAAATTCATCAGTTTTCCATTGCTCATCATTGCTTAACACTTAAAATCACATTCTCTACAGCCAAAATTATTAAAAAACTATTCAAATTATTCAACATTATTATTCAAAAAATATTTAAAATTATTATTAGCGAATTAGATATCCTGGAGGCGTTTTACATCGTTAAATATCTTTAGATTCTGGCTAACGATCGCAGTTCTGATCTCTTTCTTTTCCGTCACCTTTTCAAGAATTTGTTTCTTAGCAGCTTTCCGTTCACTATTTGATTAACAGATGGCGCCAATGACTCCGTTTTCTAGTTGGAACTTTTCCAAATTTGTCTCAGTTGTTCTCGCGTAGACATACATTACTTTTCGCGCCATTTTGCAAATTTATTCTCGTTATGAAGACTCGTCGTGCTTATCATTAGTTTCTTTAGCAATTAACTCCACAGCGTGTTCTTTTCTGTTAAAATTTTAGTTTGGTTGGTTTCCGCTATCGGCAGCTTCTTCTCCTTGTATCATCCATGAACCTTCAGGTTCCTTTCGAAGGGCGCCTGGACTGAAGAGTCCTATCCCTATCGAAGCTGAGTCTCTTTTCGAACGTTGAATCCATAAGTGCGTTCCGGCAGAGTGACAATAGGCAGAAACAAGATGTTCATAAGCAAAGTATATGGCATAGAGTCCAGTCGATAGTGAGTTGGTGACACATGCACTTGGGGAGAAGTATTCGGAGGCTAATTCCTAGGACGAAAGTCGATGCGCTGAGGTGTAGAGTAGAAGGCGGTGTCGATGGGCGGAGAGAAGGCTTGAGAATCTTCAGGTCAGGTAGTTTGTAATAGCCAATGGTAGAGAAAGTTGTTATTTTTGGTAATAGAGCTGAGGGGTCTCATGCAAGCAGTGTATAATGTTTCAATAATTAAGATATATATATTTATTATTTTTTTATTTTTTATTTATTTATTTATTTTTTTTTAATATTTAATTAAAGATGTTTGATTCCTCACATATAGTGAATAAAATTAATAGTTTTTCCATAGGTGTATCCACTGACTTTAGCTGGTCTAAATTATTTTTAAGAATGGAAAAGAATTTAAAGATGTTATTGTTACCAAAAATATTATTAAGTTCTTTTAACGTGGAAAATATGTCAATGAAGGAATTCGTGTTAGTTGTAGTGTTAGTAGTCTGGTTTCTAGTGCCTTGTGTGTTGTTGGATGTAACCTGTGCGTATGTTTCTGCCTTGCGTGGATGTAGGTATGTTTGAAGTGGTGTTGTTTGGGGCAAAAGTGTAATTTGGTGAATTATTTATGTTTCTGTTCTTGGGGAATTTCTCGCAACCGCGATAGGAAGCTGGATGATTTTTGTGGCAATTTGCGCAGATGGGATTGTCTATTTTTCCTTGTGTAGGGCAATCTGTGGTTTTATGTTGTTGTGCGCATTTAACACACCTAGGTAGAGAGAAACAATTATCTGAAGAGTGGTTGAAGCGTTGACAATTATGGCATTGTGGTGTAATGTATTTGTTGATGTATTTTTCAACTGAAATGATGAACATACCTAAGTGTGTTTCACTGTAGATTTTATCAATGTTGGGTGTCTGCATAAGTTGGATCTGAAATAGTGGCATGGGTTGTTTGGTTTTGAATCTGGTGAGCTGAACTACTTTGTGTACTGTGTATCCAAGGTTTGTGAGTTCAGTGGAAATTTCATGTGTGTCAGTGGTGATGGGTAGGCCTCTAATGACTACTTTAACTGGGCGTTTATGTTTAGGTGTAATGACATAGTGTTCGATGTTATGTTTTTGTAGATCTGTGGTGAGTTGTCTGTGTTCATCAGTTGTTGAGGGTAGCAATTTTAAGTATTCTCCACTTATTTTGGCATAGAAAGTAGCTTGTGTAAGTGTTGTAAGTTTTTTGATGTATTGGTTGTGTGTGGCGCCATCTGTTGGCTTAACCATAATCGGTGTAGGTGTGCTGTAGTTTGGAAGTCTTGCATCTGGTGATTGTGAACTATTAATTTGTTGTGTAGGTTGCGTGGGATGAGTGTTAGGTTGCGAGAGTGCTGTAAAGCTGTTTTGGATGGGAATAGTGCTGGGTGGAATATTTTTAGGAACCTTTGCAGGTTTAGTTGGCTTTTGAAATCCATCTGAATCGTCTTCGCTGTCTGAGTGATCACGTGGTTTGCGTTTCTGTTGTGCTATTGGCTGTGTAATGCTTGCATGAGTAAGAGCAATATTTAACTTACCCCTCAGCTTATCCAGTAGAATCTTCTTCGCTTCTATATCCGTTTTCATGATATCCGAATGGTAGTCTCTGTCCGTAACTGGTCTCTTGGCCGATAATTCCTGGATGATTCCGTTGAGGCTTGAAATAGCAACTTCGAGGTCAGCGATTTCCGTTCGTAGAATAGCGATTTCATGTTCCGTGAGAACGTGATCATTATCCTGGTCCATATCAGTGGACGCCGTATTCGAGCTGTCCGAAACCGGATCCATACCTTTATCAGGTGGAACTGCTTCGCTACGAGGAGTCTGCTTAGTACGTGCCATGACGACGACGACAAGTAACGCTTTCGTTGAAACGAAATTGTACGAGGTAGTACTGTTGTCATGTGTCTTTAAGGCACTACTTGAAACAGTTAGAACACTTCATGCATATCAAGACGATAATCGTTTCATAAAGTGGAACCAGGGGTTAACATTTGAATTCAGGTTACTGAGAGATCATTATGCGAGCTTCGCTTATGCACTTTGCATTTCTTATGTACAACGTTCTTTATAGTCTGAAGGGGTAACTGAGTTGTAACGAGTAATTTTGGGTGAAAAGCCTCAAAACCGTGGTGTGTTTGTTAGAAAATAAATTTCATCAAACTTTCATCGGTTATGTGTGCATTCAATCCAGTACGAAACCAGACCCACGTAATAAGAAGGAAAAGAACTACAATGATAATAGCTGGCCAACGTAAATTCTTAATTTCAAAAACACGTAGCCTTAAGCTGCAACCCACAGAGTCCTCCAAGGCTGAGCGGATAAACTTGATGAAAGCAAATATTTTCACCCAGGTTGAAATCTTGGCGAAAACACTTGCTGGATAGATGCTTTCATAGTTTTCCATATGTGTAATGTGAATATGAGCTTCTTCAACAAAGGCATCTTATCCATCAGACAGACAGCTGTACCATACTTCTTATAAGTGCGAATATAAGAAGTCTATCACCCAGAGTTCCTAATGAATTTAGTTTCCTGTCGATATGGTGTGTAAATTTAGTTAACAATTTAATTTGTTTAGTGTTCTGTAAATGTGGTGTTAATTTAACTTAAGTGAATATATTTTAGTCTTCTGTGAACATGGTATTAAAAGTCACCTTTAAAAAGGTGGTGTTTAATACCGATATTTACTGATATTGCTAATAATACTATTTTCAGATAGAATCCGCACGGTGATATCACAAAGGCGGAACTTCTTTCGGAGGGCTTTCCACAACCTACATTTTTGTTTGAATTCTCACCAACAGTGCTATTATCGCGAAAATGTGCAAATTTAATATCTTAAAAAAAAAAAAAAAAGACTGGGAGCTCAGGACCTATTTCTACATTTTTAGCCTTGATTTAATGTGCTCAAAAATGTTTTCAAAAATGCTGTGTAATATTAATTTTTCTCGATATTTTCCAATGAACGGGACGCAACGGGGCGCCAGTCGAAAAACGTGTGAAAAGCATTAAATGTGATAAACTGTTTATTTCACATCAGTGAATAGTTCTGCCATGTCATCTCTAGGAATAAGTAGGAAGCATGAACAATAATCCAGTCATTCGTCTCTGCTTGTTCTCTTTACCATTGAAGAAATAAAAATGCATTACTCGACTTGAGAGTAGTTGAATGACGAATATTTCAAATTAAATTCCTCCAAGACTGAGTTATCTCCATACTGAAAGACTTCATTCGAAACTGACTTGTAACTTCAAACGTACCTGGCGGTGTGCAAAGGTGAGGGGCAGTCGGCATAAAGACCTTTGTGACATCAGTCCTCTTTCCCGAAATCGCCTGTCAATGGTCATTGTAGAAAGAAAGAAAGTCACTTGTGGCCTGGATCCACGTCAGTTCTTTCATTAGGAAGCATTACGTTCTATGAGCTCTGACCGGACGTTCACTCTGTTATCGCTTTAGATCGACCGCTACCTTCTTGACGATTCGTACGGCCATGGATCACATTCCTGCCAACATCGAATTATCCAAACATATGCCCGACCCAAATATCTAGTGATCCTGCCACTTGATTATCCATGCTTGTTTTATTATATAGGCACGTCCTTTTTCAAATAGTGGCATCTGCTTATACTGTTTGCAAACCGCCTGCGAGGCATTGCTACAGTCCATAATTTTCATCATGACATGTATTTAGTGTATGAAATAGCTGAGGATAATGGACGAGCCACTGCTCGCATTTATAGAGAACATTTTCCCGACAGACATCAACCACACCACAGTGTGTTTGCACGTCTGCATCAAAACTTGTGTGACTACGGGACATTAAGAAGTAGCAGGACAACTGAGGGCAGGCCACGATCGACTCGCTCGGTCGTTAGGGAAGAAAATGTGTTGGATACGGTAGAGAGTAATCCAAGGACCAGCATACGTGCCATTGCCTCTCAATTAAAAATGTCTCGTACCAGTGTCCAGCGTATTTTCAATGTCGAGTCCTTCCACGCATTTCGTCTGCAGAGTTCAGTTACTGCTCTCCGATGACCATCCTGAACGTGTGCGTTTCGCGCAGGGGTTTTTCCAAGAAAGTGCCCGTGATGTTAATTTAACAGCTTATGTAGCGTTGTTCACGGATGAGCTACATTCAGTAGAGATGGCATATTCAATCCCCACAATCAGCATTTGTGAGCTCAAGAAAACCACCACGGTGTGCGGCACCACGGGATACAAGAACGCTTCAAATTTAATGTGTGGGGCGGGTTTGGTCCGCTACTGCTTAGTCGGGCAGTACCTTTTACCACCCAGATTGAATGGTGTGAATTATTTGATCTTTCTGAAGCAAGTTCTTCCCGGCTTGCTTGACGGTATTGCACCAAATGTAAGGCGCAAACACGTGTTTCTAACATGATGGGGTGCCTTCTTATTTTGTACTGGATGTTCGTAGCCATTTGAACAGATCCTTCCCGCATCGACGTATTGGGCATGGTGGGACCGGTTTCCTGCCCCCTGCTCATCGGATTTATCGAGCCTTGATTTCTTTATGCGCGGAGCCATCAAAAATGTCGTGTATCAGAATCATGTTGTGCCTGAAATGGATGTCGTGGCAAGACTCGCCTGGGCAGCTGCTGCAATCAAAGAAACTCCCGGTGTATTTGAATATGTCAGGCAATCAATGGTCTGTCGGCGTCAGCATGTTTGGCGTCTGCTGGTGCAAACTTTGAACATCTGTTGTAACATTCAAGCTGCCCTACACCATTTATATTCATGTCCAATAAATGTTTCAAATTAATCACTCTTTTGTTTCCTTTCCCATCTTCTACCTCTGCTACCACTTACTCTGACACTTCCGGGCATGGGCATGTAATTCTTAATCCTTATGATGTGTTCTATCCCCCCCCCAGAAATTTGGCGAAACATTTACGGGACAACTCGTAGATCATCCTGATGCTCCGGTACAGTGCACTGGCGCTCCAGCTAGTTAGTCATTGACAGCCAGAATTTATGCGCAATTTCGTCCCATTCGGATAACTACTTGTTAATGCACCGCTTCTTATTTTATAGAGTGTATGTGGTGTCAGAAGCATTTTCTGTAGTTATAATACTGTAAATATTCCTAAATATTATCAGTTGGAGACATTATCAATTAAATATATTTTAAATTATATTAATTATTATAAAATTAAAATTATTAAAAAAATATTTACTACGTTTAAATTCTCAATTTTTAAGATTATGTATAGATTGATTTAATGGAATACTTATAGATTGATTTAATGGAAATAATAAATTAAATACCTTACGTTTTGTTGAATAGCAGCACACTGAGTATATCTACGCACAAGGCCATATGAAAATGAATTGAATATGTGTCAAGGAGGTTAGAACAGATAGAGTAAGCCTGACGTCACAAAACTTAAACCAAGGAAATGTCAGCAACGTGACGTCAAGACTTATCATGGCCGCCATACAGCTTAAACATACTGTTACTTAAAATTGAATTTGAAATACTGAGTTTCTACTGAATTTGAAAACATACATCAACATTCCGTGGGTTCAGAAAAGTGTTTTTAGGCATCATTTGTATAAAATCCCATTGAAACTTCCACCGATCTTCCAAATTTTACCATGTAATACATTTGCGCTATAGCTATCATTTGATATTTGCACATATCTGAATTTTATTAAATTTGAAAGAATTATTTGCAATCCTTATGATTTTTCTGTATATTAAATAGAAAATCTTTAATGTTAAGTATAAAGATTAGAACGTGAGACATATCAACATTCAATGATGAATAGCTAAAATGTAGACAACGCCGATTAGAATGTAAACAATACCAGCCAGAAGTACGCTTATGGCAGCTGCCATGATGAATCGTGACGTCATACCGTGAAGTTCCGTGGCTTCATTTTCATTGCACGGGAGATACGGAGAAGGTTTACTTCATCTATTCTAACCTCCTTGTTATGTTTGGTGCAATAAAGCTTAACAGAGCGTACAGATAGCAATGCCACACAGCGTACCACGGCAAAACGGATGAGGACAAAATGATATGAGGATAAGGTTTCCAGCAACAAAATGCATACTTCCATTCATCTTTGATTTCCTAATCACATTTGCAGTTTGCATTTTGCAGTTAGGGACAAATAATAAAACATGGTATACTGCGCAAAAAAAGGGGGGGGGCTTAGTTCTATATCTCCCGTTCTACCGGGCCGATTGACAAAATTCAAATTGCGTTTTTCATGTCTCGAAAGCGCGGCTTAACATATATATTAGATTTTTATGCCGCATTGTTCTAACATAAGTATTTTGACACAAAAATCAGACCTTTTTCTATAATAACATACCATTTTTTTTCTATATTTCGATTCTACTACTCAAATTATGCCTATATATTAAATTTTGTAAAATTTGGTGCAAAATTTATCTTGGCGCATTTTTTTCAGTTTGCGCCAAGAATAATTCCCTTGGCGAACTTCTTAATGTATGGCAACCAATTTTCCTTTCCCTTCCATTATGCCGAAACGGAAAAAAAGGCACTTCGTTCCTACCTTTTTACATTGTGCATGAGCGGAAAATAAGTGACATCGTTCCTACTTTCAAATAATTTTAGCAAAGTGTCTAAACCACATTTGATGTTTTATCACTTTCAACAAATATGCCAAATTTCAAAACGCGCCAATATATAAATTCTCGTATATATTCGGAAATGTTGAATAAAATCTGTAATTTTTTGCAGGTATGCTTAGAAATACGTCTACTTTAAGATGATGGTAAAAATTTTCAAGATTATAATTCAAAATTTTTTTGAAAAATTTATAAACATTATTTTTAAAAAATCACAAAAAATGGGTGAATTTTATTTGGAATGAACCTGAATTTCGAAATGTGAAAGGAAGAATCAAATAAGTTTAATAAAAAAGAGAGATTGATAAATATATACCATACTCGATGAACACTGAGGAGCTAAAATGTTGAGAGGTAATTTTTAAAAACTACTCGTGCGATTTTTACAAAACGTGGTAGTTTGGGTCGTAGAATGGAAACGTGGTAATTTGAGTCGTAGAATGGAAATATGGAAAAAAATTGGTATATTTTTTCAGAAAAAGTCCGATTTTTGGTCAAAATACCTATATTAGAACACTGCTATATATAAATCTAATAAATATCTTAAGTCGCGCTTTTGAGACATAAAAACGCAATTTGAATTTAGTCAATCGGACCACATGAACGGAAGATATAGAACTGTCCTTTTTTTTTTCCTCGCAGTGTACCTTTCGGTTCCCAGGGTTCCTTACTACCACCGGCCGAGCGATAAAGTCTCAGAACAATGTTAGTTCGAACTGGGTTCGATCCTAGGCGAACGGGCTATCTACATGGGAGGTTTCGTGGTTTTCCTCATTTGTATTGTGGATAGGAGCCAGTTTTCTTAAAATGTTCTCCACGAAGGTATTCCTTTCCATAGGCAGACCGCCCACAAGTTGCTTTGCGTTAATCAGTTAACGTAACGTAACCTGCTCGACTTGGCAGGCGGGTCCGCCAAACATCATTTCAAACAGGGAGTCGGAGACCTGCAGAGTATTTATGTCAAAGCTAATTGGGATTGCTGCCTAATGGGCGATATGTTTCTGGTTCTAAGCTAAATTGTCTCATATTTACGTTATACTTGAAGAAAACCATGAGAATGCCTATGCATAAAACTAATTTGCTGGGATTTGAACTCAGGACAAACTATGAGTGTTCTATGGTCTCATTCGTTCGGCTGCTTGGAGATACAGATACCTTTGAATAGCCAAGAGAAAAATCAAGAAATCGTATTTATTACTCTGAAGAAATCGAAAAATAGAAGTATGATGTGAAAAACGTTTGCAAAGAATATTTTATTGGGCATCAGAGAAAAGGTTTAATATTATTTATTATATATTTTCTTTCTCTTTTCTACATTTTACGTAGTTTGATAATAATTAAGGTCTTTGTAAATCTATAATGTATTTCTCTCGCCTTCTTAGCATGCTTTCGTGGTGTAGTGGTCAGCACGCTCGACGCGTATTCGAGAGGTCCGTGGTTCGAGTCCCGGTGAGGGCATTCCTCATTTTTCATCTGCCTTGCTTCGAAATAACCTAATGTCTCTACAGTGGCGGCCGAAATAAAAATGGTGGTAGAGGATGATTCTCCGCCATCAGGATTTGGCGAATGGGGCCCCTTACCCTCAGTCGCTCTTTAAAAGGAGGTGTGTATAAGGTATTCCTCCCGCCTTCCTAGCGTGCCTTCGTGGTGTAATGATCTGCACGCTCGACGCATATTCGAGAGGTCTGTCGTTCGAGTCCCGCCGAGGGCACTGCTTATTTTTCATCTCTCCTGCTTCGAAATAATCTAATGTCTGTATAAATGAATGGATGTTTTGAATTTATTTAATGCTGTATAACATGCGATTCACAGCGTTAATTTTTGCGCATTCTTTTAAGTAGAATGGCTAGCAGAATTATAAAACACACGGTATAGTATTACATATTTCATTCGCATATTTCATCGCAGTTACATATTTCATTCGCATACACTCTGGTTTGTCCGCCTTAAAGCAAATACAACATTTATTTCATATATCGCATAGATATATTTTGGAGCCCAAATCAAATAGATAATAAAGATAAAAAACAGTCTTGTATTCTATTAAAATTGCTTTGCATTTTAACCATTAAAGAGATTATTTTGAAGTTCTTATCATACGTTTTCCGCTTGAGAGAAAGATGCTTTTCCTATAATCATTAATTCAAAAAACTATTAAAATTCAGACAGGAATGTGGTTTCTTTGCATCGAAGATAAAAGCAGACAGAGAATATCTTCGAATTGGTGTATCGAAACATTGAAATATTAAATAAACATTCTAAATTACCGAATTTCTAACTATAGCGTTCGTCTCTTTTTTTCTCAACTGTTAAAAATCGATTTCGGACGGGGAAAATATTTTGCAAGTTTATAGAAATAAATTTCAAATCTCAAATTAATCTAAATTTAAAAAATATGTTGTAGACAACACATGATCCTTGTACGACCTATTAAATTATACGCATTTTTGCTGTATTTCATATAAACATATTTTCTCGAATTTCATTATAGATGAAAATATTATTATTACATCAGTTGAATTACATCAGTTCTCCCTTCGCGGCAAGGCAAAAATACATAAAATTCAAAATATCTTCATTAAAAATTGTAAAATATAGAAAAACATAAAACACCAAATACAGTTAAAACCGTTTAGAACAATTTTTCAAATAAAACTAGAGTTTCCACGCAAAAACAAGCAGTTCGGCCAGCGAACAAGAAGGCAAATTTTTAGCGGATAAAACTGAAAGTTTACTTTTACTCCACGCGGCAAAAAAACACTGAAGATGTTTAAAGTGACTTAATTCACTATTCTACCAAGAGTTTAAAAGATCAACAAATAGCGGTTGCATTAGGCTTAGTGGCACTTAACAGCATTTAAATTGTTGATAATTCTACAAACATTGCATGTATATTAACTAAAGGCATAAAAATCTTTATCGGAACATGAGAAAACTATAATTCAATCACTTTCAAAGGGGGGGGGGAAAGGCACAATTTCCCCAATATATAAGAATAAAAAAATTGAGCTCACCAAGGCGGGTAGCAGAACGGGTATACTTTTGGTGCTGCCGATTGCAAACAAAAAGGAAGATGCACAACTACATGTTATAGCAGTTCCACATACAAAATTTCATCATTCTGAGGCTACTCGTTTTTGAGTTATGCGAGATACATACATAGGTACGTACGTTTATACTTACAGACGTTACGAAAACGTATCTTTTGAATCCACTTTAAATCAATTTTTCAATTCGTTTTGGGAAAACGAATTCTTTATTCTGCCCGTACGTACAGCTGTCATTCAAAAAAATCGTTTAAATGGATTCGAGAGCAGTCAGAATGGATAGTTTCGTTGAAATATGATACCCGGAATTTTTCGCGATTACAATACTTCCTTTACTTCGTACAAGGAAGTAAAAAGAAATGGCAAAGAAGAGAAAAGGTTTTAACCAGTCTGTCTGACATTTACTGCTAAATTAACGGGTTTCAAGATTTATTCTTAACTGAGTATGCAAGGTAACCGAAGGTTTGATGTAAAGTATATTCAATAAATTTTGAACTAACAAAAAAAATTTGAAAGGTTTAAGATTTTAACGGTGGCCCAAAAAAGTTGGTCAAGGATTTTTACACTTTCGCTGAGCTTGCAGTTTGCCAGTCTACTCTTGCACTTACTCCCGCTAACACATTTGTTTTGTCATTTGAGCTTTATTACTAAGCATCGCTTTCTTCGCTTTTATGCTACATTCAATTCAACAACAAAATCACAAAAATTTTAAAAGCAGCATATGTTTAGAATTCCCAATGGAGTGTTGGGATAAATTTTTTCCCAATGCAGTGTTGCGATACATTTTTTTATAATTTTTCCGGTCTTTTCTCAGTTCGCCATATCAATACGCACTTTTATTAGTAAGATGCCTTACGAAGCTTCTTATGTGCCTTTTGGTTATTAACTTCTTTTTTGTTAAATTTATTATTAAATACCCTGTTGTGCATACTTACGCCACATAAAATTCAACTGAGCAGAAAAATCACAAATACTTAAAAATAGAACATCTTTAGAATTTTCGATTAAGCGTTAAAGATTGCCATACATATTTTTATATTCGCTATATTATTTCTTTAAGAGCTAACCACTTGCGTGTCTAACCGCCTAAAATAATTATCATAAAAAAGAAAAAAACCTTAATATTAATGAGCGCAACTATTGTCATTTCATAATTTGATTAAAATATTGAATATTTCTAATTAAACATCTCATAATTTTAATACATCTTTATTTAAATCAATCACATTACAAAACCGAAAACAATATTTTTAAGAGCTGTGTTTATTGCTTTTAAGTAGTTTAATTTATTACTCAGAAACCTTCCAGATTAAATCTGAAAGTATCTTTACCTAAAGGGAACAAGCTAGCGCTTCCAGTATTTTATTTCCGGTCGCAGCAGCACACATAACTTTGTTCATTAAAAACTGGAAGATATTTCTCCTAATGGCAACAGTCTCCCTGTTGGAGATAAAAATGTTTCATTTCGAACAGTATTGCCAATGCTCGTTTTCAAAACTTTGAGTCTGTTAATCAAAAATTCGTTAAAGTTTTATAAATATGAAATAAATAATAAAACAAATTCGAAATGGAAAATTCGAAATTCGGGCTTCCAGTTGTGCACGTTTGGGTGGAAGACTACGTTAAGAATCTGAAGACTCTTAGGTATCGTCGTTTTTTAACAACGCAAGAACGCACATGTACATATATAATGCAGATTCTTCATTATTTAATTTTTTAGAAAATAATATAGAGCGATTGATGGCAGCAATTTAAAATCTGATATATTAAGTCGTTTTTAGTGAACCAATGTAAATTTCCATTTCGAGAAAATAGCCCCTTTTGAACTAAAATAAGACTGGTGTGATGAGCTGCGATTTGCTCACGAAGTTTTAACACCAACGTAAACTTTTTTTTACCTAAGTATAAAATTTAATTCTGAATTTTACAGATAGATGACGCTATTAGTATCACATAATAAGAAATGAATGAGGACTGTTTGAATTAGCAAAGCACACGATGTTAAACTGCCCGATTGGAGAAGTGCCTTAGTGAAGGTCTTTTCAGAGAAAACTGCTCGTATTTGTATTAAGCATGAGAAAAATTACGAAATTTTCATAGACAGATTAATAGAATGGATTGGATTGGATTATTCAATTATGGCAAAGCACACGAGGGCTGTCTGCCTAAAGGAAGTGATGCCTTCGTGGAGGACTTTCTAAGGGAAACTGGCTCGTATGTACGTTACACATGAGGAAAAGCCACGAAAACGCCCATGCAGCCAGCCCGTTCGCGGGATTCGAACCTCGGACCGAACTACCAGTGTTCAGCGTCTTTACCGCTCGGCCGCTGGTGGGCGATTAATAGAATGAAGAAAGGTTATAAGGGGCTCACTTGACGTCATAAATATTGTCACGAAGTCTAACTGGAACTAGAATAGAAACCACAAAGATATCTATAGCTTCATGAAAGAAATGGCTATTTTATTAAATTATATGTAAAGACGAAAAATAAAGGCAAATACAGAAATTTGTGAATAAGAACGGATACTTACATATTATCTCGTCGACCGCGAAACTATGGCCAAACAACGCGATTCATCGTCAGTTATGGATAAGTGGAACGTAACAACTCACATTACAAAAATCTGCGTTTTCGTTTGATATAACCGCGATTGATTCTCGATAAGCCACCTTTCGTTTTTATGAAAGAGGATATAAATTAGCTTTTATTCTACTTTTTTCCTTCGATTTTGAAAAATGGTAGTAAAATGAGGGACCTGTTTTCTGCAGAATATCAAGCAGAAGATTGCCATATATTCAGGCGTATAACGCGTATGTTTAATAAACAAATTAAGAACGAAATATACAGGTGCGCGTTGTATGCTGGATATAAAATTGATAGAATAAAAATAAGGAAAGACTCAACATACAGAAATTAGATTTTTAAATATACCTAAATGCTGTTTATTTAAAAGAAATGACATAACTTATAAACTGAAAAAAATTTTCATTATCGAATAATATGAAAAGTTCTTCATGTTCATCATCCATTATATTTTCAGGCACATGATCGAAGTCTGTTTCATCTTCACCATCACTGTTACTCTGACTCATCAATAAATAATAAACATCCGTTTCATCTTTCACTAATAGCAAACATCCTTGTTGCAGCACAGTTTCCATTTTTTTTTTTTTTTCAAACGGAGTGAGTTCTAAACTAGCACTGTCGTTGTTTCGTTCAACAGGAGTTATATTTACTACTGAAAGGACACTAGATCAACTGTATTTCAACTAAAGCAAGTGCGATTTGCTAAAGCTTTCGAGGTTCACTTCAAAATTATAGTTTCCTAATTCCGACCCAAATTCATTCGGGTTGAAAGGGTATTCTCACCCCAAGTTCTTTCCCCCTTTTCTCAAAACCGTAGACTAACATTCTTTCGCACATCTGCATTGATTACAACTTACCGTCTTTGAAGAATTATTTACTTCCTAAAGCATTTCTCCCCGTCGCCCAATCGGTATAGTGGTTAGCGTAAATCTAGGAAAACCTTTTTACGAAACGCAAAAACGAAACGGGTTGAATACTGGTTATTCATAAAATAAATAAATATCGTTTAATCAAAATTCCGCAGAAACGATTGGCACAACTTTGATAGGATTCCCGCCAACTTTCATGGTCACATGATAACCAAATTTTTATGGTTCACTGGATAACATGTAAGTACCTAAGACATACATATATATATTCACACATATACATCCGATCTACCGATTTTCGTATCTTTCGGATAACTCCCTTCTGGTACGTCGTTTTTCTGTTATGGAGTGTATTACGTGCCTGACACATAAACCTCTCATTTCTACCTTTTATTATTCCTAACGTTTTAAATAAATATAGTCACATTTGAGTGCACAGTTAAATGTATGTTTACAGTTAAACACATATACACACATAGAATGGTTTGGTCCCCAGATGGTGCTATCAATGGTTCTCGGTATATATTTGACTTCTCATTCTGAGGTGGCAAGCTTCATGGCAGATACATAACGAAAAAGTACTAAAATTTATCCTTAAAATAAACCTCGAAATTTTACGCATTGCTGTATTAATGCGTAGCAAATTTAAAAGGTAAATGTCTGGAATTAAAAGATGAAAGTATTCGAATCAATACGACAATTAATTATGCACAGTTTTCGAAACGCAAGCACCATAAGTTCGTATTGAATTGCTTTCCTCACTAATTTTAAAAAATTCATGCAATAAAGAAATCCCAATCCATTACGAACTGCAAAGAATTTCAAAAGAAGCGATGAAGAATATGAAGCTATCGACAATTACGTCGAATGCCAAAATGACAGCATAGAATGTGACTATGAAATCGTTGAAAGTGTTCAATCAAAACGGAGAAACAATAAATCACTTGTAAGACGTAATGACAACTTGAATTTGAAGTTCAATGAATTATTTCTGAAAACGCATTGATTGATGCTCATTGGAGGTCTGGTGAAAATAATCCATTGTCAACTAAGGAAGCCTGTATTGATACTGTTCACGCATAACCAATGATTTTAAAGAGCATGATGAGTCTTTTTTTTTTTTTTTTTCAAAAATGTATCAGAGAGGAAGCTGAGAAATAAACACAGACACTATATTTTGTATAGTTAAATATTTACAACGCAGTTAACAATTAAATAATTAAATACCGGATGTTTTCTCACTATTGTTACTTAATTGAATTAGATATAGAATTCTAAAAGCAGAAAACAATTTACTCAAAACTATAAGAAACAAAAAATCTTGACAATATTTGAATATGAAATCAATTGCATCTTTTTTCAAATGATCGACGCTTTTATCAAAATGGATAAAGCGAATTCCGATTTTAAGAATTTCGTTAACAGATTTCTCACTTTCTCAAATTTTTATATTATTCCCATAAAAAGTTAAGGAAAAAATATCTTTACTCAACGATTATTTAACAATTAACAACCAATTTTATTTCGATTTCTCATGTTTTCAGATATTTCTGAATTTTCAGATTTATGAATTTTATGAAATTTTACAGAAGTACACTCTGCACAAAAACAAATGGGACTGTCCCTTCTTTTGCATGTCACTTACATTTCACTTACATTTTGCATGTCTCGAAAGCGTGAAATAGTATATGCATTAGATTTATATAAGAACTGTATGCATTAGATTGATATATAGAACTGTATGCATTAGATTTAGATATAGAACTTTATGCATTAGATTTATATATAGAACTGTATGCATTAGATTTATATATAGAACTGTATGCATTAGATTTATATATAGAACTGTATGCATTAGATTTATATATTAGAACTGTATGCATTAGATTTCTTTTCTAGAACTGTATGCATTAGATTTCTTTTCTAGAACTGTATGCATTAGATTTATATATAGAACTGTATGCATTAGATTTATATATAGAGGACTGTATGCATTAGATGTATATATAGAGAACTGTATGCATTAAATTTATATATAGATCTGTAAGCATTAAATTTATATATAAAACTGTATGCATTAGATTTATATATAGAACTGTATGCATTAGATTTATATATAGAACTGTATGCATTAGATTTAGATATAGAACTTTATGCATTAGATTTATATATAAAACTGTATGCATTAGATTGATATATAGAACTGTATGCATTAGATTTATATATAGAGAACTGTATGCATTAGATTTATATATATAGAACTGTATGCATTAGATTTATATATAGAACTGTATGCATTAAATTTATATATAGAACTGTATGCATTAAATTTATATATAAAACTGTATGCATTTGATTTATATATAGAACTGTATGCATTAGATTTAGATATAGAACTGTATGCATTAGATTTATATATAAAACTGTATGCATTAGATTGATATATAGAACTGTATGCATTAAATTTATATATAGAACTATTCTAACATAGGTATTTTAACACAAAATCGAACTTTTTCTGACACGACGTATCGATGTTTTTCCATATTTCCATTCTACGACTCAGATTTTGACCAGATATTAAATTTTGTAAAATTTGGTGAGAAACTTACCGAGAATGCCTCCCAATAGTGGTTAGGGGAGCCGACCGCGATACCAAAGGGGCCCGGTTCGAGTCCCTAAGAAGGCATGTTTGTAACTGTCCGTCCCTCCATAGGAGGGAAAATGGGCCTACCTATTAGGTACCTCACTAATAAATTGACTATCAACTTTGTCCAAGCCGAAGTCGGCTGAGGAATCGCCATTGGAGGGGGAGCTGGCGAGAAATTCAGTTACTTATCTTAGCGCACTTATTTAGTTTGCTCCAAAAATAATTCATTTAACGAAATTCTGAATTTATGGTAACCTATTTTCCTCTCCCTTATATTGTGCACGAGCCAGCAAAACAAGGTGCATCGTGCATTCCTTCAGATAATGTTAACAAAGTGCGTAAACCACATTTGGCGTTATTATCGCTTATATGAATAAGCATTATCACATTATTCACCTTATCACATAAACAATATTTTTTTTTATTTAAATAACTTCTTATAAATGTTCCAAACTAGGAAGACTGGCAGATCACGGTGAAGGCCACGCAGTGTCATTTCCATTTAAAATATTTAGCTTTGCTCAGTTTATCAAACTGTATAATATTGTTCTATTGAAATGCAATAATCAGACTGTAAACCTTTGGTTCTCTCGTCCCGTTGTGCAGACGAGATAGTTGACCCGACCATCTCCCGGGATCTGTCCATCTAAATTGGATGGTGTTGCAGAGAAACAGGTCGATTTTCAGCGAATAACGTCATCGCTCTAATTGTGCTTGTTTTCCGGTCGCAAACAAGGGCGTCGCGAATTTGCAGCTTTCCGCATATAAACAGCACATAGCGATGAATATCTATATTGTCTACTTTTGGAGTTTAAAATGATTTTTGCTCTTCTGTTTCTTTATTTTCCTGTTAGAATTGAGATACGTTTATCAGTTTCAGAATTCTGGGAATTACTTAATGGCGTTTTTAAAAATTAGCGTAGAATTTTGACACAGGCGACCAAAATTAACTGAAAACCATTCCTAAATAACGCTTAGAGTTGAAGTGTGCTATATAAATTAACACTTTGACTGCCGCGTCACCCATAACTCGGGAAATTGTCTCTGGAAACTTGAAAAGTTTTCATAATTTGTTTATTTTTCATTTAAATTAAAAATAAACAAATTATACAATGATTAATAAAGAATAAGTATTTAATGATTAATTAAGAATGATAGAATTATCTAAAAAACATTCTTAATTAATCAGTAAATACTTATTCTTACTTAACCTGCATTAATTAATCATTCAATAATTTGTTTATTTTAAATTTAAATTAAATTTAAATTCAAAATAAACACCTTATAAGGCGCTAGATTACGCCTACCGTTGGCAGCAGCATTAAGCATTTAACGGGTGACAGTGCGATTTAGCTCAGTTCCACCTCCAATTTTGATGGAGAGCACCCTGAGGGGCGGGTCCGAGCGTCCCCCCCCCTCTTCCCTTCCACCAAACCGCACGAGAGTACTTTCAACTCACTGCATATTTAGAATGTCGCCATGCCACACGGACACTATACATTTAAAAACATCCATGCCTTCTCCGAGATTCGAACCCGAGGCCTTCGGCTCGGCAATCAGCGACGCTAATCACTGTACCGGTTGGGCGTTAAATTTTAACTTTCTACGGCTAATTGTTTTTGATTTATGAAAGATACATGCTACGTAAGTACAGACGTCACAAAAAAAATCCCATCTGTATCCATTTTAAATATGTTTTACAATCCGTTTTGGAAAACATAATCTTTTATTGTATTCGTACGTACAAATGTCATGGAAAAAAAATCTTTCAAACGGATGCGAGAGTGGTCGAAATGGAAATTTTCGTTGAAATATCATACCCGAAATTTATCCCAATTCCAATACTTCCTTTACTTCGTACAAAAGAAAGTAAAAAAAAAAAAAAAAAAAAAAAAGAGAAACTTTGTTTAAAGTGGTTACGACGTAGGCAGAAAATTGGTTAAAGAATTTTAAAACATATTTAATATTCATCCCTCATCAGGGGCATATTTTTTTCCCGCTTAGCTTCAGAGCATTCTGCAATGCTTTCTTAAATCCGCATACTGAGCGAAATCTTTTTCACCCTCCTAAAAAACTATGATTTATCTGCCTTTGGGCATTTCAAACTGCTGACGAAGACGAAGAGTGAGTAGCTTTTTCTTCCTACGGCACCCCCCCCCTTTAAGTGATTAAAAAGTTTTCTGAAAATCTGATAAAAATGAAATGCAACCGTGTAGCGATACGCACTTTTCATACAGATAATTTATTTCTTCGGATGCAAGCTCATTTAAAACAGACTTAAAAAGAACTTTATATTTTTTTTAAAGAAGTCGCAGGCGAACGATTAGCAATTACTTTTTCTTTCATTTTCGGCATTGACCTTTGGGGCGGAACTCAAGTGGGAAGAAATTAGAGGCTTGCCTTTTTGAAGGCACGCCGAAATAGGTTTAATCTAATAACGCTACTTAAGAAGAGTCAAAAAATAAGGTAGAAGCGAGTTCGTTTTTAATGGATGAAAAAGTTCTCGCCGATTTTGGAGCAATTTGGGACGCAATGAATTTTAAAAGATCGAATGAAATTCTAATTGGTCTTTTCCCTCAATTTCCCATAGGAATTTTTTTCATTTCCAATTTTTTACAAACTTTAAACGAATTCCGTTTAAAACAGACTCCAAGACTGTTGCCCAGCAACTGAACGTAAGGATAAGAAAAGTGTGAAAGAAAATTACTCTATTTCAGGTTTCTTAAGAGTTCAATAAAAGATGCATTAAATTAATTCAAGTGCAAGGGCTCTCCAGATTTTAAAAAGCTAAAACTCAGCAACCTTGTTTTCGACTATAAATGTACTTTAATAATAAATTACTTAAAACAATAACCTTTTTCTCTCAGCTCAGAAATCATGTACACTGTGGGGGGGACAGGACAGTTCTATATCTCCCCTTCTACTGGGCCAATTGACAAAATTCAAACTACGTTTTTCATTTCTCGAATGTGCGACTTAAGATACATATTATATTTATGTATAGCATTATTCTAATATAGGTAGTTTGACACAAAATCGGATTTTTGACTCGGATTTTTGAATCGGGTTTTTGAATCGGATTTTGAAATCGTAAAGTTGGATCTGAAATGGCATGTCAACTTTTTTCCATATTTCAATTCTACGACTCAAATTATGCCAAACTGACAAGTTTGGGAAAATTGCACGAGTCGTTTTTAAAAAATTAGCTCTCAAAATTTTAGCTCCTCAATGTTAATTGAATTTGGCATATATTTATTAATCTCTCTTTTTTTTATGAAACTTATTTGACTCTTGCTTTCACATTTCGAAATTTAAGTTCATTCGAAATAAAAATTGTCCATTTTTTATGATTTATTTTTAATATTTGTGTTTTTAAATAATTTTTATAAATTTTTCGAAAAAAAAATTTGAATTCTAACCTATAAAATTTTTACCACCGTCTTAAAGTTGATGTATTTCTAAGCATACCCGCAAAAAATTACAGTTTTTAATTCAAACTTTCCGAAGATATACGTGAATCTATATTTTCGCGCGTTTTGAAATTTGGCATAATTTTTGAAAGCGATAATAACATCAAATGTCGTTTAGGTTTGGTTTGGTTTATTTAATTATGGCAAAGCACCCTAGGGCTATCTGCATAGGCAAAAGGATGCCTTCGTGGAGGACTTGCTAAGGAAAATTGGCTCGTATACACGTTACACATGCGGAAAATCACGAAAACGCCCATGCAGCCGGCCCATTCTCGGGATTCGAACCTCGGACCAAACTACCAGTGTTCAGCGACTTTACACTCTGCCGCTGTTGGGCCCAAATGGGATTTAGGTACTTTGTTAAAATTACTCGAAAGTAAGAACGATGTGACTTTTTTTTCCGCTCACGCACAATGTAAAATGGTAGGAACGTTGTGAATTTTTTCCGCTCCTGCCCAATTTAAGGGAAAGGAAAATGGGTTGCTATATATTAAGAAGTTCGACAAGGGTTATACTTGGTACAAACTGAAAAAAATACCGCAACATAAATTTATGAATTTCTCCGTAAATTTCGCATCAGATTTTACAAAGTTTAATGTTTAGCATAATTTGAGCTGCAGAATCGGAATATGGAAAAAATTGGCATATTATTTCAGAAAAAGTCCCATTTTGTGTCAAAATACTTATGTTAGAGCAATGTTATATATAAATCTAACATATATCTAAAGTCGCGCTTTCGAGTCATGAAAAACGCAATTTGAATTTCGTCAATCGGCCAAGTAGAACGGGAGAGCCCATTTTTTTCCCGCAGTGTACGTAATCCACGTATAATATAGTATTTCGGATTTTATAGAATCGCATGTAGCAAGCGATGTTATATGGGAGCAATACTTAACATATAACATAAACACGCATACATTATGCATAATAATGACATATGTACCATACATTAAAAAACAGGCGAAAATAATAATAAAAAATATTCTGTACAGCCATTCTCTTAAGTCAACCACTTAAATACAAAACGAAGACTATAGAATAATATAAGAAAAATAAATCTGAAAGCTTTCAGATTTTACATTACGCCCAAAGGGGTGTTTTTTTAACGTTTTCTGTAGTACCTTTATTTATTAAATATCATGTTCTTCTCACTTAAACCATAAAACTCAATTCTACAGCAATATCACAAAATAATTTTACAATGAGCATATCTTTACAATTTTCGATACACAGTCTCGCGCGCTGGAGATAAAATGTTCTTTTTTTTTTTTTTTGTACAGTGATGCCATTGCTCCATTTGAAATCGCTAAGTTTGTTAATCAAAAATTCCCATTAGCCGCTGGTGTTGCGAAGCAGATGATTTTGGATAGGGAATATTATGAAGATTTTTTATGTAAAAAAATATTTGCCTTCAAGAATAATTTTGTTTATAATAATTAATCTCATACTTTAAGCAAAATTTTCGACGGGGTATTTTTGCCGAAAATATTTAACGAAAGAATCGCCGTCTCTATGAGAGATCTATTTTTAGTGAAGGTCACCATTTATCAAAACATTACATGAATCAGATGTTTATATTTGTGTTAGGAAGGAAGGGAAAACGGGTGCTGCTCTCACGCGACGTCAGCAGGAAACGGGTAATTTCCTTTTTTAGTCATTCTTTAGATGTTCTGGTTCATGTTCTGGCTGCTTTACAAATGCCTGGACGATGTATCTTATATTAGAAGAAGCCCTTCAAAGATTTTTCGATAAAGAAACAGATGATGATAATGTTAATAATGACTAGAATGAAACTGATACTGTTGTTGTTCCCCCAGAAATTGCAGAAGCTAGTGATGACGAAGAAGGGAATGACAATGTTTTAAATAATGATAATGATATTTTACCAACTGAAACTGCTGAGGAAGTTAAAATTCACGTAAGAAATAAGTTTCATCCTTCTAAAAGCAGTAGTAATCATACGAAAATGTTTACAAGCAGAAAACTGAAAACTTGAATTGGATAAAAAAGGAACCGTCAGTTATGTCTCAGGAAGAAAATGAAGAAAGAGATAAAAGAGAAACTATAAAAGACAAAATACAAGGTAAAACTAGTGGAGAGATTTTCGGTTTTCTTTTTGGTTCAGACATTTACTCTCTTCTCGTTGAACAGACAAATATATACGCTCAGCAAAATAATTGGCCAGAATTTATTGCATCTGAAGCCTATATGAGAAGATTTATTGGAATATTATTACTTACGGGATATCATTCTTTACCTCAAGAAGAAATGTATTGATCTCTTGATAAGGGCATTACTGTTCCTATTGTACAAGAATCGATGTCACGTTTGCAGTACTGGAATAGGAAGCACAATTTGCATTTAGCTGACAATAGTCAAATTGACAATACTAATAAATTATATAAGGTGAGACGGTATCTAAACTTAATAAGAAATTCCAACAATTTGGTATATTTTCCGACGATCTGAGTATCGACGAGCAAAGGATTGCTTATCGAGGCAAACATTCAGCAAAGACGTTTTTAAAAGAGAAACCTATAAGATTTGGATACAAAGCATGGACTCTGGCGTCATCTGATGGATATGTGTTTTATTTCGATATTTATTCAGGTAAATCGACAGATCCAAAATTACCAGAATATGAAGAATTTGGGCTTGCAGGAAGTGTGTTGATAAATTTGCTCAGTGTTGTTGAAACTCCCGCCAACCACGCTATTTATTTTGATAACATTTTTACATTATTTCAGGTTCTCTGTCATCTAAAAAATAAAGGCTTCAGTGGCTACAGGAACAATTCAGGAAAACCGCATACAAATGTGCCCGCTAGAAACTGTGAATTGCGTCCGTAAAAAAGATAGGGGTTATTTTGATTTCCAGTATGAAGAGAAAAACAAAATAATTTTTGTCCGATGGAACGACAATTTGGTCGTAACTGTTATTTCAACATTTGGAAACATTCAGCCCATAAAAATGTTTTTCCGTTATTCAAAAACGCAAAGGTAAAAGGTTTTCATATCTCAGCCTCATCTTATTGAACCATACAATGCCAAAATGGGTGAAGTCGATTTATGTGACAATTTAGTAGTCGATTACAGAATAAGAGTTTGTGGCAAAAAATGGTGGTGGACAATATTTACTAATTACATTGATGTAGCCTTGATAAATGCGTGGAAAATATCACGACTTTCTACTACTGGAAATAAAACGTCTCTTTTAGATTTCAGACGCGCGGTTGCATTATTCCTTTTGCAAACTGCTATTGAGAGTGTAGAATTAGCCAGAAATACATCAGCAACAGGAAGACCTGGTAAATTTCATTACATGGAGATGGTAGACTTTTTATGGTAAAGTCCGATGGTAACAAAAGACTTCGTTGTAAAGAGTGCCACAGCCAGACTGTTTATAGATACAAAGCATGTAATGTAGCTTTACATCATGATTATGGTGAAACTTTTCATGCTTGAATCTTTCAACTGAAATAATTTGCATTTGGAAAAGAAATATAATGTATATTTTAATATTGAATTAATTACAAGTAAAATGATTTGTTCATTTATAAAACGCTGTACAGTTAAAAAGTAATCCAGTACTCCACTCAGAGGAAACATAGCACGAGTACAATCCTACTCACTAAACATCCGTCGTCTTATTCCGCTGACGTTGCGCGAACGCAACAAACGCCTTTTCCACAGGTAAGAGCATTTTTTAAAAAAATTTTTCAATGTAAATTTATCTTACAAATGTTTAATTTAATATTTGTTATTATTTTCATGAGAAAAGAATCATTCCTTGTAGTTTTGGCGATTAATGGGTTAAAGTGTTACAAAATATGAAATCGATAACAAAACAAATTTCGAATTCCAAATTACGGCTTCCAGATGCCCATATTCGGTGGAAGGTTACGTTATTCAAAATTCGATGGCTCTAGGTACCGTTGTTTTATCACAATGCGAGAAACATACATACATTTATGCAGATTCTTCATTATTTAATTTCTTTAAATATAACATAGGGGGATAATAGTTGGTGGCAACAATCTTAAAAGTGAATCAACGTTTATAGTGAATCAAAGCAAAATGCCAAAACGAAATTAATCGCCGGTTGGGTGGCGCTAGTACAAGTAATGTCCGGTAGTCCGGAATCCAAAAGTTCCTGCCCACCTCTGAATCCGGCATTCCTTTCATCGGTATTTTTGCCGTAAGGTAGCATAACTCACATTAAATTTGGTAACATCTGGAAAGGCCTGCGGTTGATTCTTTCTTTTCAGCATTTTTAGCAATTTCGGTTCATCTTTGTCAGAAAATTTAGCCATTGTTTGGTTTCTTGATCTTTATTCATTCAGAACGATTTGAAAATTTAATAAAACTCAAGTATGTGACTTTAACATTTCATAATAAGCTGTATAGTATTAATCCAACTTTTTTATCCAACAGCTGTCAAAAACATTAAGTGTTAATATTAAGAATTCGTTCATGCTAAGGTTAATAAAATCTAATTGCAGCAGCAAGAACTTCGGGCATCAGTTTATTTCAATTCTGTACAACAGATGCATTTTTCGTACCTACTATTGCTTGGAAGCACGTGAAAAACACAATGTTACTGAAAGCTTAACGAAAACAGTAGCCAAAAGTTCATGATGACAAAAATTTTTATGATCCGATGACCAATCACTCTGAGTTACTGAAAAGAATGAAAGTCTTGCTTTCAACAACCCATTTTCCACGTTTCAAAAAAATATAATAGAAGAGTTAAATGACGACATCATAATTCAAAACGCATTGAATTCGAAGGTCGTAAAAGAAATGAAGAGTGATGAAGAAGATTCAACCAAGATATCAACTGATGTAAGGCTGAAAAAAAAATAAAATATTGAAAAAATAATGAATACTCATATTCTGCAGGATATTTCTGTAGGACGGGAAAAGAGAAATCCTTCAGATCATCACGTAGGTCCTACATAACTTTTCTTGAAGTAGGTTATGGTAAAAATAAAATAAATAGTATACTAGTTTTTTCAACTATCTTTTCCCCATCTTAATCAGCAGTAGCATTCTTTGCAGTGCTAGGATAGTGTTTTTTATTATGTCATTTTTCTAAAGAAATCGGACCCTTGCCACACTTGCTGCATAACTGACGGAATCGCAAATCGCTATATGTGTTCTATTGCTTTGTAACGTTGCGCGCCTCCAACTTGCACGCAACCAAGAGGTGACTGTGAAAACAGGATAAAATACAGAATCTTGTGAAGGGTTTAAGTCCCTTTTTATTCAACGTAATAAATTACAATTGCGTGCTCTTGACGCTCACAGACTGCGCCTACTTGGCGGTCAAATAAAAATAATAACCTGAAAAGAAACTAAAGACAAGGTTCCACCACCCTCTGGTCCATCTCCAACACCACGGAACTATCTTGAAAATTTAATTTGGCCCTCGCGGCCCTTAAAAAGTCCATACCTAAAATAAGAGAATGTTGCAGATCTTTCACCACAAAAATTAATACTTTGAGACTTTCCTCTTTTACCTGTAAGTTTAATGATAATTTCCCGATGCAGTGACATGTTTTTCCTTGCGCCGCTATAATTTCCGTATTTTTGGTTTTAAATAGTCGTACCCTATAAAAATTCTTTTTGAAGAAATTTTCACTCATAAAATTTCCTTCTGCTCCTGTATCGATGAGGGCTTCTACTGGTACCTCGCCAACCAGGACTTGTATAATTGGTAGCTGGGAGTTTTTTACGATGACCGTATTTAAATGTCTATTTGAGGGTTTTTTTAAAACTTCCGGGGTCTGGACCCTCCCTTTCACAGGCCCCTCTACTCGTTTAAAGCTTTCCTTTCAATCTGTGTCTTCTGGGTACGCGGATGTTTATTTTCAAATTTTCTTTTTGGGCCTTGACCTTCGAATTTCGATGAGTTAGCTTGATAGTTCTTTCCCCCATAAGAGCGATTTCCATTTCTGGTTTCCTCATTTGAAGATTTCCTTCGGGTACTTTGAGAATATGTTTCCCCTCTCGCTTTTTCCGCTATTCTGCGATTTTGAAACTTCACCGCCAATTCGAAGAGTTCCTGCAATGTGCTTGGGTTTCTAATTTCAAAGTAGTCTTGAACAGCGGGTAACAATCTTGGTAATATTATTTCAATAATCTCCGCATCGGGTTTCTTCCCATACAGCATATCCGTTAGCTTGATTTTTCGTAGAATAAAGTCCGTCAATTCTGCTGTATCCCGTTGATAGAAACTATATAGCTCGGCTTCCAGCCGTGCGCGATCTTTCACTATGGGAAAGACCTTTACTAACGATTTTTTGAAATTTTCAAATGTATACGTCTGGCTTCCAAATTCCCCTAATAAAAATTTGCCTATGTTTTTCCACCATAGCGCGGCCTGTCCTCTTAGTGCTGATGAGGCGATGGCAACTTTTTGTCTTTCGGGAACAGGGTAGAGCTGAAAGTGGTTTTCTAGACCTTCTAGAAATACCGCCACCGAATTTTTTCCGTCGAAATGGACGTTTGGTTTGATTGACGCTCTCAACGTCTGGACCAGGTATCCATATCCTTCTAACTGGCTTGTCATTTCTTGGTGTTGTCCAGCGGCTTCCATCCAATTTTCGGCCATTTCAGTTCGATAATTGTTCGGGCGCCAATGTAACGTTGCGCGCCTCCAACTTGCACGCAACCAAGAAGTGACTGTGAAAACAGGATAAAATACAGAATCTTGTGAAGGGTTTAAGTCCCTTTTTATTCAACGTAATAAATTACAATTGCGTGCTCTTGACGCTCACAGACTGCGCCTACTTGGCTGTCAAATAAAAATAATAACCTGAAAAGAAACTAAAGACAAGATTCTAACTACGAGGCTCTCTAAAATAACTAACTCACCGCGTTTTACAACACCGCTGCTAATTCAGCAGACTTGAAGCTCGCTTGAACGATTAACACTACTTCCCGCCAAGCACATAGGCCGAAACGCGGGGTTCTTCAATTTCTCGCTAACTACCTCCGCGCTCGTGAAGTAAGAATATCCCCACACCGAACTTGTTTCCTCTCTATTTAAATCAGAATACTTCCGCTGATAATTTGAATCCTTGCGCGTTCTACTAAAATTTACATATTCTGGCATTGGCAGTTCCAGGGGAAAGTAAGGTTTGACAGGAAAGATAGTTTAAACTTAAAATAAATGTTAGTTAAAATAAATATAAACCCTACAGCTTCTAGGGCAGATTATAATCTCTACTGAAGGTAACTTTCCTATACCAAAATGACACATCCGATTTGTTGATTTTATACGTATACTAGTTTCTATAGCATCATGGTTGTCTGGTAATTTCTTTTCATGTCATTTTATACCTTACTATGTGTAATGGATCAGTTTTATTGAATTCTACATGCAACTTTTTGACTGATAGTCATTTTTGTGATTTTTTTCTTAATTAATGATAACCAGGGTAGTTTTCTTTCTCTGACATCTTAAACAGAAAAAAATTATTAACAAAAACCTTTAAAAGAGGTAAATTTACATTATGGGAATAGGAAAATATATAAGATTGTGTGAAATAAACTTCTTAAGCTGGGAAATTTCTTAAACAAGTTCTTCTGCACAAATATCGTTCACATCCCATCTTACATCCATCAAATTCCTCTTCAAATTCACAAATTCTCATTATTCTTAGTAATTTTCTATCAGTCTTAACTTAAAACTTTTCAATTTTTCATTGCAATTTTTTTCAATATCGTGAGACAAGATTCCTCCAAACTTGAAAATTTTGTTAAAATTAATATACGAGTAAGGTTACTGATGACTCTGATCATCCAGAGCTGATTAATGCTATAACGTTGGATGCTTCTGCATAATACTGCCTTATCACGATAGCAAGATATGCGTGTGTTTACACGATTAATGGCATTTCATCTAATTTATTTTCATTCCCAATTTTTTAATCTGACGGTAACATCTCTTGATTTTTTTTTAAGGAAAACTTTATACATATGCAGATAATTGCCCTTCCCTCTCATTTCTCATAATCCTAATCTGTCTTGGTTAATTTTGTTTCCTCTTTTTTAAAAAAAGAAAGTAAGCCTTTTACAAAACTTTGGCCTTATTTATCATTTAGCTTGTTCTCGGCCGTTGTGATTAGTTAAGGAAGGCGGATATTTGGAAATTACAACAAATCTCATTAATAATTCTAAAAATTTCACATTTTAAAGTTAGTTGGCCCACCTGTGACCCAGTTAATTAGCTACATTGATCCGTATTGAAATTAGCAGGATCTGGGCCCGTATCCTGAAAGATAGATATCCTGAAAGATGGTATCCTGCAATATTTTTGGAAATGTATGGTGTGTTTGCAGCATGGAAACACCTTAAATATATCGAGTCGAAGCCTTCCTCGATAGGTTGGAGTAGCAGATAAGAGATTTCGTACTCCGAGGTGCTCTCTACCCAAACCAGAACCGAGATGGACAAAGTTTTTTTTTTTTTAATCGAATTGCAGGCACTTGCCTGTTCAGCATTGGCCACTCCTAAGGCCAGAAGTGGTGGCCATTTTATTGTGGAGGCACTTAACAGTCGGCCACCGTTGCCTCTTCTGAAGGGACCGACAGTTACAATCATGCCTTTTCTGGGATTTGAACTTAGGTCCTTCGGTACCGCAGTAGGTTCCCCTAACTGCTATATGGTTTGAGCGGCGAGCTGAACTATAATTCGACTTCTTCTTATAAAGTGCTTAAGGTGTGGGTAAAGAAGAAGCTCTCTCCTCTTCTCATCAGTGGTTTACCTTATAAGGTTATGACCTGATCATAATAGATATCTCAAAATAAACTAAACACAGTGGCGCAACAGCCCTTCATGAGCGATGGCCTGCGGTGCCCTGATATCTGTTTTCTTGACCGTGAGCTCCGGGGTGCGGGAGCATATACCCTGGACCCAAATAGTCAGCTTGTCGCAGGACTTCCGGTGTTTAGTTCCCTGGCAAAGTAGGTACTCATTTTAACGACCCGCTCACGGATGAAAGGCTGAGTGAACATTGCCCAACCCAGGGATCGAACCCCGGATCTTGGAGCTGCTGCGGAACGCTGTTGCCATTGCGCCACCGGGTCTGCTATCTTAATATAAGAAAGACAAATAATAATAATCCAGTTAATAAAACTAAAATCATAATTCGTGCAATCACTGGGGATATTAAGGCTTAAGGCAGAGCCAGATCAAGATTTTAAGATGCCTTAAACGTTTAAAAGATTTTGGTGTTCTCACATACATTTACGGCCCTTTTTCTTCCTCATTCCTGCTCTCTCAGTTTTAATTTAGAAGTACCGCATATTCCATGGTTAATCTGGCAAAGGGAAATTTTTGTGGTGCCCCCTTTCCTTGAATCCCTAAGCATCTTTCTGCAATGCTTCCTTTCCTAGATAACTTAAACACGTGCTTATTTTGCTTAATAAGCACGTGTATAGGTAATAACTGATCCAGCTGTGCCTTCGGCAATCCGGTTTAAACCATAGATATTCACGGAAGAGTTATCTTAAAGTGTTATCATATAGACCCCAGTTTGGAACAACTAAGAGTTTAAATAAAAGTTTTCTATGATATTTTCCATTGAAAAAATGGCGTGCGACTTTTCCACCCTTCTCCAAAGAGTTACAGATTTTTCACATTTCAACCAGTCATCTATCAATATCGGAACTTCATCTTCGAGGTTATTATGGAATATGTAGCCACCCCTTTCCCAATTAACCACAGAAAATCGTGTGAAGTAGCTGGCAACCAATAATATTGAGTAAATCAAATCAAAAGAGTTATGTTATATTATGGTTACGTTATAGTGAAATATATTTGAGTGTGAAATGTTCTTTTATATTAGAGTTCATTATTCATAATTGTTAAATATAAGATTTGTTTAAATAAAATGGGTAAGTGACCAAAATGTAGATTTTTTACCCAGAACCTAAACCCGCCATGGATTTAGTTCTCTGGTTTTGGCCTTTTGGTTTTTGCGTTTGCGTCAAGCATTTCCAAAGGTGAAATTATTTTTTTGTTAAGAATTAGGCTGATTACTACGTGTAAAAATTTAAGAGGATTTGTAAATTAGGTCTCTTTTTATATAAAATATTGAACCAAAAACGCTAATTATGCCGCCGAAGAATTATGCTGTTCAGAGTCGAATATGTAACCGCACACGTGCGTATCTGCGGAATTCTGATCATGAATGGGATGCAGGCCACGAGGAGTTTTCAGCCATTTGTGTGCTTGCACACCTTCACAACATTCGCCATGTTTCTTCCACGAGTTGTGTAAATTTTATAAAGTTATCAGTAAGTGAATATTCACGAACGTGTGGATAATGGAAGGAGATAAAGAGTTGTCGGTAGGTTGGAGCAATCATAAGCACCGGAGCCTACAGGATTCACTGTAAAATCCAGTGTTGTCTTCGGTTTATGGAAGCAATTTAGGACACTGGATCCATATCAAGAAGACCTATACAAGTCGACCAAGATCCACAACAACAAATGAGGGTCGTTATTTGGCATTTTCAAAGCGGCCGAACAAGACTGCTAGAGCTTCCGAGCTCTCACGTAATCTACATGCTTCCACTAGAACCCGAGTTTCCTGGTCTACAGCTGCCCGAATGCCTCATGAGACAGGGTTGTATGCCATAAGATCCGGTGTTTGCACACAAGAGAGCCCGTTTAGTTTGATTCCGGTAACATGCGCCTTGGACCAGTATTTGGAGAGAGCTTGAAACACAGCACCATCCCTCCTTCATCAGGGAAATCGAAGCTTTATGTTTGACGGCCTTACATTCTAGCACATGTTTGACGTGTTTGTTTGATAGGCTCCCTTACTGCTATGAAGTATAGAGAGGAAATCTTAGAGCCCTATGTTTGACTTTCAAGGGCGCATCTGGTCCTGGATGTCGACAAGGCTCGTCTATATTGGGTTCAGCTAGTCGGCGATTACCTGGAAAAGGAGGATATTCACCCCGTGGATTGACCAGTCAGATCTTCTGATCTTAAAACTATACAGCATGTCCAGAACATTCTTAAAAGGGCAAATTCATCTCGCTATCCCCATCCGAGAGTCATTCAGGATTTGAAAACTGCCTTGCTGCAGGAGTGGGATCGACAGCCAGCTACAAGAACTCGTCAACTTCTGCACTTTTTTTTGTTTTGTTTTGTTTAAAATACATGCAGTTGTAAAAATGGTTCTTAAACCATATATTAGCTCACCAGCGGCTGAGCGGTAAAAGCCGCTGAACACTGGTAGTTCGGTCCGGGGTTTGAGTCCCGGGGAACGCGGCTGGCTGCATGGGAGTTTTCGTGGTTTTTCCCATGTGTAACGTGGATACGAGCCAGTTTCCCTTAAAATGACCTCCACGGGGCATCCCTCTGTTTCCGTGTAATGCCCAAGGGCGGAGCACGTAACAAGCCCCCCTTCCCCCCAAAAAACATATATTACTTGCTTTGACAGAGTACAGTCTCGTGCTTGGGGCTTAGCAACTATCAGTTTTTTCTTTAAAAGAATATGAGAAAGTAGACCCCCCCCCAAAAAAAATTAATTTTTCTTTGCAAAATTTAACTCTTTTAGGTATCATCCAATGTTAAACTTCTGGTAGACGTTAAGCGACCTAGTATAAGACAACAGACTGTCCTGACAGAGTCCAAACCTAAGTCTCAGAACAAAAAACTAAGAAGGAAGTAAAAGACCCTTTTAAAAACTAAATAAGATGAAAAGAAGACACTCCTGGTGCTTACAATTCCACCAGCATTTGTATCGCGAAACTTAAAGCAGTAGATCAAGCGTAAAGCTTACATTTAAATAAACTAATAGCCAAAGGCTACCCAGAGCAATTAACGCGAAGTTGGCTTAGAACTTCACAGGCGTGGGTTTCAACTATAGGCAATTACAATGCATGATCGAAGACAGGAATTCTTATCCAAATTAGCAAACCTCGTAATGCGGCTTCAAGTGGCAGAACATGCTCGAACTTAACAATCTCAACGAGAATTAGAGTTACCCCTTCCCCCCCAAAAAAAACTTTTCTTTAAATACACATGAAATCATTTGCATACTGGCTGGAAAACGGAAAGAGGGATGTGACGGTGCACATTCAAAACATAAAATAACTGGTTATTCAAATTAAAGGAAACACACATCTTTTATTAAGAGTCGTTTTTTAATCACGTAGTTTGTTTTAAACTATTAAAATTATAGTTTATTTTTCGCATTCGTTAAATGAATTTTCTTTAATCTACAAGTACATCTTTTCCCACCTAAATCCCGTTTTAAGTTTTTTAAGTTTTTGGTTCTATTGAGATTCATATTCTTATTTTGACATTTAAAATAAACACGATTTGCTTCTTAAAAAAACTTTATTTGCAGGGAGAAAATATCGATTTCGATTTCATCTGTTTATCTCTTTTAATTCAATTCAATTTCCCGTTCTGGAAATGGATGACTTATGAGATTAAACTTTTCCACTCTCCATGAACTTTCTAATCTTTTATATATATTTTTTATGAATAAATGCAATACAGTATGGTAAATGCATCTCCTTTTCTTTATAAGTTTTGTAAAAATACTTATTTTCTCCACTTCAGCTTATTTTAAAGTAATAATAAATTTTAAAAAATGCTTTTAAGACAGAACAAATGTTAAAATCTTTTATTAACATCTCGAAGAATCGTTTGGAAGGTTTGAAGTTTAGACAAAAATCACATTTGACACATTCAGACATTGTTGTCAGTGGACGATGAATAAGATTCGAATTTAATTTTGTAAAATTTTAAATGCAATGATACGTACTAATGGTATAAAATGCACCGTTGATAATTAAAAAATATATGTATACAGGGTGTCCCGTAAATGTTGCGACAAACTTCCGGGGGTGATAGGGCACATCATAAGGATTAAGTATTGCATAGCAACCCATGACCGGAAGTGTCAGGAGTAAGTAGTAGCAGAGGTAGAAAATGGGAAAAGAAACAAGAGTGATTAATTTGAAACATATATTGGGCATGAATACAAATGGTGTACGACAGCTTGAATCTTACAACAGATGCTCGAAGTTTGCACCATCAGACGCCAAACATGCCTGACACCGACAGACCATTGATTGCCGGACATGTTCAAACACACCGGCAGTTTCTTTGATTGTAGCAGCTGCGCAAGGCTGTAACGTTGCCCTTCTCTGAGGAACACTTGGTCACCCGCTCTAAAAGAAGGGACAGAGAACCCTCTTTTCGCCCTGGCCGGAAGAGGGGATTGGATTTCCCCCCTGCCAAATATCCATGGAGGTAGGAAAGGGAGGAGGGGCCATTCCGCGCTAGAAGTGAAGCACTGCTTTGAAGCTTGGGTCACTAGACGGGGTGTTCTTTGTTTACATTCAGAAGCTCGTTTGACAAGATTCTGATAGTATTTCGACACACGACAGTTCCATAGAAATCGAAAAAGGGACACTCTCGCATGAAAGAAACATTCATAGTGTGATGGATAATAGCAGTTTGTATAGTTTACTGACATTTACGCAAAAATCTTGGTTATTTTTCGATAACTAACAACAGCGATTTTGATTATGAATTTTTTTTATAAAATTCTAAGCTGTTGCACTACAAAAATATAGATTTCAAGAAAATTGCTAAAAGAGATCTGCCAAAATTTATTTTCTAGAAGATTTGAAAGTTTTGAAACTTGATGGCTAAATGTAAATATAAAATTATGTATGTTAAAATATTTGTAATTAGGCACATAGGTCAGATTAAGTTTTTATTAAATAGAGTAACGCATGCAAGGGCTATCTGCCTAAAGAGAGAGATGCCATCGTGGAGGAATTTTGAAGAAAAACTGACCTTTGAGTGGGTATTAAAAATAATACTTATAATTTTCATTGAAATTATATTCATATATATTTTTTATGTAAAACTTTCGGGTGTATGCTAAATTAGTGTAAATTACTTTACACGAAAAATATAGTGAATGCAGAGAAATTAAAGATTTGCACATGCCGTAAATGATAAATAGGAAATATGTATGGGTATTTATGCATGTGCTTGCAAAAAGCATGTATCTGCCTTTGACAAAATACTTAAATATTTATTAAATTATTTATAAATGTATTTGAAATGAAGAATTTATTCACTTATAAACAACTGTGAAAGTACTGTGAAGAAATCTAATGATTAAATGTATCTAATTTATAATGATTATAAATGTTATCTAAATATATAATAAACTTAATATTGAATTGTAAACATAAATTGAAATCCTGTTGACAAATACGTTATAAAACTATTTAAGCAAGAATTGTTCGTATTGGAAAGCAATCTGTTAAAAGGTATTGTAAAGCAAATGCTATGAGATGCGCACTTAAGAACGTAATAAAGAGTTTTGGAATATGTATTGTTGAAATGAAGGGTTAAAAAAAAAAAAAAAAAAAAAAAATCTGATAAGTATAATTAAAAGAATTATTTCCTTTACATTTTATAATAACTCAGTTACAAGTTTTAAATAATACTTAAAAAAAAAAAAAAAAAAAAAAAAAAAAAAAAACATTTTATTCTCTTTCAGAAATGTTCAGAGAAAGTCAAGTACTATTTAATACCTATTTAATTATTAGGAATTAGCGAAATACTTCTTTAAAGTATTTCGCTAATTCCTAATAATTCTCTAATTTAAAATGAACCGAATAGAGCATTAATTATAAATTGACTTACATTTTTCGATTTAAAAGAAGCCAAAAAATCATGTCATATTTAAGAAAGTATTTTAGGAAGAAGCTCTATAAATAGAAAAGAAATAATGCATAATTTTAATATTAATAATACAATAAACTTGGATCTTAATTTTTGTACCTTAACCGAATAAAATCAAATTACCGTAATTTTTTTTTCTAATTTAATTAACGAAAACTTGTAAAAATATTTCATTCAAATTAAACCATTCTGAGAAAACTGTCCTGTGAAAAGTATAGCATTTAATTCCGTTCAGAATGAAATGTTGTTTAAAAATATCTTGTTTTCACATACTTAGGACTCTGAAGTGTTGTAGAAAAAGAAAATATATACATTTATATGTATATTTGCGACGTAATTACAAAATATTTACACCCGAACGCGTCAAATCCCATAGAACTCAATGGTAAATGACCCAATGTTTTGGTCACCACGTAGGGATCGCCGGTGCTTCAGACCAGGCTACGGAGAAACTTGTTTAGGGCGACTCCTTCTTTCTTCCTACCTCCATGCAAATATCATGGAGGTAGGAAAGGGAGGAGGGGCGACCCGCGCTAAAAGTGAAGCACTGCTTTGGAGCTTGGGTCGCCAGATGGGGTGTTCTTTGTTTACATTCAGAAGCTCGCTTGACAAGATTCTAATAGTATTTCGACACACGACAGTTCCATACAAATCGAAAAAGGGACACTTTCGCATGAAAGAAACATTCATAGTGTGATGGATAATAGCAATTTGTATAGTTTAGTGACATTTACGTAAAAATCACATCTTGGTTATTTTTCGATAACTAACAACAGCGATTTTGATTATGAATTTGTTTTATAAAATTATAAGCTGTTGCACTACAAAAATATAGATTTTAAGAAAAATGTTATGCTTAAAGAATGAAAAATACCTTACGGTACATTTAAAATTGTATACGTCTTTCGATACCCTTGATAGAGTATTCTCTACTTTTATTTTATTTTCCAAACGTCAAAATGTTTTAAATAAAACAAATTTTTTTCACATCCATATATTATTGTAACATGTACCTTTTAAAATTTTTTAGAGGAGAGGCTTTACTGCTGCTCATTTTAAACCCATCGTCTTAATTTTATATATCTGAAAAATAATCACTTTGGGCATACACGTTTTATAAATATAAAATTATGTATGTTAAAATATTTGTAATTAGGCACATAGGTCAGATTAAGTTTTTATTTAATAGAGTAACGCATGCAAGGTCTATCTGCCTAAAGAGAGAGATGCCATCGTGGAGGAATTTTGAAGAAAAACTGACCTTTGAGTGGATATTAAAAATAATACTTATAATTTTCATTCAAATTATATTCATATATATTTTTTATGTAAAATTTTCGGGTGTATGCTAAATTAGTGTAAATTACTTTACACGAAAAATATAGTGAATGCACAGAAATTAAAGATTTGCTCATGCCGGAAATGAAAAATAGGAAATATGTATGGGTATTTATGCATGTGCTTGCAAAAAGCATGTATCTGCCTTTGACAAAATACTTAAATATTTATTAAATTATTTATAAATGTATTTGAAATGAAGAATTTATTCACTTATAAACAACTGTGAAAGTACTGTGAAGAAATCTAATGATTAAATGTATCTAATTTATAATGATTATAAATGTTATCTAAATATATAATAACCTTAATATTGAATTGTAAACATAAATTGAAATCCTGTTGACAAATACGTTATAAAACTATTTAAGCAAGAATTGTTCGTATTGGAAAGCAATCTGTTAAAAGGTATTGTAAAGCAAATGCTATGAGATGCGCACTTAAGAACGTAATAAAGAGTTTTGGAATATGTATTGTTGAAATGAAGGGAAAAAAAAATCTGATAAGTATAATTAAAAGAATTATTCCCCTTACATTTTATAATAACTCAGTTACAAGTTTTAATAAATACTTATTTAAAAAAAAAAAAAAAAAAAAAAAAAAACTTATTTTATTCCCTTTCAGAAATGTTCATAGAAATTCAAGTACTATTTAATACCTATTTAATTATTAGGAATTAGTGAAATACTTATTTCGCTAATTCCTAATAATTCTCTAATTTAAAATGAACCGAATAGAGCATTAATTATAAATTGACTTACATTTTTCGATTTAAAAGATGCCTCAGAAGCCAAAAAATCATTTCATATTTAAGAAAGTATTTTAGGAAGAAGCTCTATAAATAGAAAAGAAATAATGCATAATTTTAATATTAATAATACAATAAACTTTGATCTTAATTTTTGTACCTTAACTGAATAAAATCGAATTACCTTAATTTTTTTTCAATGCAATTAACGAAAACTTGTGAAAATATTTCATTCAAATTAAACCATTCTGAGAAAACTGTCCTGTGAAAAGTATAGCATTTAATTCCGTTCAGAATGAAATATTGTTTAAAAATATGTTGTTTTCGCATACTTAGGACTCTGAAATGTTGTAGAAAAAGAAAATAATATATACATTTATATGTATATTTACGACGTAATTACAAAATATTTACATCCGAACGCGTCAAATCCCATAGAACTCAATGGTAAATGACCCAATGTTTTAGTCACCACGTATCGCCGGTTTATCGCCGGTGCTTCAGAGCAGGGTACGGGAGAAACTTGTTTAGGGAGACTCCATCTTACTTCCTACCTCCATGCCAAATATCATGCCAAATATACAAAAATTAAGATCAAAGTTTATTGTATTATTAATATTAAAATTATGCATTATTTCTTTTCTATTTATAGAGCTTCTTCCTAAAATACTTTCTTAAATATGACATGATTTTTTGGCTTCTGAGGCATCTTTTAAATCGAAAAATATAAGTCAATTTATAATTAATGCTCTATTAAGTTCATTTTAAATTAGAGAATTATTAGAAATTAGCGAAATACTTTAAATAGTACTTAACTTTCTCCGAACATTTCTGAAAGGGAATAAAATAACGATTTTATTTTTAATTAACCGAAATAAATAAAACGTGTAAGCCCAAAGTGATTATTTTTCAGATATATAAAATTAAAACAATGGGTTTAAAATGAGCAACAGTAAAGCATCTCCTCTAAAAAATTTTAAAAGGTACCTGTTACAATAACATATGGATGTGAAAAAAATATTTTTTATTTAAAACATTTCGGGGTTTGGAACATAAAATAAAAGTAGCGAATACTCTATTAAGGGTATCGAAAGACGTATACAATTTTAAAGGTACCGTAAGGTATTTTTCATTCTTTAAGCGTAACAATTTTGTTAAAATCTATATATTTTCTTTTTCTACAAAATCAACAGCTTAGAATTTTATCAACAGCTTAGAATTTGTAGTTCAACAGCTTAGAATTTTATAAAACAAATTCATAATCAAAATCGCTGTTAGTTATCGAAAAATAACCAAGATCTAATTTTTGCGTAAATACCAGTAAACTGTATAAATTGCTATTATCCATCACACTATGAATATTTCTTTCATGCGAAAGTGTCCTTTTTTCGATTTGTATGGAACTGTCGTGTTTCGAAATACTATCAGAACACTGTCAAGCGAACTTCTGAATGTACTCAAAGAAGAGCACCCATCTGGTGACCGAAGCTTCGAAGCAGTGCTTCACTTCTAGTGCCGGTTGGCCACTCCTTTCTTTCTTACCTCCATGCCAAATATGGAGGAAAGAGTGGAGCTTGAAAAGAGCGGACGCTGGTTTGCGCGCTCTACTATAATGAAAATGTATTTTAAAGTTTTTCTAAAATGTAATCTGTACATAGTTGTACATATAAGTAAATATTTAGCCCAGAACAGGTCTTGTTTATTTGACGGAGATACGACTATGGTACAAGGCGAGTCTTGTCACGAGATCCATTTCAGACACAACAGGATCGTGATACAAGACACATTTGATGGCTTCCCACAAAAAGAAATCAAGGCTTGATAAATCCGGTGAGCGTGAGTGCCAAGGAAATGGTTCACCACGCCCAATTCATCGATGCTTGAATGATGCGTTCAGATGATAAGTACATCCAGTACAAAATGAGTCCACTTCTTAATGACCTGTAGTCGCACAAATTTTGATGCAGATGGTGCAAACAAACTGTGGTATGGTTGAGATTTGTCGGAGAAGTGTTCTCGATAAATGCGTGCAGCGGTTCGTCCACTACCCTTAACTATTCCATACACAAAGTGCATATCTGCAAGCTCACGGTTCGTATAGCGTTCCATGCCCCCTGGGGGATTGACTCAGGAGAATTCTTGGAAAGTACTTAGTCTCAACCACGGGGGCATATAATCCCTCTTTACAGGACTAGAACCCGAGTTTATTCTCAGGATAGTTCAAGTTTGGCAGGGATCGAACTGGTACTGCCTTGTCTGCCTCTTGGCTGTGGGGTTGTTACATTATATGATATGTGGCTAGCTTTGGGGGAGGGGTTTAGTCTCATCTGGTTCCTCTTGGGGGACTTGTACTGGTATGGACCACCCCATTTGAATATTCAATGCTCCCGGAGAGGTGACCGGGGCAAAGAGTCTTCGTTCAAAACCCGTCATAGCGTTCTTTGGACCCATGCTTCGTGGAAGCCCAGGTGGGACCGGTGGGACTCGCGTTCCCCTGGATGGTGTCCGGAGTACGGACACAATTCCCGGAAGACTCAGTACAATGGCGGGGTTCGTCTCTGGTGTTCTGTTCTATAGCGTTCCATGCTCTTCGTATGGTACCTACCACTCGAATGAGGCAATCCTCATTTTCCACTAGCATTCTCCTGTACAGCACCCCCTAGCGGCTTACTGTGACGTTTCTGGGCACGGGTTAATATGCAATTCTTAATACTTATGGTGTGCCCTACCTTCCCCAGAAGTTTGTCGCAACATTTACGGGACATCCCGTATATTATAAATTCATATCATAATCGAATAAATATATCAATTAAAAATTATAGTGCTGTCTGTAAGTGAAAGTCGGAACTGCAATTGTAAGCAAAGTTTCGTTGGGATGCTGAGGAGAGAAATACAGGAATGAGAAAAAGAACTTTCCCACTACAAATTTTCTACGGAAAACGCTAGATGGGGAATTTTTTGTTAATGCGACCGGTATGACGCACGTCTCTTAGCTTACGATTGCATTCTCAGTTTGCAATCTACGCTACTTAAATAAATATAGATATTTAAACTTTTATGCTCTCATACTACGGTTTTTTGGGACAATTGCTATAAAATTGGGACCAAAAATGAGTTTTAAAAAATCGGGACAGTGACCAAAATTTCGGGACTGTCCCGAGAAATTCCGGACATATGGCCACCTTATTGTTATGTATGTCAATTATTCCACCGCTCTAAAATATGCAATTCTATTTTTGTTTTATTATGAGTATATTATGAGTGAGTTTATTATTATGAATATCTATTTTTATTATGAGTATGTAGTAAATGTGCAATTTCATAACTATGTTTTAGAAACAATTTCTATTGATAATAACATGGAGTTTTTTCAAAAGGCTGTGTCTTTTCACAATAAGCTGAAAATTTGAGACAATATCAAGATATCTGTTCAGGAACTTTATACGTCTTGAACAGGAACATCATCTTTAATACAAGAACTTCTTAATCTCTTCAAGAATTCTAGAGATTTTCATTTTGAGCTTTTCCTTCATATCATTTTGTATTCACATTTTCAAATTGCATTTCTTACATGCTTTTATATATTCTGATTTCGAAATTACATTTTTGATCCGATTTATAATGATACAAGAGAAAGTTTGTGAACCAAATGACGAGGCATAGAGAAACCTCAAGGCTAAGTTCCTGAAGCCCTTAATTTCCCCTGATTTGCTTTCTCGCATCAATTCTGCATATTACATAATTTTTTTTCATACTGCTCTAATGCTTTTATTAAAGGCTTTTCTGCCTCAAAGCCTTTTTTTTCTTTAAAGGGAGCGAAATAATAAAGAATCTGCATAAATGTATATATGTTTCTCGCATTGTGATAAAACAACGGTACTTAGAGTAACCAAATTTTGAATAACGTAATCCTCCACCGAATATGGGCATTTGAAGCCGCTAATTTGGAATTTGTTTTATTATCTATTTCATATTTTGTAAGACATTAAAGAATTTTTGATTAACAATCAAGGATTTCAAAGCAAGGAATGGCAACACTGTACGAAAAGTAAAACATTTTTATCTCCAGCGCGCGAGAATGTGTATCAGAAATTCTACAGATATGCTCATTTTAAAACTATTTTGCGACATTGCTGAGTTCAATTTCATGGTTTAAGTGCGAAGAACGTGATAAATAATAAATAGAGGTAACACACAAAACGTTAAAAAAAAACCCTTTGGGCGTATGCGAATTTTATTTAACTTTTAAAATCCTTACTTTTATGTTAACTTTTTCTGTTTTTAACTTAATTAATTAACCACTTTACCATTTCCCCAAGACGGACTTGTCGATTTGAGAATTGCCTAAGACGCGAGCAACGAAACACACTCGTTGGGGTTAAATGTGGCGTGGATCGTTACCCCCGAGAGAGGATCGTCATTTCGTATTTTCTAACCTTAAGAGTACTTAAGAGTAAAATGAAAAGAGGTGATTTATGGCCTAATGGTCACACTCTTTCGAGATCAGGGCTGTATCAGTATCATACAAAGCTACTAAAGTTCTATACACTAAAGTTCACTTAAAAAAGACAGAAAATATGAATGCACTTCTTTTCAGCTGGCACTGCATGGGAACTCCTACCCATTTGAAAGGTGCCTTTAGGGAGCATGATAATTTTAAGATAAGAGTCTAGGGAACACGAAAGAATTTTTGCTCTTTTCTTAGATCTTAACAGCTGGTGAAAGGGGTAATGAGACATTTCTATTAACTGAAGCCAGTTTCAAAGGCAAAAAGTATATGTTTAGAGATAAAGAAATGTAACAAATATTGAAGTTTTGAAAAGCGATGAAGTGGTTAAACATATCCTACATGAACAAAGCATATCCTTCTCATTTCCGCCGCAATAAATTTAATAGCAGAGTAACAAAATATCTAAAAACAACATATCTTTGCAGCATTCCTATATATTATTTTTATATTGGCTACATTATTTCTTTAAAAATAATACATGACGATAACATTTGAAAAAATTGTCCGGATAAAAATCTAAGGTTTGAAGTTAATACCACCTCAGGTGCTAAAAAACTTCTAAGATGTGCGTTGAGAAAACCGTTTGAAAAGTCATTTCAACGAGATGTGTTGATAACAGTTCATAACTGCTGTTAGTTCACCAGAATCGTCACTAAAAGAGGTTCCTAAGATCCTAAAATAGGTTGGTTGCAGAATTTTAACTCTAATTTTTATTTATATCATCTGTAGCATTAAAAATGTAATTCAGTGATTAAGAAGACAATATATAGTTAGTAGAGTTATAACAACACTCAAGCTGCAATTTTCGGTACAAATTTCCTTTCTTTGTTCAAAAGTTAGTCACTTTAATATTTTGATATTTTTCTTTTTTACCATATCACATTCAAAATAAAATTATATATAGAAATACATGACGGAGCTTTCAAAATTGAAAGAATTTTGATGTGAATACGAATGCTTTCTAGCAATGACGTTTTACAATGATTTAGCAACAGTGAAATCAGAAATTTTGTTAAATCAGAAGCGAACTATGTGCATAAATTTAATACTTAAAAAATTTTTATACACAGCCAGCTAACGATTAACCGTAAGTAGTTTAACCGGCTGGTCTCAAAAATATTCAGTTTGTTTTATAAGGTTATTTCTCTCGTCTTCTTAGCATGCCTTCGTGGTGGAGTGGTCAGCACACACGGCGCGTATTCGAGAAGTCCGTGGTTCGATTTCCGACGAGGGCATCACTTATTTTTCCCGTCTTCTGCTTCCCAAATATCCTAATGTCGCTACAGTGGCGCTCGAAGTAAAAAAAGGTGGTGGATGATGATTCTTCACCACCAGGATTTTGCGACTGGGTCTTCTAAACCCCAGTTGCGCTTTAAAAGCGAGAGTATATAAGGTATTTATCCCGCATTCTTAGCATGCCTTCGTGCTGTAGTGGTCAGCACACTCGGCGCGTATTCGCGTGGCCTTCGAGATAACATGGCCTGGTTAGCTACGAGTGACGTCACGAAAGGCGTCCGATCCTTCCGTGACTTTCTTTGCTTCAGATTTGAATACGAGCGTTTCGTTCGATGTTTAGAGTGTTTTGTTTTTAATAATGCATAATAATTAAATTTCCAGAGACTTGACTGGAAAACGTATATAAAAGGTCGTATATTCATTTGCAGTTAAGATTAATAACTTAATAAATATTATTTTTTAAGAAATATTAACGAAATTTTCTATGCCATGTTTTAGGTTATCTTGTGCATTTTTTTTACACTGTATTGTAATAATTTGTTAGGATACACTCAAAAAAGAAAGTTTTGAAATAAGTAAATAAAAAGGCTGTTATTTATGAACATAAAAATGTCTTTACAGTTTGAGAAGGAGAGGAATGAAAGGAATGAAAAGATTTAGAAATATAAATAATTCACTAACAAAAGTAAATATAATTTAGCAAATTAAAAGACATAAAAAATTATTTTTCCTTAAAACTATAAATATTTCAGAGCTTCCAAACATTATGCAAATGCATTTTTAATTCATTTAAATTACTATCTAGTAAAATGAATAGCAGTTCAAAAGCCACAGAAAAAATTTAAATCCCCAATTTTTAAATTAAATAAATTACAATTTTGCTGCACCATTACAGAAAACGAATAATTTTCATATATTTATATGTTATCTATAGCAATAATTATAATAATATTTACATTATTACTTATATGTAGATGCATAATAAATAATATATTTACAAATAAAAGCCATCCATATAATGTTTCGCGAAAGCGTAAAATCAATAAATTTGCCAACGAAAACCGCAAAACAACTATACATAGAACAAACCATCATTTCTGTCTAATTAGCAAATACTGTGCAAGCTGTACTAGTATACTGAAGCAATAATTAATCGCAATTGATAATTTATTTTGAAAAATTATGAAGTATTATCAAATAATAAGGAAACAGCAAAAGGATTAATAAATTTAAATGTAAAAGATACATTATTGAAAATATATTTGAACTGCATCATACACTATTTTTAAAAAATAAAACAATGTCATTTACATACTCATATCGTTTCACCACGTATTCTTGACTTTTTTAAGTTTTCTTTCATCGATTTTTGTATGCATATTATTTTGAAGAACTTTAGTATAATTGTTTAAACAAATATTTGAAATGGTGCTCATTATTTTTTTTAATCTGCTAGAAAAGGGAATTCCACACATTAAACAAGTTTCATGAACATCAAACATGTTAATGTTTTGTACATATATCTCGGTAAGTTTGACCAGTAAAGAATGCTGTTCAACTTCTTTACTGGTTCTTCTTTACTTTTAACTGGAACAACTTCATCTCCTAGATAAACTGCTATATCCATATGAAGTGATACAAAGATACTTTTCTCAATTTTAGGATGTGGATGAAAACTGAGCAATAAAATATAAATACCAGCAGCAGATTTGTGTAAAATAATATTTGAAGTATCTGAAATATTTAACTTATTCGGTAACATAGAAGAAAAATCCTCAAATGATGCTATTTTGTCCTTTCTAAAAAATTCATTAAAAATATGCTTCTCCATCTTAGTTCTTTTTTCCTCCCTGCTCATCCTCTGAGGGGTTGGACTTTCAGATAAGTATTTTGGACAACCAGAAAAACTGCATGGGTAAGCATCGTTATTTAATTTAGGATGCCCTCTGCACATCTGAATAAAAGTACCTTCGTTTGTTGGTAAATAATCATAGCGAATAATATCATCTTTTCGAAAATGTTTTTCACACACAACGCTGCGATCACTTGGAATAAAAATTTTCCTTGGAATTTTTTTGATCCATAAATCCCGTTTTACCGTATCTTTTTGAAATTTGAATACTTATTCATTGGTGAAATCGTAATTGGATTTGCATGCTGGAACGCAACATCGTGCAGGTATGATGAAGACAGCTCTACATAGATGTCGATCGTTATTCTTGTTAACAAATAAGTTAACTAGTAATCTCAATTTAAAAACGAAAATATCCTTAACAACATTACTTAAATTTAGCAATAAAAAAGACACGAATAATAAAAAAATACAGCACGCAATCAACGTAATAAGAAGTCTTCGCTTGCAGTGTCCACACAATGCAGTGCGAAGGGTGAAAGTTCAGACGCCTTACGTGACGTCAAATCACGTGATTCTGCAGCTGACCAGGCCATCTAATCTCGAAGGCCACGGTATTCGAGAGGTCCGTGGTTTGAGTCCCGGCTAGGGCATCGCTCATTTTTCATGTCTTCTGCTTCCAAAATATACTAATATCTCTATAGCAGATGAAGTAAGAATAATATCTTTTTTGTCAGGACATGTAATTTAATCAATGAGAAGTAGAAAATCTTTGAGAACCTTAAAAGGCAAACGAAACTGAAATCCGGTCAGACAAATTTGAATAATCCTACGATATCATTGCTCTAATTAAAGCATTTGCGTCATTATACGGAAGAGAAATCTTACAAGTTGCTGTTTTTTAATAATATAAGATTTGCTGTTCAAGCTGCATTTCCCGATTCGTGTCATTTTGTTGGCCGGTTAAAAAATAAAAATAAAATGGTAATTTTTCTGGAACTAAAGTTATTATCGCAACTTCTCTTTGTACCTCACATTCTTGACAAGCTCAACAGTGTTCGAATTCATTAACCGCACTTAATCTTTCCCTTTGTTGCTTCCTCTTCGGAAGAAGGCCCTCTCTCGGGTAAATGGCCCGGGGGCCTTCCGACATTCTCGGTAAGGCAGGCGCCCTGAGTCCTCCCTGCCCCCGCTTTTGGTTCCTGGAGGCATCTTTTCCTCTTATGCAATAAAAAGGGCGATGCGTTTGCATGCTCTCATAATAGGGCATGAATCATGGCAAGACGCTCATTGGTGGTGAGCCGTTCAATTTGCATACGTATTTGCATATAAAGTGACGTCCCTCCCTCTAATCCTGTTAAAACAGTGTTCTTCGCTCGGCAGAACACCAAATGATGACGTCAATTAACGTCAGGCGGTATTAAGTGCGGTTGGAAAGTTGACTTCCCGGCTTTCACCCCCCTGCGAGGGGAAAGGGAAGGCGATGATGGAATTGGGCACTTGTGCCGCTACAGTTGCGGGCAATTTCTACGTAACGATCGATCACAAATGAATAAATTACATCAGTTAAACAATAACTGCAACAAGCGTCTAAAAATTGACCCATTGTCAGAAATGGGTATTAAATTTGACAAGAACTGTCATAAATAAATAATTTATTTATTCAGTAAACAGAAATAAAAGCTAACTACTGTCAAATTAAATTGAGTGGCAAAATTAAGTCTTTATTATTCAACAAAATAATAACTGAACTTGAAAAATGAATTTCAGTTTTGAAATCCCTTCCATTTATTTTTAGGGGGTCGACGTGTAAGTAAAAACCACTAAATGAAAACAGTAAAACCTTTTTCTAGGTGTTTATTCAAAGGCAGAGGACGAAAATTCAAATTTAATTCAAAAGGATTTTTATGAAACTGAGTATGTAATATAACGAATTCTTTTGTGATGACCATCACCATCTTTGAAAGTGACGAACAGACATGAGTTTTGAAAATCCCCTCTCTCTGAGGCGACCATCCCAGAACGATCAAAATTGTCTAAGACGATGGATCTTAGAAAAGTAGGCAAGTAATCCTAGAAAAGTAGACATATTTAGAGCAATAAATTTAAAAATATCAGTCGAAGTACATCAAAGTGCTAAAAAATTCTGTTACCCCAGCCTAATACTTAGTGGATTATTAATGAGAGCCCAAAATTGCAAATACATAGATTCTACGAGTATGAAAGAATATTTGTAGGCAACAGACATCATATTTTCTGCGGATTACAAGGACAGATGACTGAGAATTTGGGAAATTTCCCGATGTGCTAATGATTTCAGGTCCGACTTGTTACTAAGAGTGGCGGCACCTTTAAGCAAAAAAATAAAAATATCATAAAGTTGGCACATAAAGGTGTCCATATCGACGACTGTTCACTAAGAGCGTGCCGGCGTTTTTATTAGTTGCATTCTTCATGGTAATACTTGAACTTCATAAGAGTACCAGGCGCTCCTTTTGTTTTGATGAACAACGACTGTCTGGCAAAAGGCATTTCCTCCAGGACGAGGATGGCGAATGTGAATTGCTGAGTATGACTGTCAACTTGGCTTAGTCTTGGCTCGTTGATACCGATAGCATAGCACCCCTTTGGACCATCTCTAGGGGTTGGGGTGTTTAACTGTGTTGAAGCGGTCTCGTGCAACTGGGTGTCTCTTCCTCCTAGCGCACTGTCTTGCACAAGACTCCAGCACCTTTATTTAAGTCAGCGACTGTTCACTTAGATCTTCAAAGAAACATCTAGAAATCTTGACGACGGCTGCATTCTTCATGGTATAAACTAAAAATCCTATGGTTGTCGGTACCTTTATTGAAGTTGACGCGTATTCGCTAAGGCCGTGGCATCATCGAAGCACTTTGGTAAAAGTTGCATTTTTCCTGGTAAAAACTGAACTTCGTTAGGGTATCAGGCACTCCTTATGTTTTGATGAATAGTTCGAACACCTTTATCGGTGGCTATTCATTTAAATCTTCAAAAAAATGTCCCAGAATCTTGATGAAGGTTTAATTCTTCATGTTACATACTAAATGTGTCTTCATGTCTTCATGCTGAAGCAGTCTTGTTGCTTAGCGAGCAACGATCAATTTGCATAATGGTACTGCCATGTTTATGCAAATTGTCGAATCATCTCCACCCGTCCTTTAACAGTGTAGTCCATAATTTTGTTGCATTCAGATGTTTAAGATCAGAGCTGATTTCAGCACAAAAAAAGAAGCGCACATCCTCCATTTTCAAGAAAATCTCCAATCTTTTCATACTATTTAAAATGTATAAATATTCCTTCACTTATAGGTTTTAAAAATATAAAATTAGAAGCGGAACTCAGCAGAAGGAAAGATTTCTTCTACGTTTCAATGAAATTAACTTTTTTAATTTCTGTGTTTTATTAATGCACATGATTATTGAAAATAATAAAAAATTAATTACATCAATTTGCTTATATCCATATAACTTAAAGTTTTGTAGTGAAATCGATAAAAATAGGTAACCTAAGAGAAAATAGTCCAGAATTTTTCAAATCTATGGAACAGAATGAAAGATGGGCAATCAGATAATTTTCGAAACTTGGGAACAGAATGGAGATGGGAAATTAGATTATTTTAGCTATTCTTGGGTCATCCTGATGGAACCATATACACCACTTGTTTGCGCAGAGTTTTGGCGATTTTCATTTTTCTGTTTACAATAGCCGCTGAGCATCAGGGGCATCTTGTGTCAATGTAGGTTTTCGTTACCGCAGTATACAGTTGTATCAAACAATAATACTTAACATATTTATTCCCTGACACCTGACGCTCCCCAGACGTAAGCATGCCACACATGCACATGTGTATTCTGGTAGAGTTGCCAACTGAATATGGTAGGTAAAATATGTTTCACACTGCACAAAACCATGGTCAAAGCCTGGTCTACAACATTTATTACATGTTTACAAGTGCCTTGAGTGAAGCATCCGAATCATTATTTTAATCCAAAGAACAATTAAACAAGAGAGTAAGTGAATAATGAAAAGGATAGAACATGATTGTCTTGATATATTTGGAGGGTTTTTTTTTTTTTTCCTGAACTTGTAAACGTTAATCAGTCCAAAAACCCTAACAGACTTGAAGCGAATTATCGCTACGTCGAAAAGTTTTGAAAATCTAAAGTCAAAGAAAGGCTTAAATAAACTTGTTTTTTATTTTAACATAGAATATAAATGCATGTTCTTGTGCTGACAAAATCGACTACAGCTGGTGACGATTTAAATAAACAGAATAGTCTCTTTCAAATTAAAACGTAGAAGAGCAACCAAAGATTACAGAGTTTAAATGTACTCGCAGTTGGCTCAGTGACTTTACCGGCTTAACAATTTCAAGTGTCAGCAGCAATAACCCAAAGCTGAATCATTATAACTCATCAGAGCTGGAAGGAACTAAACGTAGCATGCTCGCGCCGGTCAGAAACAAGCTTACAGTCCAGAAGCCTCTGATTCTCTTTCTTCTCTTCACCCTTTGTACAGCCTTACCAGGAGCGACAAATTAGTAATCGAAACAGTTAGTTTACAAATAGGGAATTGATGTATGTTTTGCTTATGTGTGTGCTTATCACAGATTCTGTGGAAACTAAAGAGCTGATTTCTTAGCTAAAGATGCCTTAAATTTACCCGTAGATATCAATATCAGCATTTCAAAGAGCTATTAGAAGTCCTTTCATTATAAGAAGCTTTTTAGCTAAGTGGAATGAGCTAAGTGGAACATATACAATCATCAGATTTAGTCATCTTGTTCACCAAAAAGTTCTTTCCTTCTATTTACCATAGACTGCATTTCGAGACTTTCCTATCTATTAATTTTAAAGTTTATCAGTTTTTGTCTGGTTACGGTAAATTTGCAAGTTACCTGTTTCGTTTCAATATAAGATCAAATAATTTATGTAAATGTTCGAAATAGTATTTCAATATATGGAACATTTGAGGTTTTCATGCCCTACCTTTGATGGTCCTAGATTATGCTTGCAGAACGATTTAAAAATGTTCGGCGTGAGTTGGCCGGTGAACTTATGTGCTTTCGCAAAGTCCATATTGCTGTTCTATATTTTTATTCGCTTTATTTATGCATGCAATATTTAATATTCTAGTTAATTTACTTTTGTAAGCCCCGTGCTGTACAGCTGTGGTGCACGGGGAGATTATATATGTTCAAAACAGAAAAACAAATACTAAATAACTTCAACATTCTGGTGAGAAAACGAAAAGAAGAAGTTATAGTAAAGGATTAAATTAGAAACAACTGTCTAGTTTGAAATAATAACCTTATAATTTCCCCCCACCAAAATTTAAGTAATCGTAACGAAGGTCTTTAACACCCCTTACTAAGATTTTAAATTCTAAACGTATAACATGAGCCAACTTTTACAAATACATGCGTTTAAAATCTCTAAAATTAAATTAAAATTTTTACAGAAGACTAGCCCTTTACAAAACATCTTTTTAACACTGTGTATCTCTTCTACAACCAGTTTCTCCCCCCTGCTCTCCAGCATTGTAATGCATATAAGTGCGTCTGAAAATGTACAAAGTATTCCACAACAACCTCCGCACCGAAGTCATGCATGTTAATAACGTAGACACACTTAGACTTCGACGAATACCTTATTTCAAGACTGTATGTGATGTGCTAAACTGAAATTTTAATAAAATTTCGTGTTGGCTGGAGAACTAACTTTTAACTGCTTAAATTCATTATGTTTTTGCGTTAAATTTATCATCCACCGCATTCAGAAAACTTAACTTCTATTAAGCTGTTAACAGAACACTTTAATTTTGCAACACAGTTAGCAAACGCACTTCACGAAACATTTAAAAGATTACTCAGTTTGCACTTTACGTCAGAAGGTATGTACATATGTTCTTCAAACGTACTAGGCAGTCTTTTGGACTGAAATCACAGTATTATATTTATAGTAGAAACTAGAAACCAAAGTTTTTGTGTTTTATTTTTATAACGAGTGTCAAAGTTTCCTAAATATAAGTGGAGCAAACGAGCGTTTTGTTAGATTTCATATAAAATTGTTCTGTTGTTGCCTTGTCTATGTATTTCACGGAAGAATGGCTGCTAGAGTCTCAAGGAGATTGGACTTCTACTTTCCTCCCAGCTTTGACAGATTTAAACATTAGTTTTAATTAAAAACTTCTAATGTTAAGCAAAGGTTGCTTCTAATATTAAGCATGTTGTTCGTACTATAATTCTTAGATAAGTGATTCCAGAAACACAAAACTCTCGAATGCTTTTTAGTAATATGATCGAGAGCTACTTGAAAACATTTAAGGATTTGGATTGGACTCGGGAAAATTTTAAATTCATCTCACTTTTATTAAAAAAAAATCTGATGTCTACACCACATGACTTCCTTGTACGAAATATTAAATTATACGCATTTTTTCCTGCATTTCATTTAAACTTATTGAATTGAATTAAATCTACTTCGCCGATAGCGCAAAAACCACAATAGAATAAATGCGCTTTTTAAAATTAACTATATTTATTTACTATAGCGAGACTCTGGCGCTAGGTTCACTTAACAGCATTATATTTCATTCATTTTATGACTCTGAATGAAAAAACTATATATATATATAAAAGAAGTTAAACAAATAAAAAATAAACGGCTTTTCACAGACGATTCAGCGCTTCATGCGCATGCGCTACTCGTAAAATTTAACATCTGCCCGAAACAGACTGGCGACAGTATTTTCTTCTAATATGAAACACTAATTTCCTAGAATTGCATTAGAAATGTAATTCTTATTCCATTAATTCAGTTCTCACTTTGCGGCGAGGCAAAAAAAATTTAAAATATCTTCATTAAAAATTTAAAGATATAGAAAATCATAAAATACCAAATACAGTTAAAAAACTTTAAAACAATAAATTTTACAATTAAAATTGCAGCTTCTACTCAAAAACAAGCAATTCAGACAGCGGGCAAGAAGACAGATTTTTGGTGCACAAAACTGAAAGTTTTTCTTTTGGTCTCACTCGGCAAAAAGACACTGAAGGCGTGAAGACACTGAAGATGTGTGAAACTGATTTAATTTGTTGTGGACGCTATGCTGAGTCAATATATGGGATAATTTAATAATTTAAATGATAATTACTGAAAGGATTAAGCATGATTTAATTCGCAATAATAAAAGCAGACGTTATCTTTGTTGTTGCGAAGCTTAGTTTCTCTAAATTGGCAACAAATCCACTACTCTGCTAATTTTCAAATGTAAACAAATATGGCTGCTATGGTAAAAAAAAATAGGTTTAGTCGCACTTAAACAACTTTTAAATTGTTAATAATTATACAACTAAAATATGCAGGTTAACTAAAGGCATAAAAACCTTAACCGGAAGCTAAGAACAACATAATTCGATCATTTTTAAAGCAAAAAATGCACAATTTACAAACGTATAAGAATAAAGAAACTGAGCTCACTGAGCCAAGCAACAGAGTGTATATATATATTTCAAATGTTGTATGATCTTAAATTCATTTAGTGCGAAAACAAGTTACTACTACTTGCGCAATTGCTGCAAAGTAAGTTAATAATAATTTATTTACTAAAAATATTGATTAATTGATTATATTATCTCCTAAGTTTAATTATAGTAGGATTATCTTAAAAGAATGAATCCATACTAGTAAGTTATATTTTGAAATGTGTTTTGAAGTAACTTAAAAGTAAAATGTTAAAAATGTTCTACGGGGACTAGAATTAAATCATGAATAACAAAATTTCAAATGTAAAAGGGATAAATTAAAGGCAAGAATTAAATTAAATGCATGTAATCATTGTCATTGATCGAAAATTAGCTGAATTTTCAAGGGGAACAAACCAACTCCCGTTCAATGAACAATAATTAATAAATAAATACGAAGGTGTTCCGTCTTTACTCGAGAAATAAGGCTAAGCCAACCCGGCAATTCAAGTCAGGCCGAATATTTCCGTGAATAGAAGGGATTATGAGCCAATGCTGATATTCAAAGAACTTATTCCTATTAAGCATTTTAGCCAATTCAATTTTGAGTAGAAAGCAATTTCTGCAGTAAATTTCTATAAAGCTCGAGTAACCGTCCCCCGACACCTTCGTGTTTATGCATTTGAGTTCAATATTATTTGTAAAAATTAAACATTGGAAATTGTGATTATGAAATAGAATTCAAAGTAGTTGATATAAACATTAGAAAATTACAAAATATAAGATAAATAATGCAAATTTTGCAAAAACAAATCAAAAATAATATAAAAATAAAAAAAATATAATAAGAAAAGTGAATGTACATGAAGATATAAGGGCCAGAAAAAGTATTAATTAACTTACGTTCTTTCTAGTGGGGAGTGGGCAAAGTGTTCTCTTCACGTCTGATTCAGAAGTGTAGTGTTTTCGAAACATTCTTAGCGGCAGCGGGGCTTTGAATAATATCAGTCGGTAAGACTTGGGTGAAGTAATTTATGGTAGTGGGTGGGACTCGGAATTCTTGAGGGGTGTATGTGGAGTTTTTATTTGAGTAAAACCTTCTGTTAAAATTATTTTGAAAATACTAGTGAATGGAAATTAATTAATTTCTGGCTAATTGTCGTGTCGAAACGATTAAGAATTTAAGAAAGGAAAAAAGGAATTTTCACTGTCAAAGAGCTATTTGACAGACTAAAGTCATGAAATAGGCCCATTTTTTTAGTAACAGCATAAGTCTGAAGACAATTAGCTTTTTACAATATATACGACTGAGTAATTACACTATATACAAATCCTTCAACTGATAGTCATCCAACTTATACCGCCTTCTCAGGTTTAGGAACAAATTATCATATCCCTATCAGTTAAATGATTTAGAGTGAGTATTTAACGCCTGCTCTTTTAAGGCAATGGTTAATAAATTGATTGTGTATTAGATTATTTTTGAGAATTTTAATAAGAAGTAAAATTTCGCGTTCAGTTTTATAATTCGTTTGGGAAAGAAAGAGTCCTTTATCCTGTCCTTAAGCCCAGATGTCACGCAAAAACATTGTTAAATTGCATTCGATAGTTGTCAAAATGGATATTTTCGATGAAATATGATACCCGGCATTCTTCGCGATTACAATACTTCTTTTTACTTCGTACAAGGAACTAAAAAGAGTCCACCAATGGCCAAGTTGTGAAACTGTTAAGGATTGGTAGTTCGGCTCGGGTTCATCTCCCATTCAACGGGTTCACTGTATGAGAGTTTTTGTGGTTTTCTTACATGTTTAACGTAAATGTGAACCAGTTGTCCTTAGGAAGTCCAAGGCAACCTTCCCCTTAAGTCTCAATGTGTTTTCTCATAATCCAATTCAATCAAACAATAGAAAAGGCCAAACCAAACATCTTTTATTAGTTTGCTTTTGTAATCTTGATGAATTAATTAAAAATTTGAAAATGTTCTTAAAAATTATTATAAATTAAACTGCATGGAATATAAGAAAAATTTAGTAGCTTTTGCTACTAAATTATTGTAAATTAACTGTAGAAAATAAAACACAGGTTTAAATTATTAGGTATTGATTTTAAACTTCTTATTTCATTAACAGTTATTTAGATTATTAAGAATGATAGCTAAATTTAACGTCAAGTTAAAGAAGTTATACTTCGCAGTGTGTCGATACTTGCAACAAGTGAATGATAAATGCACGGCAGTGTAATGCAAAACCATTCTCCAAAATTTTGGAAGGACCGTATAACGGGTTACTAACCTCAAAATTCATTAAAGTTTCCTTTAGCTGACGCCTGAATAATCGGTGTTTTACTATTTCTAGAGCTACTGAGATAGAGTGGATCTCTTTCGACGCATGTAATTGAAGAACGGCTTCGCAATAAATTAGACTTCCTCAGCAGTGACCTGATCCATCAGCGAGATCGATCAGCCGTAAGATCAGGCGGAATATCTCGATCCACATTGAGAAATGTCCTCCTACTCGGCCATTTCTCAAAAAAATATCTTCAGACAGGGTTGTGATCCCGTACAATCTATCGCCTTAAAGCTGGCAACATTAGTCAAAGTCAACGGACGAAAGAGTTTGTAAGAAGGCCATTTTAACAAGAACCAATTGTTGCCTTCTTTTTACATTAGAAACTGGAGTACGTACAAAATGTTTTGACCATCTCGTTGTTATATTATGTTGTGTTGCCTACTATATATATATATAATCCACTCCTCTTAGCAGATGTTGTTGTTGCGCGAAACGTAAGATTTTTAATTGACAGTCCATAAAATCCTTACTCTGATGTTAAGAGCATTCACACAGAAGTCGTTTCAAACTTATTGAAGCTTTATGTTATGTTACATTACGCTAGCAAGCGCTTATTTACAGAACTTCTTTTGACAAGTGTTGTCACTGCAACAACTTTCACTACTCTATACTGGTAACCGAGAATATTTAAGTCACCAGTGACTAATTGCCTTTACGCTCACCAGTGACCAAGGGACTACCGGTTACTTGCGTGTCTCGGTTTGGTTTCAATTAATCTAAATTTACCGCATCACTTAATAATAATGGCCTTATAAGCTACTCGCTAGTAGCCATAGATCACAATTGACAGCTAATTTGTTGGGTCATTGAAGCCCTTTGCTGTCAACCTATAAGCGAATTAGTACCCAACGCACCTCCAGGAGCCGCGTGGTTAAGACAAATGAATATAGTTCGACCTAGTCTGGATTCAATCCCAAGCAATGGGCTGGCTACATGGTTGATTTTTTGTAATTTTGCTCCGTGTGTAATATAAGTACCAGTCTGTTTCCTGTCCTCCACGATAGCCATCCCTTCTCTCAGGCAGATATGTAACCTAGCTTGCTGTATTTAAGTACCATAATCATAATAGTATATCAGCTATGACTTCCATTGGTGTGTTTTTGTCTCATTTTTAAAAATGTTTCTAACTTAATCCCCTATTCCCCGCTGTTGACATATTGATTATCATTGTGAGGTGGTGACGTCAAATTTTATTACTGGACATTTATCATCAACTTATAGGTTACCAGTATCACAAAAGATTGGCGTCATTGCATTTCTTTCCATTTTAATATTTAGATTAATTTAATTTAAATTTAATTTTTATTCTGTATTCTTAAATCTTTCTAATTTTTTTTTTCTACCCCACTGCTGTTACCTATTGATTATGTGCATGAGATGGTGACCATCAAATTCTAGATCTGGACAGTTATCATCAATTTGTAGGTTACTAGGGTTGTACAAGACTGGCGTCATCGTACTTCTATTCAATTTAATTTTCAGATTAATTTAAGTGAAATTTAATTTTAATTCTCTACTTCGTTTTAATTCAGGGTACTTCTATTTAATTTTAATTTTAAAAATCTTTCTAATTTTACTGAAGTACTTGCTTCCCCTCCCCCCCGGTTGTTAACCGTTGGTTATCTGTGTGAGGTGGTGACCGTCAAATTGTAGATCACTGAACAATTATCATAGTAGATTACCAGTATTACACAAGATTGTCGTCATTGTAATTGCGCTACCTCTCCCTGATGTAGACCAATTGATTATCTGGTGTGAGGTGGTGACCATCAAAGTCTAGGATCTGGACAATTATCATCAGCTTGTAGACTACTAGGGTTAAAAAAGAGTGGCGTCATCTTACTTCTATTCAATTTAATTTTCAGATTAATTTAAGAGAAATTTAGTTTTAATTCTCTATTTCGTTTTAATTCAGAGCGCTTCTATTTAATTTTAATTTAAAAATCTTTCTAATTTTCATGGACTTTTCTACCCCTATTGCTTAATGGTATGGGGTGGTGACCTTCTAAATTATAGATCACTAGATAATGATAATCAACCAATAAATTACCGGGGGTAGACAGCACTGGTTTTGCCATGCTTTTATTTAATTTAAATATAATTTTACTGATCTACCCCATCTTGTCGACCTATTGGTTATCAGATGAGTGGTAATGATCATCAAACTGATGGTCAATGGGTAATCAATGGTAACCTGTAGGTTACCAGTGATAGACCGTTCTGCCTTTAGTGTGCTTCTGTTTAATTTTAATTATTTTTTCTACTTTTATTGCACTTTCTACTTTTACTGCAATCTATTGATGTTCTGTTGATGAAATCATGAATTCATGGAAGTAGATAGAAATTTTAAAACGTCAGATTGTGCCATTCTTGGAAGCCTTTCTTCTATTCTTGGAAGTTCCTTGAGAATATGCCACAAGTCTTCGATTGGATTTAAGTCTGGGGAATCTCCTGCCCAATCAAGCCCAGTAAGTTTATTTTCCAATACGAACCTTCTGACAAATTTCGAATTATGGTTTGGAGACAAGTTGTGGAGAAATGTCCCTGGGAAGGCTTCCAAGAATGGCACAATCCGAAGTTTCAAAGTTTCTAGCTACTTCGATGAATTCATTGTTTTCATCAATAGGAACTAGATTTCCAATGCCATGTGCAGGACGGTTTTTCGTGGCTATTTTAGAAATCTTATTCATTCACCTTACTTCATCTAAAAACGTTAGATGCGTAACCATGAACAAATAAATAAGTCTCATCTCGCTGAAAATGGCTTTCCCTGTCATTTATGGTGCAAGATTTATACTCTTTGACTCTTTGACCCACAATCATCGTTTTTGCTTCATCTGACGTGTTAACAGTTGTTTTTTAATTGCCTCTCTCGCCGAAGGCCGCACATTTGAAGGATGAACATCAATACCAATAGATAAGAGATCCCTCTTAAAATCTTTCCTAGTTTTTGTTGGATTAATAATGTTACTTAAGGGTAGGAATTGATTAGATTTTGAAATTTCTTTGTGGAGAAAATGATCCAGATTCATTACGTACATTTGTCTTTTCTTTTCTGGAGAAAATGATCTAGTTTTATTATGTACATTTGTCCTTCCTTTGTGGAGAAAATGATCCAGTTTCATTATGTACATTTGTCCTTACTTTGTGGAGAAAATGATCTAGCTATGTCTCCTCAAAATTCAACCAAGCTCGATTTTCCACCTTTAATCGCAGAAGCAATATTTCTCACAGTAATGGATGAGTGACCATGTGACTGTTAAATGCGATTATCTCTGCTCCTTTTCTCTTTGATTCTATTATATCAATTTTGGATGTACTAAAATGTGAAAATATTTAAGTCTAAATGCAAACCATATTTTAAAATGTGTAAAAGTGACTTCCTCGTCTCACAGAAACAGGCTTAAAAATTCTGTAACAATCCTAATTTATTTTCTAAACCCGTTCTAAGTAGTCAAAAGCTGACACCCAGATGACATTAAGGCAGAAAAATTGCTTTGAGGGACTTACTGGTGCTAGCTGGCCATCAACTTAAAATTCTGTGGAAACATCGCTTTGTCCCAATTAATTTGCGCACCATAAATATTTACACTGTGTATTTAAACTTCTGAATAATGTTAACAAGTTGATCTGATTACATGTTAGTTAATAAAGTAAGTAATTAATCTGTTTGCATTATACTCGCACATTTTCAGAGAAGTAGTCGTTAACAGTTATACTATGACAGTGACAAATGTCTGTGGATTGCCTCTTTAGTGTATTGTCACATAGCTCCTAAATTAATTGTAGAAGAGATAAGAAATTCGTATTGAAGATAATATTTTACCCTTCAGCGCATTTAACTGTAAATTTGAACTCTTTAGTAATTTGCAAATTTGAGCAAATATGTTTTATTTTATTTTATTTATATGTTACACATTTTTGTCGTGTTTTGTCGTGTTTTTATTTATAGTTTACACATTTTGTTTGTTACTGTTTTGATCTATTTATGCGTCTGTTTAGTGCGTTTGGTGTAATAATTCTATTGCGCAGTTCATTCATTTGTAAATGCTTAATTCGTGTACTACATCTGAAGATCTTCCAATTCAGAGTCGATCGACATTTGAATTGCAAATATATCTTAGTCAGAAGTGGACACAATTTAGCCCAAAACCCTCTTTTTATCTTTAAGTTGTGAAAATTTGGTGATTTCTTTTAGCATGGCGATTTGGGGAAAGTTTTCAGCTTGGTTGATTTGATAATAGCGAATCACACGAGGGCTATCTGTTCAAGGGAACTGATATCTTCGTGGAAGATTTTCTGAGGGAAACTAGCTCATATATATGTTATACATGAAGAAAAACACGAAAACGCCAATGCCGCCAGCCCATTCCCCGGGTTTTGAACCCGACATCAAACTACCAGCGTTCAGCAACTTTACCACTCAGCCGCTGGTGGGTTGGGGAATTTTTCGGAAATTTCAGAAAATTTCATAAAATACAAATGATTTTTCTTGAAAATTACATAAATACTTCAGCAACCCTTGTAAAGTTTTATTTCAATTAATTCAGTTGTCTTGTTATTTTGTCTTGACTACTTTTGTACTACATTTGTCCTACTTAAGTACTACTTTTGCCAGCTTCCACCAGAACGCAAATTAGTTCAGTTATAAATAAGCTTCGAGTTGCTAAGTTTTTTAAAGAGCGCTTGGCAACACAGATTGGTGGTCACACGGCTCTAGATTTTCAGCTGTTACAATTTAATTTGTGATATAAGTTTCTATGAATCGCAATTCCTTCTCGAGAGCTTTGTTAGGGGTGAGGTTAGGGTTGTTAATTTTGTGCTTTTGCAATTTGTACAGATATTATGTTGAAACTTTAAGCCCAGTTTCAAATTTTACAAGAAATAATTAGAAAAGGTCACAGTTCTTGAAAATCATTGGTTTAATATCATAATTTAAACTTTACAGTCCTTGTCTTGAAAGACTTTTACAAAAATAGTTGTATTCAATATAAAATAAAAATATTTCCATCACATAATTGATGAAATTTTATTAACATTATAATTTACTCCTTATAAAACAAACCACGTTGTCTTATTGTAAAGCAATGCGAAATGAACTTTAGAATAATAAACAGAAATCTAGCAAAATACAATACAATAATAAAATAACGGGCAGGTCCTGTACAAGCAAATCAGTGTAACTACTTGCTGATGGCTATGCTTAAAAGCAAAAGCACAATAAAAACCTCCTTTCCTTATACGGCGTAACTGGTCTTTAGCACTGTATAAATATATCAAAGAAATTAACTAGGTATGGCCATACAATTCAAGAGTATTTTTTAATTGAAATAAAAACTTAAATACGCGAAAATTCAAATTAAGCCGAATAACTTATATTCTCAGGTTTTATAAATTTAGTAAAACAGTTTTTTACATTGCCCTACGGTAACACTTCAGAAAAAACTTTTACATTTTTAGATAAAAAGAAGCCAGATTGAGAGAAAATCCAATTTGAAGGTAATTTGTCGCAATTTGTATATCACACACACAAACACAGGCACATCTATAAAAGATATAAAAAAATCTGAAGAAAAATTTATTACCAAATAATTTTATTACCAAATTAAAATTAACTGGAAAGGTCTTTTAAATTTTTAATTTTAATTGCACATATCTCGTCTTCAAGGCTCCATATTGCACTCTGTTATATCACGCTTTCGCTGCAGTAATCGCAATGCAAAATCTTTTGCTAAATCGCTGCTGAAGACTGAAACCAAGACTTTCCGAGATTATAAATGCTGCTGCAGTTATTATGCATCACTCTTTTTGCTGCATCCTCGGAAAAGAAATTTACATTTCTTCTTATTTTTTTATTATCTATTATCTAAATTATTCAAGCTTCTTTTTCTATTATCTAAAATGTAAACTGCATGTATGTGAGGCGCATTTAGAATCTCTAGTGTTGTTCCAATTTATGCAGAAATGTATTTCTGAATAACTATTTCTATTCAAAATAAAAATGATATTTTAACCATCAAGCCAGTGGTGGTTTTCGCTCCAGTCATATCTACGCAGCAGTTTTAATCGGTGGTGACTAAAATGTGGATTAGTTTCCTCTTCTCTAGTCAGCATTTTGCTAAGTTCTATCAACGTCATACGACTGCGAACCTCTCGGATATCTTAAAATCCGCCTACTTAACTTATACTTAACTGACCAGTTTGGCATCATAAATTTTACTTGAGTAAAAGACGAAACACCTTCGCATTTATTAATTATTGTTAATTGATCGGGGCTTGGTATATATGTAATAATATCAAGGAAAAGACGGAGCAGCGTCGATGGGAAATATCTAGATATTATAGACCGTAGATTCATATTGAAGAGGAAGACTTCTGATTGCATAGTGGACTAATATGTTGACTTCGTAATATCTATTATTATTATACGCCAGAAAACAGGGGCTCCGTTGCCTTGCAGTCTAGCAGACTGCCTTACTCAGATTAAAACCTCTGCCTCCGGAAGCTATCTACTACCCGCTCCACCACAACCGGGATGGGTGGCAGGTCAGACGGCAATTACTGAGTCTTAAAACCAAGAGATACATGGGCAAACAAGGCCAGTGTGCAACAGAGGTTTCAATACATACTCTGGATTTATAATTTTTCTAATACATACATCATACATTTATCACAGCTAATTTACAATCAGTCCTATGCGACTTACTTCAGCCATTAATATTGATTTCAGACATGCAATTTTACACAGTTCTATAAAAATTCCTGTGACCAGGGTTGCAATTATTGTTTTCAGAAAAATAAATAGTCTACATAAACATACATCTTAGATATACAATTATAAGACATTTCTTATTCAGACAATTATACACAATTTAACATTAGAATCTTAGGGATACAAAGGAAAACATTAGTACACCAGCGGCAAGGCCGTATATATATACGCCCTAGAATATTTTTTGTGATATCTGTAAGAACGTATATATACGTGAATATTAAAATATGTCAAGGAAATCAAGGCACTATATCAAAAGTACACAAATCCAGGTATGAAATACCAGGAGCATTTTTACATTAAAATAAAAAAAAAAAAAATAAATAAAAAAAAAAATAATTTTCTCATAGTAGTTTTGGGAAATTTGTGCTTACTTAGTGAAAACCATTGCGCTTAGAGGGTTAAGTTAGATTTACAGCAGACCATAAGCAAAGTTCCTATTAATCATTTCTATTAACTTCTTTAACCTATCAATACTTGAATACTGTTGTTGCAATTTAAACAAGAGTACCAATTAGTTACATGAGAACTATATGCCACAGTATTTGTGATATTTTAGTACATACTTTTCCCATTCTATTAAATTTATATTTAACTCAGATACTTCAAATACCTCCCCCAAATATATATATATATATATAAACGCAAGAGAGTTGAAGAGGAAGTTAATAATGGAATATACAATGAATAGAATACAAAAATCAACCTACAAATACTTAGATACAGTTATTACAACTGTACAATTGCTGTATATACAGTAATATTACATACTCTTTTAAAACACTAATATATACTGGACTATACAACACTGTATTTATGATACTATATTACATACAGTTATCATTCTATTAAATATATATTCAACACAGATTATTTATTTGCAAACAAGATGCATGCAATAGACTTCAAGAAACAGTGAATACTGGAATGAATAGTAATTTCAATACCAACCCTAACTAGATTGTAATATTAACTTCATTATCCTGCAAATACTTAGTTACCATTATTGTAGTTTTTACAAATACTATATGTAGCAGTGATACTACCTCCTCTTTTACAATACTGATACATATTAGACTATGCTAAACGGTATTTATGATGCTATAGTACAAACAATTACCATTCCACTAAATATACCACTTCATAATATCTAAGAAACTTAGCCGTCGAGGCGGATTTAATTCCATTTTTATTTCTAGTTGACATTTGTGGCCACAATTACTTGGCATTCTAGTCTTGCCTATCCACAGAGCATTTACATTTTCGGTACTTTTTGCGATAGTAAGCGAGCCCAGCGAAATTGCGTACAAGCACTGCACAGACAGAAGCTAAAGTGCGTAGTTATCCAATATGGCAGCACACCAAGAGAAAAGTTTTGGTTTGAGTTAAAAGTTTCAGTTCCCAATTATTACGTCATTAGTGCTGCGCAGGCCATGCCAAATGGAATGATCTAGAAATGGCGCAATCTAGAGAAGTTATTACGATTTTTAAAACAGAGAGAGAGAATTAAAGAGTGACCGTTAGTTTAAAATATAATTTTGACTCACATATTTTTTATCTTACATATATATATAATACAAAAAATACGATGGCTTTGCTCTACGCGAACAACCTCTAATTAACTTTGCGCAATTTCAGGATCTTCCCCCTAGAACAGTACTTTCGAGAACATTCTGGCATGTTAAGTAACCGCTGCTATAAATGAAGAGTTCGCGCCTTTTTTCGTCAAAAATGACCGCTTTCTCCCTGTACTGGCTGTTAAGAGCTATGCTGCCGCTCTTCTCATCTGCCTTTGTTTGAATAGTATGTCGCAGTAAATTTAATACTATTTAGTTCAAATTGCTCATTTGAATTGAATAAACACGTGGAACCAAAACAGTTAACCTCTTCTGTGTCATCATTTCATGCCAAGCTTCGTCATTCCTGTGCCTGCCTACCACAATATTACACAAATATAAATGGGTGTGTGTATTGATTGCGTTTACAACCACCACTTAATAGGTCCACCAGCGTCCGAGCGGTAAAGCCCCTAAAAACTGGTAGTTCGGTCCGAGGTTCGAATCCCGCAAACGGGCTGGCTGCATGGGCGTTTCTGTGGTTTTCCCGATGTGTAAAGTGTTAATACGAGCGAATTTTCCTTAGAAAGTTGTCCTCGAAGGCATCCCCCCTTCCGTATAGTGCCTTAAGGGCAGAACACATAAGTAATAAAAATAACCACCTCTTAATTAGTTCAGCTATTTACTTCAAATTCATATGACTGAGTTTCCTACTATACTTCAAATTTCCACGCTCCGCTTATCTTATGGATTGTGCTTACTGTCTGAAGATGCTGGCTGTTGCTACAATGACGAAGGTCACCCCTCTTTACGTCGCTCATCTCCCTGTCTTCGGCCTATATTAGTCATGCATCCTATTGGACTCCATGTCAGCGATCCGGAACAAGTTGTGTAAATATACACAATGATTTCGGCATATAGTGGAACATGGAGTTCCGTACTTGACTAATTACTACTTTAAACATCGGAGTTATTCTGGCAGTCTGTGATTCACCCGTAAACGAGAATTATACTTATCTTTGTCTTTTTTTAAGCCATGTATAGCTGTTTCTTTTGCTTGCATGATGTTATTTAGTTCTACAAAGTTCAATTTATTTTCTGTTCATCATGTGGATCAATTATTTTAGAAGACAGTGCAGCAAGAACGAAAACGGTTTGAATCCAGTAAATTAGTGGTTAATAAAATTGGTAATTAATGCATTTACATTACATCTGTAGTTCTTCGAAAATCCTCTTTTAATCTCAAAAAATTTCAAGTGGTTTAAAGAAATTCTACCGCTTGGGAAAAAGGAAAGCAGAATCGTTTCCTCCGCAAAAATCGGTTTCAGCAACCATCCATATCTCAGTTTCCGGCATTTCGAAACCATGGGAGATATATCATTTTAAAGCCTTCGATAGACCACGGGAGGGCATTGAACCAAAGTATAAAAACCGTAAAAAATTACTCCGCAATCTCGAAGACACTTCCAAACTGATTCCCGGTATTTCAAAGATGTATTAAGAGATTAAAGTCCTTTTATTTTTCGTGACAGGAAAGACGGTGATAATTTTTTGTTGGTCGTGATATATCAAATACCCCAATCCAATATTTTGTCACCTAGTTAGAAAATTCCGAAGCTGCTGCGGTATCTTCTTACTTCATTGACTCTTTTTCTCGCAACGGAAATGGATTGGCGATGGATGACTTTTGTGAGCCTTTCAGGATAAGATCTTTTCATTTGTTGCTACGATTTACTCAGATATACTCATGAAACTTATTCCTGACCACAGAAATGACACCAACCATAGTTAATGGCCACCGTGTAACAATCATTTTAAGTTCTTTTAAGAGCTTTAAGCTGCGTATTCTTCTGTCTTTTCAGGCTCCAATAGCAGTAATTCAGTAATTCACTCCGATCAGACACTTACGCAGATCTCTGCGGATTTTAATTACAACTCAGCCTATCGCGGAAACATGGGAGAAACTATTGGCTGCTCTTAAAGTGAGATTATTCATAAAATGTTATTGGTAGTGCGTAGGCCTCTCCTTAGGCATGGTCCAAGAAGATTTTGTCCTTAAGAAAGTGCACATTTCTTTCAAAAATGAGTTTTTCCGAAACTGAAAATCTTAAAAGTAGTTGTGAAGTACGGACGCAAAAATAACTGTCTGTTTCAGGTGCTATACATGGATGAGATGTACTTCAATGTAAAATAATGTTATAAATTCTGTATAGTTAGCAAGAAAGGTCTGAAAAAGGGAAGCTTTGCAGTAAAAATAGGATTACAGGAGCGGGTCTATTTAATATTGAGTAAATGGCTATCTCACCAAACTGAAGATGATATTGGCGACATATTTTTGTCGCCAAATTTGGCGAGAAATCACCAAAAGTCTTCAACCTTTGCGGCCATTTGGCAACATTTTGATCCAGTCCTTGCATAACTATAATTGGTACTGTAATTGATCCTTGTGTGTAACTGTAACTGTATTCGGCTGTTATATGTAACTTTATGTAACGTATACGCTTTCCAGTCATTTCGATAAATGTAAGGTGCTAGAAATTTCTCTGCGGCCGGGGGAGAATTATATAAGCCCGAAGAAAGCGTCAGTTCGCAGTTTTTTACGTCAGAGTTAGATCTCCATGGTAGCTCCACTCTTGACATGCGCTCTGCATTGCGTTCTGTGTAACGTTTTTAGTAGTTTAAAGTGGTAACTATTATTGTGTTCTGTCATATTGAGAAGAGTTTACTCTTGTGGAAAGTTCTATAACTGTAAAGTGTTTCTTTAGTGAACATTTTTTATCAAGTTATTATCGGTTCTGTGTGCAATAAGCACGCAATTATCCATCCACACGCATGCAATAATCATTATACTAATATTAAACATTTATATATTGTTACGTGCTTGCCGGTTTGCAATAGACTGAATAAACAAGTCCGATAATAGCTTAATAAAAAAATTTATTTTTATATCAATAGAAATATTTCAGAACTCTGGAATTTTCGGCAGAAATATTAGTAAAAGTGTTCACAGTATCGCACAGTACAATCAGTAGCTACACTTCACACAACTAAGAACGTTAAACACAATGCAATGCAAAGCGCATCTAAAGTTAAAGCTAATGCGATCTCACGCTGAACCCCTAGAACCAACAGCAGCTAACTGAACAGTTGAGAGCAGATGCTCTCTCTGCGGCCTCACAGGACCTTTAAATCTTCAAAAAAATCGATTTTCAGATTTTTACATTTTATGAATATATGAACATTTCTGAACATAATGCAAGAAACCGCGTTCTAAAATTCGCATTATTTCTTGAGCTATGAAAGTTTATATCGGATAGTAAACCAGCGACGCTCGTTTAAAGGGACAAATATTGTGGTTGTTTACATTTTGGTTACGCTATATACGAGCTCATATTTTTATTATTATACACAGAAATATTTAATACTGTTTTTTTTCTTTTTAATTTCCTTTTGATGTAGGGGAAGAAGGATGGCAACTACTCAACTTCACTGCTGGCAGTTTGCTTACATGATAATTCTTATTTCCACGCTGAATCTAACGTCATTTTGAGTGTTTCTATTTCGGTCTTTTGTATCAAATATTTTTTGCTGAATAAACGTTTATGTAAAGATATTTATTTTGAAATTTAAAAATGAATAATAATATGAAAAGAGCTTCAGGTCAAAGACCGAAGAAAAGGAATAATATTTTTGGAAATCAGTGCACAAGAAGTAATGATAAAGATGCAAATGTCTCTGCATCAGCAAAAAAACTTCTAAATCATTTAGTAGTTTCTGGTGACAGCGAATTTAAAGCGTACGCAATTATTAAAAGTTTATTATTTTCTGTATTAGAAGAATACTTATGCTGTCATATTTGCCATAATAAAATTAGTATTATTTCTGAAGTAGTATTTAGTTTAAGCATAAAAATAAATATTTCATGCGCGCTCTTGTGGAGTACTAACATCTATAAAAAATTCCAAACTTGTAGTTGAAAAACAAACTGCTTCTGATTTAAACAGAAGATTTACTTTAGCAATGAGGTATATTGGAAAATGATTGACAGAATCTAGAACATTTTGTGGAATTAGGGATCTACCACCAGCTGTAACACAGAAGTCATACGACAAAATTGTAAGTCATATGCATGCTGCTACACGTAATATTGTGGAAAATCGTATGAAGATAGCAGCTGACGAAGAAATAAAAATGACTTTCAGATTTGACCGTTAGCGGAAATGGCACATGGAATACCAGAGGACATTCTTCACATTTCGGTTAACTTCCGTTATTGGTGGTGAAACGGGTAAAGTTATTCATCGTTATGTTTCATGTTCCTACTGCAAAGGTTGTGAGGCTGGAAAAAATATATCCTCAAAAGAAAGCTATTTGAAATGGAAAATAGAACATAACAAAGTATGCAATAAGAATCATTCAGGCTCATCTGCACAATTGGAAGCGAATGGTATGTTGAGTATGTTTTTGCGATCCGAAGAAAAGTATGGTTTTCGTTACGTTAATTATATTGGTGATGGAGATTGTAAAACTTTCTTAGCCCTTACAAAGGATAACCCTATTTGTAACGTAAATCAAGCCGGTTCTCTCAGAAAGTTCTCTACAAAGGCATCTCATCCCTTAGGTAAATAGTTATAGTGTGCTTTGCCGTAATTTAATCCGAGCCCAACAATATTACATGCGCTCAGTTTTGATGTCACCATATGAATTAAAAAGTTTTAAGTCACGCGACATTATATTCTATATTAAATTTTTAATTGAGTAAATACCGAAAACAGTTCTACAAAAATTATAACAGCACTGTATCTTTTTCTAGTTTAATATGGAAAAGCTTCTAGTTTAAGAGAGAGGGGAAAGAAAATACTTGGAAAAGTAAATAAATTTTCGTGAGCGTTTTCTTTATCGAACTGAAGAGAAATGGAGGAAAAAAATTGGAGCTACATATGACATTATCATCTCTTCATTATCTCCAAGAAAATGGAGTTTCCGTCGAGTTTTTGCATAGATTTTTTTATTCCTTATTTCAGACTAAGACGTGAATTTTTTTCCTACTCTTCTTCTTTCTCAATCTACAGTTCTTGCATTTTACTGTTGCGGGTACCACATAACATCGGGATTTATTGTTCTCCCACACGAACAAAGATTATTAGGGGTAGGGTAACTGGGGTAACGCGAGATAAAAACTACACCGAAAAAATAAATAATAAAAAAAAGAATACTCATAGCCACTCGCAGTTAATGAATCAAGAATATTTCCTGAATTTTTTAGGGGATTGCCGAAAACAGAAAAGAAAAGAAGTAGTTTAAGCCGTACAGTAAAAAACCAGAAATGAGTTTTTCTTCCTTGTTAATTTGTTGCTATTCGATTATTTTATCCACCTTTTTTTCCTATCTTCCTTTCGTAAATTGTTTTTTATTCACCGTTATGTAACAGGAATCTTTGAAGGGATTATTTATGCTACTCCGTAACTTGGAGGAGGAAAAAAAATATTAAGTGGATCGTAATCTTTCGGAGAGCGCTCTATTCAAGACTGATGGCGAAAATATAAGGGGCGATCAAAAAGTTTCCGTTCGAGAGGCACGTGGCTCAATAAGTTCGACCTCTTCTCGAAGAAAAATGGCTGACAAATTTCTCTTCCCCTTCTCCTCCAACTGTATAAACATTTTCACATGAATGCAAATAAAAACAAGTAAATTGCAATCTCATGATTTCAGATTACAGGCTAACAACCTCAAAATTTACCATTAAAAGTCTAATATACATATATATATATAATAGAATTTTTTCTTGATTTAATTTAGTTTATGTAATTAGTTTGTTTTGCCTTTTTTAGGTTTTTAGGCTTCTTATAGATTTTTTTAGGTTTTTTTCTAAAATTTTTTATGCTTTTATTTTTTAGGTTTTTTTCTAAAATTTTTTATGCTTTTATTTTTTAGGTTTTTTTCTAAAATTTTTTATGCTTTTATTTTTTAGGTTTTTTTCTAAAATTTTTTATGCTTTTATTTTTTAGGTTATTTATCTTTCGAATGTAATTTTTGGTCTCAGTTCAGTACGAATACATGTAGAAAAAAAGATCTGTACATTTGAGAACTATTAGAATATTGTTTTAAAGTGAAGATTTGATAATAAAAAGCGGTTTTGAGTCTCAAATAATTCAGAGGAACGAAACATATATTTGGAACTCATTAATCAACCTGGCTTAAGACTTCAGAACACTTTTCCCTTGACAAGTTCTGTTTGAAGCTTTAAACAGAGAAGATTAATAAAAAGTTATTTTGTTGTGTTTTATATAATGTCCTGTAAATTTTTTTAAAAGAAGTTTCTCTTTTCTCGTATTAATTTTCAGTAAAAGCTATCGTATTTGAAGGTTTCATTAATTTAAGTTTACTCAATTTGGTAATTCTTTACCCGGAGAAGAAAGGTTAGGCCTTCATATAGAAGGAACAAAGTGTTTGCTCAAATTTGTTTCGACATTTACTTTTTGATTTATATATATATATATATATAAAAACATATATATAATAGAGAATGTATAAATGAAATTTATCTCCTAGAAATGTGAAGTAAAATATAGATGGTAAGTATGTAATATTGTGGGAAAAAATTGGATTGGAATTTGTAATTAATTAACTTGGAATAGGTAATTAAAAAAAGCTAAAATAATAAAAAAATAATTAAATTAATTATTTAATTAATTTAATTATTTAGCGATTAAAATAAAATAAAAAATCATTGTTGATTCCACAGAAAGATCCCGACTTTTTGAGGAGCATCGGAATCATTCTAAACAATCACGAACAACTCATAAGGGCCGTATTTCGTCTTTTTGTATTTCTGAACAAAATCCCCGTTCGAATTCTAAATTTGCGAATCAATTTTATAAAAAATCCCAAATCAAATTTTAAATAATTTTAGAAATATGAAAAAATTCCACAACGCGATGATAGACAATTAATGAAAGAACATCTAGCTTGATAGTTAAATCATCACTTCAGAATTTTGACGAATAATTTCTTGGACACTTCTTAAGTCATCTCTTTTTGGTTTACACACACTATGGGTACTATAAGCGCCCCGCAATTTTATGCACGTAGTTAAACAGCTGAAAGCGATTTATTACATGCTTGGGAGAAAGTGAGTGCTTAGAAGCTGGGGTATATACAGAGTTAAAAATTCTTTAGTGTTATGTGAGAGAGCACAGGGAGCATATTTCGTAAATGCGCATCTGTATCGCCACCGAGGGTGTAGCTTCTAGAATGGACCCATGGGCTTCCCATAACATTTCTTTCATTTAGCATGACCGTGGCCGCGCCTTAACCAAGATGGATGAAAATGTTTTGCCACGTTAAGCAAGAAGGTTGAAAATATTTTTCCTGAATTTATCTTATTCACAACGAATGCATTTAATTTATTCATATATAACTTTTAATGTTAACATCAGGTATAATCAGATCATTCACAATGCATATTTTTAACATTAAACATATTTAACATTAGACATGTAAACCATGAGTCAAAGGCAGATCAAAGGTATGAGATAAGAAAATACTAGACTCATTATAACACTTCCAGTTATTCTCAGCTCAATCAAAAAATTATATATTTGAATCTATTACTTGATTAATTATATATCTTAATCCAGAAGTATTAGTAAATGCATAATATTCGAGGCAAATTGAAGCTTGAGTCAATCTCTCGATATAAAATGCAATAATATGCTACAAACATTAATCCGAATATCAAAGCGTGACAAGTTTCGCGAAATGTTGACGGCTGAATAAACTTGCAAAATAAAAGCACTGTGAAATTTTCTACTGAAATGATAGCAGTACTTATACGCTATACGTTTATAACTGCGAAATAAAACGTAAACAACAACATGCGCTCATATGCACAGTTCATTAGTCCATTTTTTAAACCCCCTCCCTCAGTGGCGATACTGATATGCACTTCTGAATGATGCGCAAGGGGAAGCTAAATTAAAGTCGTTATATTTTGCGCAGTAAAAAATGCTTGTCATGGAGTATTTCTAGATCCTTTCCATTCGTAAATTTTATTAGATAAGGTTAATTGATTAAGGCAAAGCAACCCGAAGGATGCTTTTGTGGAAGACGTATTAAGGCAAACTGGCCAATATCCTCGTTACACATGGTGAAAACCACGAAAACTAACCATGAGACCAACCCATGCAGCAGTTTTGAGCCCTGCATTTTCGTAGCTAGGAGAACATACAAGCCTTTTACTTAGCATCATTTAATCAACATTGAACTTTGTCAGTGTAGCACTGTGTGTCGAAGTGTAACGACACAGTCAAAGTTTAAGTTTAACATTGTATCAGTTATATGAGTATAAAAACACTTCGCTAAAAGAGGAAAGTTTATAGTGTTATCAGTGCGGTCTCTATTCATGAAACTTGCTATACAGAAACCTTTAAATTGCGCCAGAGGTTGCATTAAACTTTTCCAGCGCACAAACTCAACATCTCTTTGCGGGGTTCTAATAAGCGACACATATTCGGTCCCCATTGCCATACGCTTATCCGACTTTCGTCCGAATCAGTGGACCTGAAAACGCATCCGTCGTAAGCGCGCACCAACGCCAGGATCGTGTAAACGCTAATTCGGTGTGATGGATGGCGAGCCAGCGCATCATTCCCACTATTCATCATCACTTGCCGCCCCCTCACGTGACTATCAATAACTGTTGTACTGTCACGTCTCGGTGGCATTTATGTTAATAGGAGGGACGCGCGGCCTGCGTTCCCCCCGACGTTGGAGAAGGAGGAGGAAGGATTTAGATTAAATTGAGAAGCACATTCTTTCACCATTCTCATTTAGCGGTACCAGGCCGATGGACCATATTTTATTATTTTTTTGCTCGAAAGGCCATTAGCATAAAAATTCCATTTTGTGGAGAGGCTTGCTCTTTGTCGATCCTGCCCTTTAAAACATGCGAGGAAGAATATGACCGAGGGGGAAGGAATAAAAGCGCTTTTTTAATAATGCAAAGAGACATAAGTTGGTTGGCTGGTTGGCATCGTGTCAATCGAACGTCAAGCTAATTCATGAACTAATAGCTAAGCCAACTCTAATTTTTGGAGAAATTTTGCAAAGCTTCTTTTGTGGACCTGAATAACTTGCAATGCACCCAGAATTAGAATAATTACAACTCTGTTATGGAAATGTTCTCTTTAATGAAGCAAGCTTATACAGTTTTTGTGCAATCTACGTGGATTTTTTATTGCTCCAACTCACCGAGTTTGTTGCCTCATATTGGTTTGAGTAGAAGTTTTTTTCCTGCCACTTATTTTACCGATAAGGAGCGAAATTTTAACATAGACCTACGTTCCTCCATGTTTGTCTGTGGAAAGGAAGTATTATGATGCTTTTGCTGGCTACGGAAACGCTCAGATCTCCGCAACTACACACATTAGAGAAACAGTTTATATTTCGTTTGATAGGCGAAGGGGTACACTACAAAATACAAAAACAATTTCGGAATTTGAATTGCGGTTCAGCCACAGCTGAGTGACAAATTTAAATTTTGATGACGGCATACTCTGTTCGCATGCGCAGTGATTGGCCGTGTATCCTCACTCCCGAGCATTCTTGTCTGGTGGGGGGTGGCTCCGTCTCAGTTGCTTGTTGAATGAGGTCGGAAAGGGTTGTACAGTTTCTCAATTTTGCAATTTTGTTGTTATGTTTGATACAAAAGATAGACAGATGATCACTGTAATTTCTTTGTTAAAACTTTTTTCAAATGTTATAATTCTGTAGTTTCTTAAGAGAGATACCTCAAGCAAGAAGTTTCCCAAACATATTAGAGCTGAAAGACTGCAATAAACATCTCCAGTTTGTCTGGCGAAATGTTAAGACGTGTAATGAGCAGATTCTAGTGCTGCTCGGAAAAATGATGAGCAATAAAAGTATTATTTGTCAGCAGTTTGTAGCCAGATACTTATAGACATTATTAGAATTGTTGGAGCTCTGAATCATTGAGATTTCTATGTATGTTTGCTTTCGCCGGAATCAAAACCATGGATCTCATACTCTCCTATCTTGACAAGCTGACCATTTATAGCGAAAACGTACGTAAGGGAGATGCGCTAATTCCTTATATACTGAATAATAAATAGTATTCTTGTAATTAATATTTGATGTAGAAATATATTGCGTAATAATATTTGCCGTAAATAAAAGTCAGATATTTTTAATGCGAAGATATTATTAAACACGCTATGAACGTTGCTGAATTGTCTATAAACGAATCTTACATTAATTTGGAACGATGAGGGAAAACGTCTTTAAAAGATTTTGTTACGTGTGTTTGGCTACAGAGCTCGAACCTATACCTAAGTGTGTCTCCACGTTATGCTGTTAAAGTACCCGGGGTGGATGAGGGAATAAAATACTCTGAAGTGTTGGTCATGCATTTTTCATAACCACGCCTCCCGATCTGGGAGAAGAAGAAGGAAAAAAGAGGTGCATCGGAGGGTTCACCTTTCGATGGTACAGCAAATCGAAAACCGTGGTTCATTTAAATTCTACTTAAGTAAATACCACAGATCACAGCAGCGCTGTGAACCGAATCCAGTCTCTGATGATGGGTTTGTTGCAAAAGAAATGACCGTTGAAAGATACTAGGTTGTAGAGTCGTACCTTCTTTGGAAGTGTACACTAAGACGAGACCCCAGCTAGATTCAAGCGACTTATCACTATGTGCAGTAAGAAAAAAGATAAACGCAAGGAGGGTGAGAAAGATCCTTTTATTAAGAACTCAAACTCGAATAGCTAGAAGGTTATCTTTGTGCTTACAAAACCAGCTATTATTTATGGCTTATTTCAAAACGTAATGAATTCAAATTAAAACTAAACTAAGTCGTAAATCAGCCAAATGTTACACAGAAATGAATGACGCACAAGCTGGCTCAAAACTATAAAGACGTGACATTTTGGCAAAAATACAAAATAACGCCGTAGACAGACTTCTATCCTAGAATTTGTACTAGCAACGTGGCCTTCAGCACGCTGTGATTAAATAATCCAAAACTTCTCTTTAAATACTATCTCTTCCTACCTCATCTAAATATGTACGAACTAAAATTATAATTCTGGGAGGAAAACAGAAAGGGAGAATAACAGTAAAGGTACTCAACATAAAAAAAACTGGTAAAATGAAAATAAATAAATTACAAGGTTTCAAGGTTTACTTTACAAGGTTTCTATTGGTTTCGGAAGAAAGCAAGCGCTGAGGTTTATGCAAATATTGTATGCCATGTCACAGTGTTATAATTGGGTGATGCAACTATAGTATTTATTTCATTCAACGAGCGTTAAAATTCTGCCGACAAATGTCAGTCATGGAATCCAGTCAATTAAAGTTGCGATTTTTTAATGGCTGCATTAAAAAGCGTCAATAAATCTCTCGATGGGAAAGCAAAGAATGAGAGATCCGTTCCTTTGTAAAATTTCAAGATTTGAGGCTACTCATAGCCATAGTCTTTCCTCCATTGATTGAAATGAATTAAGGGGTTTAATCCCGTCATCTCTCCGATAGATTGGGCAAGATATCGCCTAAATTGTAAATGCACTCTACTCAACTTTCGTAATACTTATCAATAGGAAAACTCAAGAAGTTCGATAAGTACGTGCCTCACTAACTCATTGATAAAAAAAAAATACGGTATTTGGAAATATTTTTATCTTTCTCAAGCGTTAGGTTCCTGAATCGAATTGTGATTATGTATAAAAAATGGATATTTTACGACAATCGTACGCGTTCGTCGCAGTGATTAGGAGTAAAAGACGCTGCAAAAAGGACACCAAAAGACTCTTTGTATTAACATATGATGTTCTTCACTGTATGGTGGTCTTCCGTTCGTGTCATTCAATACTCACTCCTTCTGCGTGGCAAAACGATAACTGTGGCTCTATATTGTACAGATATGCGGCAATATCATGACATAATTTGCTTCAAGCAGCCAGCACATGTGAAAAACGTGGAGTCCTACTGCTTCAGAATAATGCCCGATCACATACGGCAGTGTCACCCACATAAAAGAATAATAATTTGAGATATAAAACCGTGCCTTATTTTCCACACTTTCCTGTCATTTCCCCAACAGATTATCATTTTCTAGGTACTTAAGTTTTTTTTTTTTTTTTTAATTTTTGTTTTGTTTTGTTTTTTGTTTGTTTGTTCAGAAAATGCTTGGCCAACGCCGCATTAATTTATCAGACAATTGAAGATTTAATTACTTTCAGAGATATTGATTTTTACAAACGTGGTATAAATGATCTTGCCTATTATAAAAACCTTTTCAAGACTGATGAAGACCCCTTACATTAAACATGTATTCGTCTTATTTCCATTCTCTCTTTTTTTCATTCTTAAAATCCGCCACTTCATTTGCAACAACCTATTATTATGCCCTCATATATTGAATATTAAATTTGGAAAGCTTTCTTTAAACTAAGCAGTCAGTTGTACACTATTTTACCCCTCTTCCTGTTTCCTTTCATTATTCTTTCGCCAGAATATAAATTAGATTAAATGTAAAAGCACGAGACAAAATTATTTATTTAACTTGCATTGGCAATGGTTACAAATGCTCACCGAATACAGCGCTTTTCTGCGCCTGTGGAAGGTCAGCTACCGAGATGAAAAGGAAAGTGGTGAATGTCAGTCTGTTTGCTGTTAGTTAACAAACGCTTGTTGGAGCGAGCGTTTGATTAGGTTACATTGCATTCTGCGTTACGCAACAGACATTTGTTAAAAATTGTCGAAGTCCATAACCCGAACAGGGCCGTTTCATCTTTAGTGAGTTAGGTTTAGGTAGACTGCGAATTCTTTTACCTGTGAAATAAAATTTTCTCTGAGGAAACGTATAAGAGAGGGAAAGAATCAAAGCCCATTATCTCCATGCGCAAACGAAGCAATGAGATAATTCTAAGGTAATATAAACCTAGAAAATTTATCATTAAAAAAAGAAATACGTACTGTACCTCCTGAAAGACTGGAAGAAAATAAATTTCTGCTGAGTAACATAGTGCAAGTAGATATTAAAAATCTAAATGAACTAACAAAAAATGCCAAAATAACATACCAATGCAAAAATGCATTTTTGCATTGTTGAAGTGCGAAAAGATTGAGTGCGAAACAGAAATACGGAAATAGAATGAAAAATGACAAGATGCAGATCGACTATATACAAATGTAAAATTTTAGTGACAAAAATTTTGATCGCCAAGCGGACAGCATTCATTTTGTGTTAATTTTGTTTCAAGAAATTGCTTGTAATTTTAATTTGAAACTTTATAAAAATTGCGTAACAGCTTTTAAAAACTTTATAATATCAGTCTTTTAACTGTCTGTATGTATGTATCTGTCCTTTAACTGTCTGTATTTTAACTGTCTTAGTCTGTATGTATGGGCTGACCAGTGCATTACTCAACAGATAAGAAGAATGCCTTTAGCTCCTGGGCTTAGCGGAGGTTGAGAGGTATAATCACTGAACACTAGTAGTTCGACTCGGGCTCAAATCTAGCCCAATGCGTTGAGAAGATGGAAATTTTCGTTATTTTTCTAATGCGTAATTTGAATACGAACCAGTTTGCCTTAAAATTCTTCCACGAAGTTATTTATCTCCTCAGGCAGATAGCCCACAATAGCTTTGCCTAATCTAAATAATGCAGTCTAATACTCTAACTCCTAATATCTTCTCCATGCACACTGTAAAAGATGAGTAAAAGATTAAGCAGGAAATGATACCCAGCAGGCCAAATCAAACTGCTGACGAATTATGCTTCAGCATATAATAGTTTGAACATCACTCTAAAGTTATGACGTTTCTGTGGAAGCAGAAATCATGAAAAGCTAACTATACCCTTGATGCGAGTTAAAGCCAAGTACTTCTAGTTGTTAGCTGTTTGTGCTACAACACAAGCGCGTGTGGCACCTTTAGATCCTTCAACAGTATGAAAAAGTGATACTGTACTTGATTATCTAATTACAACACAATAATAATCAAAATTCAGTCTGAGCTTTATACTCAGCTGACATCATAATACAGTATCGTCATTTACCAGCAGGCCCAATAGCGGCTGAGCGGTAAAGTTGTTGAACACTGGTAATTCGCACCCGGGGTTCAAATCTTGGAGAACGGGTTGACTGCATGGGCGTTTTCTTGGAGTTCCCCATGTGTAACATGAATTTCTCGTTGGTTCTGTTGATGAATTGAAAGATAGGTTCACTTTTTAAATCCCTATGCAGGAATTCATTTCTGACAAGGTTATCAACATCTGTAATAATTCGCAGGAACTAGTTTTGAACCACTTTCAGTTGGTAAAGTTAGTTCTTCGTTGCAAAGAGGGAATTGCGACGCAATTTCCTTTTTATACCGAATTCCATTTCAGATCACATGGCAAATTAATGTCCAGAACATTCAGATGTCGGGTTCAGATTTTCACGGATAAGTGCACAATGCAGATTAGATGACGGGGATTTTTCATTTAGTTAGAAAAACTATTGCTGTGTTATTTTTAGAATGAAGTCAGCAGTTAAAGGGCTATTGTTAAATATTTGCATAGTCGCCTGTAGTAACGGCAACCGCCGGCAATAAAAGGAGGTGCTTTCCTTAGTGGCACCGCAGTTCCTTTTAGTTCGAGTCAGAATAGACCTGCCCGGGGAGAAGCCAGGGGATGAGAGATTCCGGTTCCCGCCCTGTTCCGGTTCCCGTCTTGTTGCGGATCCAGTCCTGTTCCGGTTCCCGTCTTGTTCCAGTCCTGTTCCGGTCCTGATCCAGTCCTATTCCAGTTCCAGCCTGGCCGTTTAAGTCCAAAACACGTAGGAGCGGATGTCTGAATTCAGCGAATGGAGATATACGCCGAAAGGGCTAGATGGATTCTGTCTTTTAAAGGAAAGTGTTCTTCACCGTGCCGGCATAGCTGTTACTTTAAAGCACTTTGAAGTTTTTCCGCCCAAGATGTTAAGTTTTCGTTTATGATGTTAAGTTTTCATCAGTGTTGAAGTTCCAGTTAAATAAACCTTTAAGTTTTAGACAAGGTTTTTGTGTTCTTCAGAAAATTTTAGATTCGAAGTCAGATATAGCACATAGGATTATTATCGGAAAAATCAACATTTGGCATCAAGCGACAGGATATTGTCTGCAAGGTAAGCGACTTTTTTATTTTTGAATCATGGAAGCTTTAAAGTTAGCACGAACTCAATATAGAAGACTATTCAGTAAAGCTTGTAATGAATTTGACAATGAAGAAACTAAATTTAATCAGGAAGAAAAATTAATTAAAATAAAAGTTATTGCCGAGAAAGCTAAAGTTTTGTTTGATACTGAAATGAAAATACGAGAATTAATGTTTAAAGAAATTACAGATGAGACTTTACTTATTAAAGAAATAGATGAATCTGAATTATATTTTGATAGGTGGAGACTTCTGGAAAGTAAAGTAAAAGATCTTACTTCTGGAACCCCGAATGTAACTTTAATTATCCATCCTTTGTTCGGAATAAAATGTTACATTATCCGAAGATTAAATTGCCTATCTTTGACGGCAACGTGAAGAAATGGCTAGGATTTTGGGGGCAATTCCAAAAGATTGATAAAGATCCTACATTAGATAATAATGATAAATGTGCTTATTTAGCACAGGCTATGGAGAAGAATTTTCCTGCAGAGGAAATAGTTAAAAGCTTTCCGCCAACTGGCGATAGTTACAAGAGCGCAATCGAAGCATTGCAGACGCGTTTTGGTAACAAAGAATTACTAACGGAGGTTTATATTCGTGATTTGCTAACCCTTGTTATTCAAAAACAAGGTACACACTCTTTGCGGAAACTATACGATGAACTCGAATCTAATCTAAGAGCCTTGGAGATATTGGGAATAAATAGAGGCAAATATTGCGCGATATTATATCCATTGGTAGAATCAGCATTGCCGAATGAAGTCTTAAAAACGTGGGAGAGACTTAGGTTTTCGCGTAAAGGATCAGAAAGTTTAACCGGCGAAAACGCCGAGTTAAGAGTAAGGGAATCCGACCTTGAGCGCCTTTTATGTTTCTTGCGCGGTGAAGTTGAAAGTGAGGAAAGAATTTCTTTAGCAGCTAAATCTTTCAATGTTTTCGATCGATTGGCTCACAGTAATAAGAAAGGGAATTCGGGTTTAAAGATAAGAGAACCTCACTTAAAACCTACGGTAGCTGAACTGTTTACTTCTTCTAATGAAGCTAGAAAAGGCTGCATATTTTGTTCCAGTATAAATCATGGTTCTGCGGAATGTTTTCAGGCGCGTAACTTATCGGTGTCAGAAAGAGAAGTTTTGGTCCAAAGGACACGCTCTTGTTATCTGTGTCTGAAATCTGGACTTTCTGTCAAGAGGTGTAGATTAAAAACAGTTTGTTTTACATGCGGCAAAAGGCATCATATTTTTCTATGTAAGGGCCATTCACAAATGAGTGAGACAAGGGCAACGGAACAGCCTCCAAATCAGGCTGAAACACTCGCCAACATTTCTTCAAGGTCTCCTAAAGTTTTGCTGCAAACAATAAGAGTAATAATTAAAGGAGATAAAAAATCTCGTTCGGCTCGAGCTATAATTGATACTGGTTCTCAAAGGTCATATATTCTGCAAAGCGCAGCTCAAGATATGGGTTACAGGTATACGGTAAAGGAATACCTTAGCCACGCATTATTTGGCGGTACAACGACCAGTTTGTGTGAACATAAAGTTTACAAAATTCATTTATCTAATATGTCTGGCTCTTACAGTTGTAATTTTGATGCGTTAAGTCAGCCTGTTATTTGTAATAGTATACCTTCTATTGGACAAGGAATATGGCTTAAAGAGCTTTCTGACTGTGGAATAAGTTTAACAGATCGTTTAGAAGGACCCATAGAAATTTTAATAGGAGCCGATGTTGCAGGACGATTATTAACGGGGAATCGTAAACAAATTTCAAACGGTCTTGTGGCTATTGAGACAAAGTTAGGATGGACGGTTATGGGAAAAACCGGGGAGTTGAATAGTGAAGGTTCAACATTCTTAGTTACATCAATGTTGAATAAAGAGGCTTGTATTTCTGATTTATGGGCCCTCGACTCGCTTGGTATTACGGACCCATCCGAACAAAAGAGTAAATTGGAATTGTATGAGGCTACCAGGCAACATTTTCTTGATACTGTAAAAATAGATGACCGCTTTGTAGTGTCTTTGCCTTGGTTGGAAGGGCACCCTCCCCTGTCGGATAATTTTGAGTTATCGCTTTAAAGGTTGCACGGTACGATTAGGCAACTTGAAATAAATAATCTTCACCAAGAGTATGAAAATATATTCCAAGAATGGCTCAAAGAGGGCATAATAGAGGAAGTACCCGTAAATGAATTAGATTTACCCCATCATTATTTGCCACATAGACATGTTGTTAAGGTACATAGTACTACGAAGTTGGCCAGTATTTGACGCTTCGTCTAAAGCAAAGGGTTCTCCGAGTCTCAACGATTGTCTTGAAAAGGGATTAAACCTTATTTCATTTATTCCTACAATCTTAAATAGATTTCGCCAAGAAAAAATAGGGGTGATTTCTGATATTCGTAAGGCCTTTCTACAAATTGGCCTGAATTTTAGTGACAGAAACTTCCTCCGATTTCTTTGGATAAAGGGTGAAGATGGCTTGAAGCATTTTCGTCATTGTCGAGTCGTATTTGGTGTAACTAGTAGTCCATTTTTACTTGGAGCTGTTATTCAATATCACTTAAATTCAATTTTGGAGAAAAATGATGCAGATGTAAAATATCCTTCCAACACTATTGTTAAATTAATGAATAGTTTCTATGTTGATAACTGTGTAATAAGTGTCGGAAGTGAAGATAAATTACAGCGCTTCATGAAAGTATCTTCAGATGTTATGGCAGAACGAAAATTTGAATTACGGGGTTGGGAATATACCGACTGTAGTTTAGAAACAGAAACTATTGCGAATGTATTAGGTTTGTTATGGGAAAGACAAGGCGATACTCTTCAAATAAATGTTGCTAATTTACAAAATCTTTGTTTCGAGAAAGTTACGAAAAGAAGTATTTTGGCAATAGCTCATAAACTATTTGATCCCATCGGTATAACATGTCCAGTCCTTATATTACCTAAGATGTTATTACAGCGTACATGGGAAACAAAAGTAAAATGGGACGAAGAAGTTAACACCGAGAAAACCAGAGAGAAAAAAAAGGCAGTGGTTTCATCTCTAGTGTCTACTGAAAGGTTTAGTTTGAGTGAGCGATTTTCTAGCTATCGAAAAACAGTTAGAGTTGTTTGTTGGATTCAACGATTTTTCTTTAATTGCAGAAATAAGAAAAAAAGGAAAGGTGAACTCACTGTTGATGAAATTGATTTTGCAGAAAAGGTTATTATTCGCTTGATTCAATCGGAATCGTTTCAGGATATAGAAGACGCACGCTTACAAACTCTTAGTCCATTTTATGATGCGGGAATTGTAAGAATTAAAACTGGTGCGTTTCGAAGAGATGACACGTTAGAGTTTAGAACACCTATAATATTACCAGGAGAACATCCATTAGTTAGGAATTTAATTATGGAAGAACATAAAAAGAAAGGACATGCAGGTGTACAATATATATTGAATACCTTAAGGGAAAGGTTTTGGTTGTTATCTGGCAGAAGAACGGTGCGTTCTGTTTTGAGTAAATGCATTACTTGCAAGAGAGATTCTGCTGCACCTGTTGACCACATATCAGCCCCACCGCCAATAGAGCGAGTAAATGATTCAGCAGTATTTCAAGTAACGGGTATAGACCTTTGTGGTCCTTTATTGTTGAGAAACAAAGAAAAGGCATGGATTTGTGTTTTTACATGCGCCATTTATAGAGCGGTCCATTTGGAGTTGCTGACTTCTCTATCTACAGAAGGGTTTCTTCAGGCTTTTCATCGGTTCGTGTCGCAAAATGATGTACCCGTGAAGCTGCAGAATGAAAAACAAGATTCGTTGTCTGAACTTAAACTCAACATAGATGATAAATCTGTCAGGCCTGTAACACGATCTGGTAGAACTGTAACTCCGTCGGACAGACTGGTATATTAAGGCTCTTTGGCATCGTTTTACTTTGATGTGAAAGTTCACTTTTTTTTCTTTTTTTTTCCTTAGGTGGAAGGATGTTAAATATTTGCATAGTCGCCTGTAGTAACGGCAACCGCCGGCAATAAAAGGAGGTGCTTTCCTTAGTGGCACCGCAGTTCCTTTTAGTTCGAGTCAGAATAGACCTGCCCGGGGAGAAGCCAGGGGATGAGAGATTCCGGTTCCCGCCCTGTTCCGGTTCCCGTCTTGTTGCGGATCCAGTCCTGTTCCGGTTCCCGTCTTGTTCCAGTCCTGTTCCGGTCCTGATCCAGTCCTATTCCAGTTCCAGCCTGGCCGTTTAAGTCCAAAACACGTAGGAGCGGATGTCTGAATTCAGCGAATGGAGATATACGCCGAAAGGGCTAGATGGATTCTGTCTTTTAAAGGAAAGTGTTCTTCACCGTGCCGGCATAGCTGTTACTTTAAAGCACTTTGAAGTTTTTCCGCCCAAGATGTTAAGTTTTCGTTTATGATGTTAAGTTTTCATCAGTGTTGAAGTTCCAGTTAAATAAACCTTTAAGTTTTAGACAAGGTTTTTGTGTTCTTCAGAAAATTTTAGATTCGAAGTCAGATATAGCACATAGGATTATTATCGGAAAAATCAACAGCTATTATTAATTTATTATTTAAAAGATTTTAAAAGATAGATATTTCATATTATATATATATATATACTTTAAGAGCAAAATGATAAATTTTACTTATGCTTACAGGCGGAGGTTAGTATACACGATTAGAAAGTTCATGTAAGGATAATGCTATACTTTTGGGAAAAAAAAAAAATCCAGAACCTTTTTAGCGTAACATATCGCTTGGTTAAGTTTTTTGTTTCGGGGGGCTTAGAAGAAAATCACCACTTTCTTCTTTATGTAGCGGGATCCATATTCTCAGCAGGAGCGGCACGAAACAATATATTTTTCACGCTCGCTCTGCCATAAAGAACGGCCGAGATATTCACGGAATACAGATGTATCCATAGCGAACGAAATGTGCTCTCGTCGGTGTTATACGATAGCGCAGTTTTCTCTCCTCCTTCATGCAAAAAATACGAAGGAGAAAACTGCCTGTGAGGGAGAAAACACACAAATAAATCTGAATGCAAAGATCGTTTTTACATATGGAATAAGCGAACGCTTTCGCAGGGAAAATAGGATGTGTTTTTCGTGTGCTCCAAAAACGATCCTTTTCAAAATTCCGTAAGAGGAAAGGAGACAAAAGCGTTGAAGCTTCTGGTTGTGCGCTTAAGCGTGAGGTTGGTAATAAAAATACTGCTATTGATCGCTTCTCAGTACGGAAGAATTATCAAGATACCAGTCTTAATAATTCCTACTTCTTGCGCATGTATGTGCAAACAAAATATAGTTTCCGTGTTGTATTCCGTACCGAAATGGACAGGCCCATGAAGAATCATCGAGACGTCATTCTAGTTCCCATCAGATAAAGACAGACAAAGTTGTACTTTGATGCATAACACCTGAAGTTTATGACACAAGCAAATATACTCACCAATGGCTGCTCGAAATGAATGACTGTATTAGAAACAGAAATCTGTTAAACCAAAATTCATCATCAACAGCAAAATACATAAGACTGTATGTCCAGAACTGCTGTTCTATGTTTCATTGCGTTTAACATCCCCGCAAATAATAACAGTACTAACTAAACTGCCTAACCTCCTTTTTCACCATGTTGAGGCATTAGGTTATTTCGAAGCACAAGATATGAAAAATGAGCAATGCCCTCGCCGGGAATCGAACCGCGGACTTCTCGAATACGCGCCGACTGTGCTGACCATTACACTATGAAGGCGAGAGAAATACCTTATATACTCCCCCTTTAAAGGGTCACTGGGGATTAGGGGAACCAATCGCCAAATCCTGGTGGCGGAGAATCATCATCCACCACCTTTTTCTAGTTAGGCGCCACTGTAGAGACATTAGGTTATTTCGAAGCACGAGAGATGAAAAATGGGTGATGCCCTTGCCGGGAATCGAACCACGGACCACTAAAATAAGCGCCGAGTGCGCTCACCATTTCACTCCAAAGGCATGCTAAGAAGGCGGGAGAAATACCTTATAACCAGATAACTTAAAAGATAAATAAAATCTGCACCGCAGTTCCGCATTTCATACTGCGCTACCTTATTTAACGTCCGTGTATATTGCAACTATACGAACTAAGCTGAACAACAACAAAGCCATAAATAAATAAATAAATAAAATAAAATAAAAGCAACAACAACAAAAAAAAAAAAAAAAAAAAAAAAGTTCGGCTCTAGGGTTCCATTCTCCCTACTAATATCTTGTTAAGTGTCAATAAAATGTTTTCATAGAGCGGATTTTTATAATGAGTAGTAACAATCTTTTATCAACTTCACAACCCAAATCCTAAGACTTTTCACAATCCTTTCATTGTTAAATAATTGTTATAAATATCGTTGCAAAGGAAGTGCGACGTGGGATACCCGCCGAAAACATCGCTGCAAAAACCTTACGGACGAAAACATCGCAGAGAAAACAATGGAAGGCGAAAATGTCGTCGTAAAAAAAAACGTCATGGGAGAGAAGAAAATAAGGAGAAAACATCACAGCTCTGAAACATACTTTTCATATTTTTGGATTAATTAAATTTTTTTGGGTAAAAAAAAGCAAGAATTAAACTAAACATTCAAAAATTTGAAATGTTAGAAAATTAATCCTACATGCAGCAGTTAACACAATTTTAAATTTATGTACATAGTTAACTATTAAAAGTCATTATTTAAATAATCCCTTTTATAAAGTTGTACTGGAAGTTTTCATGAAAAATTTAGTTTAAAAAAAGTAGAAAAGGGAAGATGAGGAACTGAATGAGATGAAGTATATTAAAATTGTTTAATTAACTATTATATCGTAAAATTATTTTCTTTCGCTTTGTTAATCTGATATGCATTTAGTAAAAGTTAAATCTTGTTATGTTCTAATTAGTTAAACAAATTTCATAATAGGTAACCTTATTCAGTTACTCATGTTTCCTTTTCTAATTTTTTTGGCCTGTGTTTTTCATGAAAAACATCCAACACAACTTCATAAAAGGAGATTAATTAAGTAATGATTTTTAATAGTTAAGTATATAAATTTAAAATTCTATTAACTGCAAAACGTAAAAATAATTTTCTAATCATTTTCAATTTTGGAATGCCTAAGTTTTCTTCTTGCGTTTTTAGTAAAAGTATTTTAATTAATCCAAAAATATGAAATATAGAGCTAAAAATATTCTTCATTCCTTTTCGCGCTCACAAATTTTTATGCGAATATACATTTACAGTCTTTAAATTCTGAATAACGCATATCTGCGATGTGTTCGTCATGTGACGATAGGCAGGTGCTTTATTTTTACCAACATATTTGTTACGACGATGTTTTAAAACTGTGATCTTTTCGAACCGCTTTATTTTTGAACGCGTTGTTTTGTCTGTACTACGATGTTTTAGAATTGCGATGCTTTATCCGTGCTTTCTTTTTTCCAACAGCTGAACTAAAATTGCATAATACCCAAAATAACAGAATCCACCCCCAAAGGCCATGCGGAAAACACAAGTGTTAGTGAAATATCCAAATTTGTTAAAGTCTTGGCAGAATTCCACGAAGTCTTCGCCCAAACCTTACTCAAAGCATTTGTATTTATGAAAGTAATCTCAGTGAAAGCAAAAATTGTACTAACCTGTTAGATAAGATGAACATCTCATTTGAGATCGTTAAAGAGATTGAAGTCTTAAGATCCAAAATCAGCCTGTTTTCTCTTCCCAAATAGTCCCGTTTCTTGTGATCTCACTGCTGTTCTAGTCGGTTATGGTATGGGTTTGGCCTGGGTATTTTTATATTCTTTTTGCACTATTGCTTGCGCTTGAACTTATGTCTAGACTTTGTTTTGCCTAGTCTTTACTGCCTTGTATTTTCGAATTTTTCTTTTGTCCACACGAACATTTTCATCTATTATTTTCTTGCATTCTCTGCCCTACCTGGATGGTGGCAGTTAGGCCAAAGAACGTCTATGTAAAGAAGGAAAGGCTCCATAGACGTAATGTAAACCAGTTTGTCTTCTACGTCACTAGAAAGAAGAGGGAAAATTCGCCAAGGGATTTGGAGATGGAACCTGTTGGCGAGAATTTCCCCCTTTGTGATATACTGGACCTGGCCGAGATTTTCTTCCTCCGTCACGTGTACAGGAAATTGAGGAACACGGATTAAGATGAATAAGAAAATTAGGTAAAGTTTCACTTTCACTGGCTGTTGAACTTGCATTATCCATATCGCAGTTTGATGTCTGATTTTATATCTGTCAATATGGAGGGGAAAATTGGAGTCACACAGCTTTAAACTCTTGCTAAACGTGACCGTCCAAACTGTTCGAACTTCAATATCAGCTTCGAGCTTTGGCACTTTTGAACGACAGATTGATATTTTACGCATGCGCAGCTGTTTCCCTTTTCGTTCGAAGGAAGCCACTCCTCTGCTGCGAAGTTTTCCTTCTTAACAATATATATTCTTTGGTTAGGCTATGCTGATTTTATTTCTGTCCTTTGATGCATCACCACACTATATTCTTCCTGTAATGACGGTTACATCTTTTCTTTCTACCGGTTATGCTATGTTATTGCTTATTGCTCCTGGTTTTTATATGTTGAATGGTTGAATGTTGTTTGTTATGTTGAATGTTAAATAAAAGGTTTTACCTGTTGACCTCACGAACAATCTTCGAAAAGCACACAAGTTCAAAAATCGCCTGAACTGCATGGCACAGCGAACTGCGTACGCCTGAGTCGACGTTTTCGCCTTGCGTTGTTTTCTCCGCTACATTTTCGTCCGTGCTCTTGTAAATTGAAATGGCGTTTTATCCTTTGGCGAAATAACTTGTCAACAAATTCTCACCGGTCCTCATTCCAAATACTCCCACTGCAGAAATTCTTCGCGATTTAGAGATAATTCCTAACTTCCAACTTCACTCCAGAATTTCTAACAATTCTGCTATTGTTTCGTTCGATGTGAAATCACTAATTATATACACTTTCTGCATTGTAAGTCTTTTTAAATAAAAGGCGTGGTAAATTCCATTGTATTAATTTCGAAATACAAGGATTCATATAGATAACAAAGGCTAATAAGTTTGTGTCGAGCTAATAAGTTTTCTTTTTGGTCAAAAGTTTTACCAGAGGTTTTGAGAATTGAAGAGAAGGTTTTGGAATCGGTAATATATCTCCCAATCTTGCGCTTTTGGGTATAATATGCTGTAGATAGATTTGTTTCGGGGAACAAGGCTAGTGATGACAATCTAGGTTTTTTTAACATACTAAGTGTTAAGTCATTAAGACTATTTAACTGTAAGATTACGTCATTTTTTCTCTTCTTGGCGCCTTGCATGGCGCAGATGTTCATTACAGCAACCCTGTAAACGCTTACTCAGTTTTATTTTTTATTGCTGTTGTTGTTAGTAGTAAGTCATCGCTTGAAAGATGGCACGCATTTGATTAAAGTTGTCGAATAAAATATTTAGTACAGTCCACTTCTAGTTAATTTGAAATTGTTGTATAACAACGCACGCATCGCATGAACACTTTATGGTCCGTCGAGCCGGAGGTAAAAGATATCGTTGCTAAAATTAACTTTTTAGAACATTTAGAATACTTTCGTTTGGTTGTATTACGCATAACTTCATATAGAGTGTTTGGAATGCTTTCGTTTTCGTGTGGATTACGCAATTAAGATTGGATACTGTGTCATCGTTCATTTCCGGTGTTGCTGTCGAGAAATCTGCAATCACGGTAAGTGATAAATTATTTATTTGTTCATGATGAGTGAATTGAAAGCAATTAAAGCTAACAAAAAGAGTTTAAAATGCAGTATCAGAAAGTTTGAAAATGAGGTAAATTCTACAGTGGATGAAGCAGATATTTCCTTATTGAAGTTATACGAATCAAAAATATTAGAATTTAAAAAGGAATTAAGTAACATTTTCGATTCTTTATTTGCACATTGTGAAGAAAAGGACACTGACGAATTCATTAAGGAAAAGGAAAATGTAGTAGATAATCTCGATGAAATTCATTTGAAAATTAAAAGAAAAATTTCTGAGATCCGTTCTCAAAGGAATAGCTGCTCAAATGAAAACGGTTCGAGTAAAGACATAATTGTTTCGGATATAAAATTGCCTAAATTGTCTCTTCCAGTATTTAGTGGGAAAATCGAAGAATGGATTGAATTTGAGGATTTATTTTCCGCAGCTGTGCATAAAAATAGCAAATTAACTAATGCGCAAAAATTGCAATATTTAAAGAGTTCGTGTAAGGCAGACGCTTTAAATATTATTCAGTCCATTCCAATTTCAGATTCGAATTATGACATAGCATGGAATCTGTTGGTTGATCGCTAATGCAACAAAAAAGATTTGATCAATTCTATCATAAAGAAATTAATTTCTATACTTCAAACGAGTGATTCTACTTCGTCACTTTTAAAATTTATCGATAAGGTGCATGAATGTTTACGATCCTTGGAAGCATTGGAGCAAAAGATGGAAGAATTTTCAGACACGTTAATTGTTTATTTATTAGTTGAAAAGTTGGACAGAAATACTCGGTGTTGGTGGGAAAGGTCACTTAAAAAGACGAGATAGGAACGGTTAAACAACTGACATGTTTTTTGAAGGAACACGCTCGCACCCTATCACATTACAAACCTCCGCATGGGGAATCGAAACGTTCATTTAATACCAAAGCTCTTACATCACTTTCGGAAAATTCAAAAAGTTGTCCTTATTGTAAAGCTGATCATTTATTGTTGAAATGTGCGCAATTCTTAAATCTAACAGTCAAGAAACGATTGGAATTTGTAAAGACAAAAAAACTATGTTTCAATTGTTTATCTTCGATCCACACAATCAAGGACTGTAAAAGTTCTAATACATGCAGAAAATGTCAGAAATTTCACAATTCGCTCTTACATTTTGATCGAAATGAAGAAAATTTCGATAAAGCAAATGGCACATCGAATCAGATCACAAACAAGACTAATAAATTAAGCAGTAATCTTTCTCCAAATGCTGATACATTTACTCCAATGGCAAGCAGCCAAAAGGTTAGTGACACTAATGAAACCAACCAAGCAAAGTCCATTAACGGTACTACGCTGAATATTTCCAGTTCTTTTAATAAACAAGTTCTACTTAAGTTCTACTACAAGTTACTGCAATTATTTTCGTTAAGGGTAATGATGGAAAACTTATCTCGCTGAGAGCCTTGCTGGATTCCGGTTCTCAAAATAATTTCATTACTGAAGAAGGTGCTGAGTTATTGAATTTGAAGAAAAGAAAAATAAACGTTTCTATTTCAGGTATCAATGGTACAGTTATGGGTGTTAAGGAAAAAGCTATAGCAACCATCGCTAACGCTACTAGAGATTTTATTCGTACATTACAATTTTTTGTTGTTCCAAAAATAACTCGGGTAACGCCTGCTAGATATATAAACATTCCTGATGTTAAGCAGTTGCAACTCATTGGTTTAGCTGATCCAGAGTTTTATAAACCTGGTCAAATACATGTTTTATTATCTAACGAAATATTTTTTGATTTACTGGGAACAAATAGAATAAATATGCAAGACCTGATTCTCCATCAGTCAGTTTTTGGATACATCGTTAGCGGGTCAGTGCGCATGCCGCAGCAAGGCAGTGTTGATAATTATTGTGGGTTTGTGGAAAATGGGGATAATTTATCTGACAATATGAGAAGGGTTTGGGAAATTGAAGGTATTAATGAAGCAAAAAAAGTGAAAAGTCAGGAAGAGGAATTTTGTGAACAGCACTTTCTTCGTACACACACGAGGCAAGATGATGGCAGATATGTAGTGGAAATGCCAATTAAGGAGGAAGGACTTAGCCCTTTAGGGGAATCGAGAGAAAACGCTAGCAAAAGACTGAATTATCTACTTAAACGCTTCACTCGCAATCCCGCAATGAAACACTTATACGAAGATTTCATTAAGGAATATAATGAATTAGGCCATTCCGAAAAAATTGATGAAGGGGATAGCTCTAGTTTCTCATATTATCTTCCTCACCATGGGGTTTTCAGGCCCGAGAAACCTAGCACTAAACTTAGGGTAGTGTTCGATGCTACTGCTCCTACGACTACTGGAATTTCGTTAAACGATATTCTGCTGAATGGAGGGTTAGCTCAAGACGAACTATTTGATATTATTTGCAGATTTCGAACGCATAAAATTGCCTTCACAGCAGACATTGTAAAAATGTATCGTCAGATTTTGATTAAAGAATATCAAAGAGATTTATTACGCATCTTATGGAAGAGTAGTGAAGAAGAACCAGTTAAGGTCTATAGACTGAAGACTATAACTTACGGTACTTCCAACGCACCATATCTAGCAACACGCACACTTAATCAATTAGCAGAAGACGAGAAAAATAATTTTTCGTTAGCAGCGCCAATAGTACAAAGGGATTTTTATGTCGATGACGTACTCACAGGAGCCCATACTCTAATAGAGGCTAAAGAATTACAGTCGCAATTGATTAACCTATTATCACGTGGAGGAATGCGTCTGCACAGATGGTGTGCTAATCATCCTGATCTTCTGCAGTTTCCGGATGGACAAGAGGAATATTCTTTCAGTAATTTCGATGACGATCAGAGCATCAAAACTTTAGGATTATTATGGAATCCAAAGATAGATTGTTTTTCGTACAAATCAACCATCAAGAAAACAACTACTTACACAAAGAGAACAGTGTTGTTTGATATTGCTCGCATTTATGATCCATTAGGACTGCTTGGTCCAGGGATAACAAAAGCAAAAATCTTCATCCAAAGACTTTGGTTATTGAAACTTGATTGGAACGATCCGCTACCCGAAAGGATAATTAAGGATTGGCAACTTTTTATTGATTCAATGCAATCTATCAACAATTTGAAAGTCAGTAGATATGTTTTACAGGATAGTTTTTCTGATATAAAAATTCATGGATTTTCAGATGCATCAGAACACGCATACGGAGTAGCCATCTAATTACGCTGTAGAAGTGACAATAATTTATCTTCACATTTGCTTTGCAGCAAGTCCAGAGTAGCTCCACTAAAACCGCTGACAGTACCTCGACTAGAACTCTGAGCAGCTGTACAGCTAGCACAGCTTGTTGCAAAGGTGGTGCCTTTATTGAAATTGGGCATCAGTAAAATATGTCTGTGGTGTGACTCAACCATAGTGTTAGCGTGGCTTCAGAATCCTCCGCATGTACTAAAAACTTTTGTTGCTAATCGAGTGTTGCAGATCCAAGACCTAACACAGACATGCCAGTGGAATTATGTGCATTCAGAGGAGAACCCAGCAGACCTTATTTCCCGAGGACTGAATTTTGACAAACTGCATGATGCTGATCTGTGGTGGAAAGGTCCTCCATTCTTGAGTGAGGGTATCATACCTAACAAGAACATTGACTTTGAACAATTAAAAAAAACAGAGACGTTTTCTAATGAACTGAGAAAAAGAACTGACATTGCTTGTTTATGCACTTTGCCTTCAAAATTTATTGATAATGTCCTAGATATCACTAACAATTATTTAAAATTTTTACGTATTGTTAGTTATATTTTCAGGTTCATTTGGAACTCTAGGTGTGCAAAACAGAAAGGAGCACAGAGAAGAACAGGAGGAGTAAGTTCAAAGGAGTTAAATGAGGCAGAATCCTTTTTAGTAAGAGAGGTTCAAAAATGTAGTTTTTATTCAGAATACAACTCCCTCGCACAAGGTAAACCCATTAATAATAAAAGTAATTTACTTTCTTTGAACCCTTTTTTGGATGCAAATAATGTAATGAGAGTAGGAGGCCGATTACAAGGGGCCAATGTAATGTTTTCACAAAAACATCAAATAATTTTGCCTGTTAAATGCAAACTAACTAAGCTGATTGCTGAGCATTATCATCAGAAATATTTACACGTAGGTTCGAAAGCATTATTGTGTTTTATGAGACAGAAATTTTGGCCATTACAAGGTAGGAATTTAACTAGAAAGATTACCCATGAATGTATAATTTGTAGTAAAAATAAACCAGTCACTATCGAACAAATTATGGGGTCATTACCTGCAGAGCGCGTAAATCCAAGCTCACCCTTTAATCATGTCGGCACCGAATTTTGCGGTCCATTTTTTATTAGGTACAAGGGACAGAGGAAAGGAACTCTTCATAAGGTATATTTAGCTCTTTTCATTTGCCTTATAACAAAGGCAGTGCATCTCGAACTAGTGAGTGATCTCACCACTGACGCATTTATTGCCACCTTAAAGAGATTTATTGCTAGGCGCGGAAAATGCTCAATCATTTTCTCAGACAACGCAAAAAACTTCGTTGGCGCAAATGCCGAATTGCAAAGAATTAACAATTTAATTAGAAATCCTGACAAAAAATTAGCAGATTATTTAGGTGAAGAAGGAATAGTATGGAAGTTTATTCCCCCACGGACACCTAATTTTGGTGGACTATGGAAATCTGGAATAAAATCCGTGAAATATCACTTAAAGCGGATTGTAGGTAATGCAAGGTTGACTTTCGAGGAGTTATTAAATGTAGTAACTCAGATAGAGTCTGTTTTAAATTCTCGCCCTATTACTCCCTTATCTTCCGATGTAAATGATTTAGAGGCATTAACACCAGGTCATTTTCTCATTAGAAGACCCTTGAATGCTATAGTAGAACCCGAATTAATTGATATACCTGAAAACAGACTCTCAAGATGGAAACGAACTACCAGATTTGTCCAGTTGATATGGAATCGTTGGCATAGGGACTATTTAAACACACTACAACAGCGTTCAAAATGGAAGGTAGAACAAACGAATATTAAAATAGGTATGCTAGCTAGTTAAGGAGGATGAGCTTCCTGTCTGTAGATGGGTGTTAGGGCGCATTACAAGAATTTTTCCTGGAGTTGACGGTAAGGTTAGAGTAGTAGAAATACAGACAGCACAGGGCATCATTAAGCGTGGAATTACAAAAGTTGCAATTTTACCCCAAGAAGAAGCTTCCTAAGTTAGTTAAGTGTTAGCTTATTATTATAAAACTTGTACATTGTATTGTGCACAAAATTGTTTATTGAAAATTGAATATTATATTGAATTAAGAGATGTTATTCGTATTGCATTATTGTATAAGGTAGTAATTGTACAATTTTGTGGGTTATTATGAGTATTATCGCACGAAATTATTGAAGTAACCCTTCAATGCCGGGGGGGGGTATGTTAAGTCATTAAGACTATTTAACTGTAAGATTACGTCATTTTTTCTCTTCTTGGCGCCTTGCATGGCGCAGATGTTCATTACAGCAACCCTGTAAACGCTTACTCAGTTTTATTTTTTATTGCTGTTGTTGTTAGTAGTAAGTCATCGCTTGAAAGATGGCACGCATTTGATTAAAGTTGTCGAATAAAATATTTAGTACAGTCCACTTCTAGTTAATTTGAAATTGTTGTATAACAACGCACGCATCGCATGAACACTTTATGGTCCGTCGAGCCGGAGGTAAAAGATATCGTTGCTAAAATTAACTTTTTAGAACATTTAGAATACTTTCGTTTGGTTGTATTACGCATAACTTCATATAGAGTGTTTGGAATGCTTTCGTTTTCGTGTGGATTACGCAATTAAGATTGGATACTGTGTCATCGTTCATTTCCGGTGTTGCTGTCGAGAAATCTGCAATCACGGTAAGTGATAAATTATTTATTTGTTCATGATGAGTGAATTGAAAGCAATTAAAGCTAACAAAAAGAGTTTAAAATGCAGTATCAGAAAGTTTGAAAATGAGGTAAATTCTACAGTGGATGAAGCAGATATTTCCTTATTGGAGTTATACGAAACAAAAATATTAGAATTTAAAAAGGAATTAAGTAACATTTTCGATTCTTTATTTGCACATTGTGAAGAAAAGGACACTGACGAATTCATTAAGGAAAAGGAAAATGTAGTAGATAATCTCGATGAAATTCATTTGAAAATTAAAAGAAAAATTTCTGAGATCCGTTCTCAAAGGAATAGCTGCTCAAATGAAAACGGTTCGAGTAAAGACATAATTGTTTCGGATATAAAATTGCCTAAATTGTCTCTTCCAGTATTTAGTGGGAAAATCGAAGAATGGATTGAATTTGAGGATTTATTTTCCGCAGCTGTGCATAAAAATAGCAAATTAACTAATGCGCAAAAATTGCAATATTTAAAGAGTTCGTGTAAGGCAGACGCTTTAAATATTATTCAGTCCATTCCAATTTCAGATTCGAATTATGACATAGCATGGAATCTGTTGGTTGATCGCTAATGCAACAAAAAAGATTTGATCAATTCTATCATAAAGAAATTAATTTCTATACTTCAAACGAGTGATTCTAGTTCGTCACTTTTAAAATTTATCGATAAGGTGCATGAATGTTTACGATCCTTGGAAGCATTGGAGCAAAAGATGGAAGAATTTTCAGACACGTTAATTGTTTATTTATTAGTTGAAAAGTTGGATAGAAATACTCGGTGTTGGTGGGAAAGGTCACTTAAAAAAGACGAGATAGGAACGGTTAAACAACTGACATGTTTTTTGAAGGAACACGCTCGCACCCTATCACATTACAAACCTCCGCATGGGGAATCGAAACGTTCATTTAATACCAAAGCTCTTACATCACTTTCGGAAAATTCAAAAAGTTGTCCTTATTGTAAAGCTGATCATTTATTGTTGAAATGTGCGCAATTCTTAAATCTAACAGTCAAGAAACGATTGGAATTTGTAAAGACAAAAAAACTATGTTTCAATTGTTTATCTTCGATCCACACAATCAAGGACTGTAAAAGTTCTAATACATGCAGAAAATGTCAGAAATTTCACAATTCGCTCTTACATTTTGATCGAAATGAAGAAAATTTCGATAAAGCAAATGGCACATCGAATCAGATCACAAACAAGACTAATAAATTAAGCAGTAATCTTTCTCCAAATGCTGATACATTTACTCCAATGGCAAGCAGCCAAAAGGTTAGTGACACTAATGAAACCAACCAAGCAAAGTCCATTAACGGTACTACGCTGAATATTTCCAGTTCTTTTAATAAACAAGTTCTACTTAAGTTCTACTACAAGTTACTGCAATTATTTTCGTTAAGGGTAATGATGGAAAATTTATCTCGCTGAGAGCCTTGCTGGATTCCGGTTCTCAAAATAATTTCATTACTAAAGAAGGTGCTGAGTTATTGAATTTGAAGAAAAGAAAAATAAACGTTTCTATTTCAGGTATCAATGGTACAGTTATGGGTGTTAAGGAAAAAGCTATAGCAACCATCGCTAACGCTACTAGAGATTTTATTCGTACATTAAAATTTTTTGTTGTTCCAAAAATAACTCGGGTAACGCCTGCTAGATATATAAACATTCCTGATGTTAAGCAGTTGCAACTCTTTGGTTTAGCTGATCCAGAGTTTTATAAACCTGGTCAAATACATGTTTTATTATCTAACGAAATATTTTTTGATTTACTGGGAACAAATAGAATAAATATGCAAGACCTGATTCTCCATCAGTCAGTTTTTGGATACATCGTTAGCGGGTCAGTGCGCATGCCGCAGCAAGGCAGTGTTGATAATTATTGTGGGTTTGTGGAAAATGGGGATAATTTATCTGACAACATGAGAAGGGTTTGGGAAATTGAAGGTATTAATGAAGCAAAAAAAGTGAAAAGTCAGGAAGAGGAATTTTGTGAACAGCACTTTCTTCGTACACACACGAGGCAAGATGATGGCAGATATGTAGTGGAAATGCCAATTAAGGAGAAAGGACTTAGCCCTTTAGGGGAATCGAGAGAAAACGCTAGCAAAAGACTGAATTATCTACTTAAACGCTTCACTCGCAATCCCGCAATGAAACACTTATACGAAGATTTCATTAAGGAATATAATGAATTAGGCCATTCCGAAAAAATTGATGAAGGGGATAGCTCTAGTTTCTCATATTATCTTCCTCACCATGGGGTTTCAGGCCCGAGAAACCTAGCACTAAACTTAGGGTAGTGTTCGATGCTACTGCTCCTACGACTACTGGAATTTCGTTAAACGATATTCTGCTGAATGGAGGGTTAGCTCAAGACGAACTATTTGATATTATTTGCAGATTTCGAACGCATAAAATTGCCTTCACAGCAGACATTGTAAAAATGTATCGTCAGATTTTGATTAAAGAACATCAAAGAGATTTATTACGCATCTTATGGAAGAGTAGTGAAGAAGAACCAGTTAAGGTCTATAGACTGAAGACTATAACTTACGGTACTTCCAACGCACCATATCTAGCAACACGCACACTTAATCAATTAGCAGAAGACGAGAAAAATAATTTTTCGTTAGCAGCGCCAATAGTACAAAGGGATTTTTATGTCGATGACGTACTCACAGGAGCCCATACTCTAATAGAGGCTAAAGAATTACAGTCGCAATTGATTAACCTATTATCACGTGGAGGAATGCGTCTGCACAGATGGTGTGCTAATCACCCTGATCTTCTGCAGTTTCCGGATGGACAAGAGGAATATTCTTTCAGTAATTTCGATGACGATCAAAGCATCAAAACTTTAGGATTATTATGGAATCCAAAGATAGATTGTTTTTCGTACAAATCAACCATCAAGAAAACAACTACTTACACAAAGAGAACAGTGTTGTTTGATATTGCTCGCATTTATGATCCATTAAGACTGCTTGGTCCAGGGATAACAAAAGCAAAAATCTTCATCCAAAGACTTTGGTTATTGAAACTTGATTGGGACGATCCGCTACCCGAAAGGATAATTAAGGATTGGCAACTTTTTATTGATTCAATGCAATCTATCAACAATTTGAAAGTCAGTAGATATGTTTTACAGGATAGTTTTTCTGATATACAAATTCATGGATTTTCAGATGCATCAGAACACGCATACGGAGTAGCCATCTAATTACGCTGTAGAAGTGACAATAATTTATCTTCACATTTGCTTTGCAGCAAGTCCAGAGTAGCTCCACTAAAACCGCTGACAGTACCTCGACTAGAACTCTGCGCAGCTGTACTGCTAGCACAGCTTGTTGCAAAGGTGGTGCCTTTATTGAAATTGGACATCAGTAAAATATGTCTGTGGTGTGACTCAACCATAGTGTTAGCGTGGCTTCAGAATCCTCCGCATGTACTAAAAACTTTTGTTGCTAATCGAGTGTTGCAGATCCAAGACCTAACACAGACATGCCAGTGGAATTATGTGCATTCAGAGGAGAACCCAGCAGACCTTATTTCCCGAGGACTGAATTTTGACAAACTGCATGATGCTGATCTGTGGTGGAAAGGTCCTCCATTCTTGGGTGAGGGTATCATACCTAACAAGAACATTGACTTTGAACAATTAAAAAAAAAACAGAAACATTTTCTAATGAACTGAGAAAAAGAACTGACATTGCTTGTTTATGCACTTTGCCTTCAAAATTTATTGATAATGTCCTAGATATCACTAACAATTATTTAAAATTTTTACGTATTGTTAGTTATATTTTCAGGTTCATTTGGAACTCTAGGTGTGCAAAACAGAAAGGAGCACAGAGAAGAACAGGAGGAGTAAGTTCAAAGGAGTTAAATGAGGCAGAATCCTTTTTAGTAAGAGAGGTTCAAAAATGTAGTTTTTATTCAGAATACAACTCCCTCGCACAAGGTAAACCCATTAATAATAAAAGTAATTTACTTTCTTTGAACCCTTTTTTGGATGCAAATAATGTAATGAGAGTATTAGGCCGATTACAAGGGGCCAATGTAATGTTTTCACAAAAACATCAAATAATTTTGCCTGTTAAATGCAAACTAACTAAGCTGATTGCTGAGCATTATCATCAGAAATATTTACACGTAGGTTCGAAAGCATTATTGTGTTTTATGAGACAGAAATTTTGGCCATTACAAGGTAGGAATTTAACTAGAAAGATTACCCATGAATGTATAATTTGTAGTAAAAATAAACCAGTCACTATCGAACAAATTATGGGGTCTTTACCTGCAGAGCGCGTAAATCCAAGCTCACCCTTTAATCATGTCGGCACCGAATTTTGCGGTCCATTTTTTATTCGGTACAAGGGACAGAGGAAAGGAACTCTTCATAAGGTATATTTAGCTCTTTTCATTTGCCTTATAACAAAGGCAGTGCATCTCGAACTAGTGAGTGATCTCACCACTGACGCATTTATTGCCACCTTAAAGAGATTTATTGCTAGGCGCGGAAAATGCTCAATCATTTTCTCAGACAACGCAAAAAACTTCGTTGGCGCAAATGCCGAATTGCAAAGAATTAACAATTTAATTAGAAATCCTGACAAAAAATTAGCAGATTATTTAGGTGAAGAAGGAATAGTATGGAAGTTTATTCCCCCACGGACACCTAATTTTGGTGGACTATGGAAATCTGGAATAAAATCCGTGAAATATCACTTAAAGCGGATTGTAGGTAATGCAAGGTTGACTTTCGAGGAGTTATTAAATGTAGTAACTCAGATAGAGTCTGTTTTAAATTCTCGCCCTATTACTCCCTTATCTTCCGATGTAAATGATTTAGAGGCATTAACACCAGGTCATTTTCTCATTGGAAGACCCTTGAATGCTATAGTAGAACCCGAATTAATTGATATACCTGAAAACAGACTCTCAAGATGGAAACGAACTACCAGATTTGTCCAGTTGATATGGAATCGTTGGCATAGGGACTATTTAAACACACTACAACAGCGTTCAAAATGGAAGGTAGAACAAACGAATATTAAAATAGGTATGCTAGTACTAGTTAAGGAGGATGAGCTTCCTGTCTGTAGATGGGTGTTAGGGCGCATTACAAGAATTTTTCCTGGAGTTGACGGTAAGGTTAGAGTAGTAGAAATACAGACAGCACAGGGCATCATTAAGCGTGGAATTACAAAAGTTGCAATTTTACCCCAAGAAGAAGCTTCCTAAGTTAGTTAAGTGTTAGCTTATTATTATAAAACTTGTACATTGTATTGTGCACAAAATTTTTTATTGAAAATTGAATATTATTATATTGAATTAAGAGATGTTATTCGTATTGCATTATTGTATGAGGTAGTAATTGTACAATTTTGTGGGTTATTATGAGTATTATCGCACGAAATTATTGAAGTAACCCTTCAATGCCGGGGGGGGGTATGTTAAGTCATTAAGACTATTTAACTGTAAGATTACGTCATTTTTTCTCTTCTTGGCGCCTTGCATGGCGCAGATGTTCATTACAGCAACCCTGTAAACGCTTACTCAGTTTTATTTTTTATTGCTGTTGTTGTTAGTAGTAAGTCATCGCTTGAAAGATGGCACGCATTTGATTAAAGTTGTCGAATAAAATATTTAGTACAGTCCACTTCTAGTTAATTTGAAATTGTTGTATAACAACGCACGCATCGCATGAACACTTTATGGTCCGTCGAGCCGGAGGTAAAAGATATCGTTGCTAAAATTAACTTTTTAGAACATTTAGAATACTTTCGTTTGGTTGTATTACGCATAACTTCATATAGAGTGTTTGGAATGCTTTCGTTTTCGTGTGGATTACGCAATTAAGATTGGATACTGTGTCATCGTTCATTTCCGGTGTTGCTGTCGAGAAATCTGCAATCACGGTAAGTGATAAATTATTTATTTGTTCATGATGAGTGAATTGAAAGCAATTAAAGCTAACAAAAAGAGTTTAAAATGCAGTATCAGAAAGTTTGAAAATGAGGTAAATTCTACAGTGGATGAAGCAGATATTTCCTTATTGGAGTTATACGAAACAAAAATATTAGAATTTAAAAAGGAATTAAGTAACATTTTCGATTCTTTATTTGCACATTGTGAAGAAAAGGACACTGACGAATTCATTAAGGAAAAGGAAAATGTAGTAGATAATCTCGATGAAATTCATTTGAAAATTAAAAGAAAAATTTCTGAGATCCGTTCTCAAAGGAATAGCTGCTCAAATGAAAACGGTTCGAGTAAAGACATAATTGTTTCGGATATAAAATTGCCTAAATTGTCTCTTCCAGTATTTAGTGGGAAAATCGAAGAATGGATTGAATTTGAGGATTTATTTTCCGCAGCTGTGCATAAAAATAGCAAATTAACTAATGCGCAAAAATTGCAATATTTAAAGAGTTCGTGTAAGGCAGACGCTTTAAATATTATTCAGTCCATTCCAATTTCAGATTCGAATTATGACATAGCATGGAATCTGTTGGTTGATCGCTAATGCAACAAAAAAGATTTGATCAATTCTATCATAAAGAAATTAATTTCTATACTTCAAACGAGTGATTCTAGTTCGTCACTTTTAAAATTTATCGATAAGGTGCATGAATGTTTACGATCCTTGGAAGCATTGGAGCAAAAGATGGAAGAATTTTCAGACACGTTAATTGTTTATTTATTAGTTGAAAAGTTGGATAGAAATACTCGGTGTTGGTGGGAAAGGTCACTTAAAAAAGACGAGATAGGAACGGTTAAACAACTGACATGTTTTTTGAAGGAACACGCTCGCACCCTATCACATTACAAACCTCCGCATGGGGAATCGAAACGTTCATTTAATACCAAAGCTCTTACATCACTTTCGGAAAATTCAAAAAGTTGTCCTTATTGTAAAGCTGATCATTTATTGTTGAAATGTGCGCAATTCTTAAATCTAACAGTCAAGAAACGATTGGAATTTGTAAAGACAAAAAAACTATGTTTCAATTGTTTATCTTCGATCCACACAATCAAGGACTGTAAAAGTTCTAATACATGCAGAAAATGTCAGAAATTTCACAATTCGCTCTTACATTTTGATCGAAATGAAGAAAATTTCGATAAAGCAAATGGCACATCGAATCAGATCACAAACAAGACTAATAAATTAAGCAGTAATCTTTCTCCAAATGCTGATACATTTACTCCAATGGCAAGCAGCCAAAAGGTTAGTGACACTAATGAAACCAACCAAGCAAAGTCCATTAACGGTACTACGCTGAATATTTCCAGTTCTTTTAATAAACAAGTTCTACTTAAGTTCTACTACAAGTTACTGCAATTATTTTCGTTAAGGGTAATGATGGAAAATTTATCTCGCTGAGAGCCTTGCTGGATTCCGGTTCTCAAAATAATTTCATTACTAAAGAAGGTGCTGAGTTATTGAATTTGAAGAAAAGAAAAATAAACGTTTCTATTTCAGGTATCAATGGTACAGTTATGGGTGTTAAGGAAAAAGCTATAGCAACCATCGCTAACGCTACTAGAGATTTTATTCGTACATTAAAATTTTTTGTTGTTCCAAAAATAACTCGGGTAACGCCTGCTAGATATATAAACATTCCTGATGTTAAGCAGTTGCAACTCTTTGGTTTAGCTGATCCAGAGTTTTATAAACCTGGTCAAATACATGTTTTATTATCTAACGAAATATTTTTTGATTTACTGGGAACAAATAGAATAAATATGCAAGACCTGATTCTCCATCAGTCAGTTTTTGGATACATCGTTAGCGGGTCAGTGCGCATGCCGCAGCAAGGCAGTGTTGATAATTATTGTGGGTTTGTGGAAAATGGGGATAATTTATCTGACAACATGCGAAGGGTTTGGGAAATTGAAGGTATTAATGAAGCAAAATAAGTGAAAAGTCAGGAAGAGGAATTTTGTGAACAGCACTTTCTTCGTACACACACGAGGCAAGATGATGGCAGATATGTAGTGGAAATGCCAATTAAGGAGAAAGGACTTAGCCCTTTAGGGGAATCGAGAGAAAACGCTAGCAAAAGACTGAATTATCTACTTAAACGCTTCACTCGCAATCCCGCAATGAAACACTTATACGAAGATTTCATTAAGGAATATAATGAATTAGGCCATTCCGAAAAAATTGATGAAGGGGATAGCTCTAGTTTCTCATATTATCTTCCTCACCATGGGGTTTCAGGCCCGAGAAACCTAGCACTAAACTTAGGGTAGTGTTCGATGCTACTGCTCCTACGACTACTGGAATTTCGTTAAACGATATTCTGCTGAATGGAGGGTTAGCTCAAGACGAACTATTTGATATTATTTGCAGATTTCGAACGCATAAAATTGCCTTCACAGCAGACATTGTAAAAATGTATCGTCAGATTTTGATTAAAGAACATCAAAGAGATTTATTACGCATCTTATGGAAGAGTAGTGAAGAAGAACCAGTTAAGGTCTATAGACTGAAGACTATAACTTACGGTACTTCCAACGCACCATATCTAGCAACACGCACACTTAATCAATTAGCAGAAGACGAGAAAAATAATTTTTCGTTAGCAGCGCCAATAGTACAAAGGGATTTTTATGTCGATGACGTACTCACAGGAGCCCATACTCTAATAGAGGCTAAAGAATTACAGTCGCAATTGATTAACCTATTATCACGTGGAGGAATGCGTCTGCACAGATGGTGTGCTAATCACCCTGATCTTCTGCAGTTTCCGGATGGACAAGAGGAATATTCTTTCAGTAATTTCGATGACGATCAAAGCATCAAAACTTTAGGATTATTATGGAATCCAAAGATAGATTGTTTTTCGTACAAATCAACCATCAAGAAAACAACTACTTACACAAAGAGAACAGTGTTGTTTGATATTGCTCGCATTTATGATCCATTAAGACTGCTTGGTCCAGGGATAACAAAAGCAAAAATCTTCATCCAAAGACTTTGGTTATTGAAACTTGATTGGGACGATCCGCTACCCGAAAGGATAATTAAGGATTGGCAACTTTTTATTGATTCAATGCAATCTATCAACAATTTGAAAGTCAGTAGATATGTTTTACAGGATAGTTTTTCTGATATACAAATTCATGGATTTTCAGATGCATCAGAACACGCATACGGAGTAGCCATCTAATTACGCTGTAGAAGTGACAATAATTTATCTTCACATTTGCTTTGCAGCAAGTCCAGAGTAGCTCCACTAAAACCGCTGACAGTACCTCGACTAGAACTCTGCGCAGCTGTACTGCTAGCACAGCTTGTTGCAAAGGTGGTGCCTTTATTGAAATTGGACATCAGTAAAATATGTCTGTGGTGTGACTCAACCATAGTGTTAGCGTGGCTTCAGAATCCTCCGCATGTACTAAAAACTTTTGTTGCTAATCGAGTGTTGCAGATCCAAGACCTAACACAGACATGCCAGTGGAATTATGTGCATTCAGAGGAGAACCCAGCAGACCTTATTTCCCGAGGACTGAATTTTGACAAACTGCATGATGCTGATCTGTGGTGGAAAGGTCCTCCATTCTTGGGTGAGGGTATCATACCTAACAAGAACATTGACTTTGAACAATTAAAAAAAAAAACAGAAACATTTTCTAATGAACTGAGAAAAAGAACTGACATTGCTTGTTTATGCACTTTGCCTTCAAAATTTATTGATAATGTCCTAGATATCACTAACAATTATTTAAAATTTTTACGTATTGTTAGTTATATTTTCAGGTTCATTTGGAACTCTAGGTGTGCAAAACAGAAAGGAGCACAGAGAAGAACAGGAGGAGTAAGTTCAAAGGAGTTAAATGAGGCAGAATCCTTTTTAGTAAGAGAGGTTCAAAAATGTAGTTTTTATTCAGAATACAACTCCCTCGCACAAGGTAAACCCATTAATAATAAAAGTAATTTACTTTCTTTGAACCCTTTTTTGGATGCAAATAATGTAATGAGAGTAGGAGGCCGATTACAAGGGGCCAATGTAATGTTTTCACAAAAACATCAAATAATTTTGCCTGTTAAATGCAAACTAACTAAGCTGATAGCTGAGCATTATCATCAGAAATATTTACACGTAGGTTCGAAAGCATTATTGTGTTTTATGAGACAGAAATTTGGGCCATTACAAGGTAGGAATTTAACTAGAAAGATTACCCATGAATGTATAATTTGTAGTAAAAATAAACCAGTCACTATCGAACAAATTATGGGGTCTTTACCTGCAGAGCGCGTAAATCCAAGCTCACCCTTTAATCATGTCGGCACCGAATTTTGCGGTCCATTTTTTATTCGGTACAAGGGACAGAGGAAAGGAACTCTTCATAAGGTATATTTAGCTCTTTTCATTTGCCTTATAACAAAGGCAGTGCATCTCGAACTAGTGAGTGATCTCACCACTGACGCATTTATTGCCACCTTAAAGAGATTTATTGCTAGGCGCGGAAAATGCTCAATCATTTTCTCAGACAACGCAAAAAACTTCGTTGGCGCAAATGCCGAATTGCAAAGAATTAACAATTTAATTAGAAATCCTGACAAAAAATTAGCAGATTATTTAGGTGAAGAAGGAATAGTATGGAAGTTTATTCCCCCACGGACACCTAATTTTGGTGGACTATGGAAATCTGGAATAAAATCCGTGAAATATCACTTAAAGCGGATTGTAGGTAATGCAAGGTTGACTTTCGAGGAGTTATTAAATGTAGTAACTCAGATAGAGTCTGTTTTAAATTCTCGCCCTATTACTCCCTTATCTTCCGATGTAAATGATTTAGAGGCATTAACACCAGGTCATTTTCTCATTGGAAGACCCTTGAATGCTATAGTAGAACCCGAATTAATTGATATACCTGAAAACAGACTCTCAAGATGGAAACGAACTACCAGATTTGTCCAGTTGATATGGAATCGTTGGCATAGGGACTATTTAAACACACTACAACAGCGTTCAAAATGGAAGGTAGAACAAACGAATATTAAAATAGGTATGCTAGTACTAGTTAAGGAGGATGAGCTTCCTGTCTGTAGATGGGTGTTAGGGCGCATTACAAGAATTTTTCCTGGAGTTGACGGTAAGGTTAGAGTAGTAGAAATACAGACAGCACAGGGCATCATTAAGCGTGGAATTACAAAAGTTGCAATTTTACCCCAAGAAGAAGCTTCCTAAGTTAGTTAAGTGTTAGCTTATTATTATAAAACTTGTACATTGTATTGTGCACAAAATTTTTTATTGAAAATTGAATATTATTATATTGAATTAAGAGATGTTATTCGTATTGCATTATTGTATGAGGTAGTAATTGTACAATTTTGTGGGTTATTATGAGTATTATCGCACGAAATTATTGAAGTAACCCTTCAATGCCGGGGGGGGTATGTTAAGTCATTAAGACTATTTAACTGTAAGATTACGTCATTTTTTCTCTTCTTGGCGCCTTGCATGGCGCAGATGTTCATTACAGCAACCCTGTAAACGCTTACTCAGTTTTATTTTTTATTGCTGTTGTTGTTAGTAGTAAGTCATCGCTTGAAAGATGGCACGCATTTGATTAAAGTTGTCGAATAAAATATTTAGTACAGTCCACTTCTAGTTAATTTGAAATTGTTGTATAACAACGCACGCATCGCATGAACACTTTATGGTCCGTCGAGCCGGAGGTAAAAGATATCGTTGCTAAAATTAACTTTTTAGAACATTTAGAATACTTTCGTTTGGTTGTATTACGCATAACTTCATATAGAGTGTTTGGAATGCTTTCGTTTTCGTGTGGATTACGCAATTAAGATTGGATACTGTGTCATCGTTCATTTCCGGTGTTGCTGTCGAGAAATCTGCAATCACGGTAAGTGATAAATTATTTATTTGTTCATGATGAGTGAATTGAAAGCAATTAAAGCTAACAAAAAGAGTTTAAAATGCAGTATCAGAAAGTTTGAAAATGAGGTAAATTCTACAGTGGATGAAGCAGATATTTCCTTATTGGAGTTATACGAATCAAAAATATTAGAATTTAAAAAGGAATTAAGTAACATTTTCGATTCTTTATTTGCACATTGTGAAGAAAAGGACACTGACGAATTCATTAAGGAAAAGGAAAATGTAGTAGATAATCTCGATGAAATTCATTTGAAAATTAAAAGAAAAATTTCTGAGATCCGTTCTCAAAGGAATAGCTGCTCAAATGAAAACGGTTCGAGTAAAGACATAATTGTTTCGGATATAAAATTGCCTAAATTGTCTCTTCCAGTATTTAGTGGGAAAATCGAAGAATGGATTGAATTTGAGGATTTATTTTCCGCAGCTGTGCATAAAAATAGCAAATTAACTAATGCGCAAAAATTGCAATATTTAAAGAGTTCGTGTAAGGCAGACGCTTTAAATATTATTCAGTCCATTCCAATTTCAGATTCGAATTATGACATAGCATTGAATCTGTTGGTTGATCGCTAATGCAACAAAAAAGATTTGATCAATTCTATCATAAAGAAATTAATTTCTATACTTCAAACGAGTGATTCTACTTCGTCACTTTTAAAATTTATCGATAAGGAGCATGAATGTTTACGATCCTTGGAAGAATTGGAGCAAAAGATGGAAGAATTTTCAGACACGTTAATTGTTTATTTATTAGTTGAAAAGTTGGATAGAAATACTCGGTGTTGGTGGGAAAGGTCACTTAAAAAAGACGAGATAGGAACGGTTAAACAACTGACATGTTTTTTGAAGGAACACGCTCGCACCCTATCACATTACAAACCTCCGCATGGGGAATCGAAACGTTCATTTAATACCAAAGCTCTTACATCACTTTCGGAAAATTCAAAAAGTTGTCCTTATTGTAAAGCTGATCATTTATTGTTGAAATGTGCGCAATTCTTAAATCTAACAGTCAAGAAACGATTGGAATTTGTAAAGACAAAAAAACTATGTTTCAATTGTTTATCTTCGATCCACACAATCAAGGACTGTAAAAGTTCTAATACATGCAGAAAATGTCAGAAATTTCACAATTCGCTCTTACATTTTGATCGAAATGAAGAAAATTTCGATAAAGCAAATGGCACATCGAATCAGATCACAAACAAGACTAATAAATTAAGCAGTAATCTTTCTCCAAATGCTGATACATTTACTCCAATGGCAAGCAGCCAAAAGGTTAGTGACACTAATGAAACCAACTAAGCAAAGTCCATTAACGGTACTACGCTGAATATTTCCAGTTCTTTTAATAAACAAGTTCTACTTAAGTTCTACTACAAGTTACTGCAATTATTTTCGTTAAGGGTAATGATGGAAAATTTATCTCGCTGAGAGCCTTGCTGGATTCCGGTTCTCAAAATAATTTCATTACTAAAGAAGGTGCTGAGTTATTGAATTTGAAGAAAAGAAAAATAAACGTTTCTATTTCAGGTATCAATGGTACAGTTATGGGTGTTAAGGAAAAAGCTATAGCAACCATCGCTAACGCTACTAGAGATTTTATTCGTACATTACAATTTTTTGTTGTTCCAAAAATAACTCGGGTAACGCCTGCTAGATATATAAACATTCCTGATGTTAAGCAGTTGCAACTCTTTGGTTTAGCTGATCCAGAATTTATAAACCTGGTCAAATACATGTTTTATTATCTAACGAAATATTTTTTGATTTACTGGGAACAAATAGAATAAATATGCAAGACCTGATTCTCCATCAGTCAGTTTTTGGATACATCGTTAGCGGGTCAGTGCGCATGCCGCAGCAAGGCAGTGTTGATAATTATTGTGGGTTTGTGGAAAATGGGGATAATTTATCTGACAACATGAGAAGGGTTTGGGAAATTGAAGGTATTAATGAAGCAAAAAAAGTGAAAAGTCAGGAAGAGGAATTTTGTGAACAGCATTTTCTTCGTACACACACGAGGCAAGATGATGGCAGATATGTAGTGGAAATGCCAATTAAGGAGGAAGGACTTAGCCCTTTAGGGGAATCGAGAGAAAACGCTAGCAAAAGACTGAATTATCTACTTAAACGCTTCACTCGCAATCCCGCAATGAAACACTTATACGAAGATTTCATTAAGGAATATAATGAATTAGGCCATTCCGAAAAAATTGATGAAGGGGATAGCTCTAGTTTCTCATATTATCTTCCTCACCATGGGGTTTTCAGGCCCGAGAAACCTAGCACTAAACTTAGGGTAGTGTTCGATGCTACTGCTCCTACGACTACTGGAATTTCGTTAAACGATATTCTGCTGAATGGAGGGTTAGCTCAAGACGAACTATTTGATATTATTTGCAGATTTCGAACGCATAAAATTGCCTTCACAGCAGACATTGTAAAAATGTATCGTCAGATTTTGATTAAAGAACATCAAAGAGATTTATTACGCATCTTATGGAAGAGTAGTGAAGAAGAACCAGTTAAGGTCTATAGACTGAAGACTATAACTTACGGTACTTCCAACGCACCATATCTAGCAACACGCACACTTAATCAATTAGCAGAAGACGAGAAAAATAATTTTTCGTTAGCAGCGCCAATAGTACAAAGGGATTTTTATGTCGATGACGTACTCACAGGAGCCCATACTCTAATAGAGGCTAAAGAATTACAGTCGCAATTGATTAACCTATTATCACGTGGAGGAATGCGTCTGCACAGATGGTGTGCTAATCATCCTGATCTTCTGCAGTTTCCGGATGGACAAGAGGAATATTCTTTCAGTAATTTCGATGACGATCAGAGCATCAAAACTTTAGGATTATTATGGAATCCAAAGATAGATTGTTTTTCGTACAAATCAACCATCAAGAAAACAACTACTTACACAAAGAGAACAGTGTTGTTTGATATTGCTCGCATTTATGATCCATTAGGACTGCTTGGTCCAGGGATAACAAAAGCAAAAATCTTCATCCAAAGACTTTGGTTATTGAAACTTGATTGGAACGATCCGCTACCCGAAAGGATAATTAAGGATTGGCAACTTTTTATTGATTCAATGCAATCTATCAACAATTTGAAAGTCAGTAGATATGTTTTACAGGATAGTTTTTCTGATATACAAATTCATGGATTTTCAGATGCATCAGAACACGCATACGGAGTAGCCATCTAATTACGCTGTAGAAGTGACAATAATTTATCTTCACATTTGCTTTGCAGCAAGTCCAGAGTAGCTCCACTAAAACCGCTGACAGTACCTCGACTAGAACTCTGCGCAGCTGTACTGCTAGCACAGCTTGTTGCAAAGGTGGTGCCTTTATAGAAATTGGACATCAGTAAAATATGTCTGTGGTGTGACTCAACCATAGTGTTAGCGTGGCTTCAGAATCCTCCGCATGTACTAAAAACTTTTGTTGCTAATCGAGTGTTGCAGATCCAAGACCTAACACAGACATGCCAGTGGAATTATGTGCATTCAGAGGAGAACCCAGCAGACCTTATTTCCCGAGGACTGAATTTTGACAAACTGCATGATGCTGATCTGTGGTGGAAAGGTCCTCCATTCTTGAGTGAGGGTATCATACCTAACAAGAACATTGACTTTGAACAATTAAAAAAAAACAGAAACATTTTCTAATGAACTGAGAAAAAGAACTGACATTGCTTGTTTATGCACTTTGCCTTCAAAATTTATTGATAATGTCCTAGATATCACTAACAATTATTTAAAATTTTTACGTATTGTTAGTTATATTTTCAGGTTCATTTGGAACTCTAGGTGTGCAAAACAGAAAGGAGCACAGAGAAGAACAGGAGGAGTAAGTTCAAAGGAGTTAAATGAGGCAGAATCCTTTTTAGTAAGAGAGGCTCAAAAATGTAGTTTTTATTCAGAATACAACTCCCTCGCACAAGGTAAACCCATTAATAATAAAAGTAATTTACTTTCTTTGAACCCTTTTTTGGATGCAAATAATGTAATGAGAGTAGGAGGCCGATTACAAGGGGCCAATGTAATGTTTTCACAAAAACATCAAATAATTTTGCCTGTTAAATGCAAACTAACTAAGCTGATTGCTGAGCATTATCATCAGAAATATTTACACGTAGGTTCGAAAGCATTATTGTGTTTTATGAGACAGAAATTTTGGCCATTACAAGGTAGGAATTTAACTAGAAAGATTACCCATGAATGTATAATTTGTAGTAAAAATAAACCAGTCACTATCGAACAAATTATGGGGTCTTTACCTGCAGAGCGCGTAAATCCGAGCTCACCGTTTAATCATGTCGGCACCGAATTTTGCGGTCCATTTTTTATTAGGTACAAGGGACAGAGGAAAGGAACTCTTCATAAGGTATATTTAGCTCTTTTCATTTGCCTTATAACAAAGGCAGTGCATCTCGAACTAGTGAGTGATCTCACCACTGACGCATTTATTGCCACCTTAAAGAGATTTATTGCTAGGCGCGGAAAATGCTCAATCATTTTCTCAGACAACGCAAAAAACTTCGTTGGCGCAAATGCCGAATTGCAAAGAATTAACAATTTAATTAGAAATCCTGACAAAAAATTAGCAGATTATTTAGGTGAAGAAGGAATAGTATGGAAGTTTATTCCCCCACGGACACCTAATTTTGGTGGACTATGGAAATCTGGAATAAAATCCGTGAAATATCACTTAAAGCGGATTGTAGGTAATGCAAGGTTGACTTTCGAGGAGTTATTAAATGTAGTAACTCAGATAGAGTCTGTTTTAAATTCTCGCCCTATTACTCCCTTATCTTCCGATGTAAATGATTTAGAGGCATTAACACCAGGTCATTTTCTCATTGGAAGACCCTTGAATGCTATAGTAGAACCCGAATTAATTGATATACCTGAAAACAGACTCTCAAGATGGAAACGAACTACCAGATTTGTCCAGTTGATATGGAATCGTTGGCATAGGGACTATTTAAACACACTACAACAGCGTTTAAAATGGAAGGTAGAACAAACGAATATTAAAATAGGTATGCTAGTACTAGTTAAGGAGGATGAGCTTCCTGTCTGTAGATGGGTGTTAGGGCGCATTACAAGAATTTTTCCTGGAGTTGACGGTAAGGTTAGAGTAGTAGAAATACAGACAGCACAGGGCATCATTAAGCGTGGAATTACAAAAGTTGCAATTTTACCCCAAGAAGAAGCTTCCTAAGTTAGTTAAGTGTTAGCTTATTATTATAAAACTTGTACATTGTATTGTGCACAAAATTTTTTATTGAAAATTGAATATTATTATATTGAATTAAGAGATGTTATTCGTATTGCATTATTGTATGAGGTAGTAATTGTACAATTTTGTGGGTTATTATGAGTATTATCGCACGAAATTATTGAAGTAACCCTTCAATGCCGGGGGGGTATGTTAAGTCATTAAGACTATTTAACTGTAAGATTACGTCATTTTTTCTCTTCTTGGCGCCTTGCATGGCGCAGATGTTCATTACAGCAACCCTGTAAACGCTTACTCAGTTTTATTTTTTATTGCTGTTGTTGTTAGTAGTAAGTCATCGCTTGAAAGATGGCACGCATTTGATTAAAGTTGTCGAATAAAATATTTAGTACAGTCCACTTCTAGTTAATTTGAAATTGTTGTATAACAACGCACGCATCGCATGAACACTTTATGGTCCGTCGAGCCGGAGGTAAAAGATATCGTTGCTAAAATTAACTTTTTAGAACATTTAGAATACTTTCGTTTGGTTGTATTACGCATAACTTCATATAGAGTGTTTGGAATGCTTTCGTTTTCGTGTGGATTACGCAATTAAGATTGGATACTGTGTCATCGTTCATTTCCGGTGTTGCTGTCGAGAAATCTGCAATCACGGTAAGTGATAAATTATTTATTTGTTCATGATGAGTGAATTGAAAGCAATTAAAGCTAACAAAAAGAGTTTAAAATGCAGTATCAGAAAGTTTGAAAATGAGGTAAATTCTACAGTGGATGAAGCAGATATTTCCTTATTGGAGTTATACGAAACAAAAATATTAGAATTTAAAAAGGAATTAAGTAACATTTTCGATTCTTTATTTGCACATTGTGAAGAAAAGGACACTGACGAATTCATTAAGGAAAAGGAAAATGTAATAGATAATCTCGATGAAATTCATTTGAAAATTAAAAGAAAAATTTCTGAGATCCGTTCTCAAAGGAATAGCTGCTCAAATGAAAACGGTTCGAGTAAAGACATAATTGTTTCGGATATAAAATTGCCTAAATTGTCTCTTCCAGTATTTAGTGGGAAAATCGAAGAATGGATTGAATTTGAGGATTTATTTTCCGCAGCTGTGCATAAAAATAGCAAATTAACTAATGCGCAAAAATTGCAATATTTAAAGAGTTCGTGTAAGGCAGACGCTTTAAATATTATTCAGTCCATTCCAATTTCAGATTCGAATTATGACATAGCATGGAATCTGTTGGTTGATCGCTAATGCAACAAAAAAGATTTGATCAATTCTATCATAAAGAAATTAATTTCTATACTTCAAACGAGTGATTCTACTTCGTCACTTTTAAAATTTATCGATAAGGTGCATGAATGTTTACGATCCTTGGAAGAATTGGAGCAAAAGATGGAAGAATTTTCAGACACGTTAATTGTTTATTTATTAGTTGAAAAGTTGGATAGAAATACTCGGTGTTGGTGGGAAAGGTCACTTAAAAAAGACGAGATAGGAACGGTTAAACAACTGACATGTTTTTTGAAGGAACACGCTCGCACCCTATCACATTACAAACCTCCGCATGGGGAATCGAAACGTTCATTTAATACCAAAGCTCTTACATCACTTTCGGAAAATTCAAAAAGTTGTCCTTATTGTAAAGCTGATCATTTATTGTTGAAATGTGCGCAATTCTTAAATCTAACAGTCAAGAAACGATTGGAATTTGTAAAGACAAAAAAACTATGTTTCAATTGTTTATCTTCGATCCACACAATCAAGGACTGTAAAAGTTCTAATACATGCAGAAAATGTCAGAAATTTCACAATTCGCTCTTACATTTTGATCGAAATGAAGAAAATTTCGATAAAGCAAATGGCACATCGAATCAGATCACAAACAAGACTAATAAATTAAGCAGTAATCTTTCTCCAAATGCTGATACATTTACTCCAATGGCAAGCAGCCAAAAGGTTAGTGACACTAATGAAACCAACTAAGCAAAGTCCATTAACGGTACTACGCTGAATATTTCCAGTTCTTTTAATAAACAAGTTCTACTTAAGTTCTACTACAAGTTACTGCAATTATTTTCGTTAAGGGTAATGATGGAAAATTTATCTCGCTGAGAGCCTTGCTGGATTCCGGTTCTCAAAATAATTTCATTACTAAAGAAGGTGCTGAGTTATTGAATTTGAAGAAAAGAAAAATAAACGTTTCTATTTCAGGTATCAATGGTACAGTTATGGGTGTTAAGGAAAAAGCTATAGCAACCATCGCTAACGCTACTAGAGATTTTATTCGTACATTACAATTTTTTGTTGTTCCAAAAATAACTCGGGTAACGCCTGCTAGATATATAAACATTCCTGATGTTAAGCAGTTGCAACTCTTTGGTTTAGCTGATCCAGAATTTATAAACCTGGTCAAATACATGTTTTATTATCTAACGAAATATTTTTTGATTTACTGGGAACAAATAGAATAAATATGCAAGACCTGATTCTCCATCAGTCAGTTTTTGGATACATCGTTAGCGGGTCAGTGCGCATGCCGCAGCAAGGCAGTGTTGATAATTATTGTGGGTTTGTGGAAAATGGGGATAATTTATCTGACAACATGAGAAGGGTTTGGGAAATTGAAGGTATTAATGAAGCAAAAAAAGTGAAAAGTCAGGAAGAGGAATTTTGTGAACAGCACTTTCTTCGTACACACACGAGGCAAGATGATGGCAGATATGTAGTGGAAATGCCAATTAAGGAGGAAGGACTTAGCCCTTTAGGGGAATCGAGAGAAAACGCTAGCAAAAGACTGAATTATCTACTTAAACGCTTCACTCGCAATCCCGCAATGAAACACTTATGCGAAGATTTCATTAAGGAATATAATGAATTAGGCCATTCCGAAAAAATTGATGAAGGGGATAGCTCTAGTTTCTCATATTATCTTCCTCACCATGGGGTTTTCAGGCCCGAGAAACCTAGCACTAAACTTAGGGTAGTGTTCGATGCTACTGCTCCTACGACTACTGGAATTTCGTTAAACGATATTCTGCTGAATGGAGGGTTAGCTCAAGACGAACTATTTGATATTATTTGCAGATTTCGAACGCATAAAATTGCCTTCACAGCAGACATTGTAAAAATGTATCGTCAGATTTTGATTAAAGAACATCAAAGAGATTTATTACGCATCTTATGGAAGAGTAGTGAAGAAGAACCAGTTAAGGTCTATAGACTGAAGACTATAACTTACGGTACTTCCAACGCACCATATCTAGCAACACGCACACTTAATCAATTAGCAGAAGACGAGAAAAATAATTTTTCGTTAGCAGCGCCAATAGTACAAAGGGATTTTTATGTCGATGACGTACTCACAGGAGCCCATACTCTAATAGAGGCTAAAGAATTACAGTCGCAATTGATTAACCTATTATCACGTGGAGGAATGCGTCTGCACAGATGGTGTGCTAATCATCCTGATCTTCTGCAGTTTCCGGATGGACAAGAGGAATATACTTTCAGTAATTTCGATGACGATCAGAGCATCAAAACTTTAGGATTATTATGGAATCCAAAGATAGATTGTTTTTCGTACAAATCAACCATCAAGAAAACAACTACTTACACAAAGAGAACAGTGTTGTTTGATATTGCTCGCATTTATGATCCATTAGGACTGCTTGGTCCAGGGATAACAAAAGCAAAAATCTTCATCCAAAGACTTTGGTTATTGAAACTTGATTGGAACGATCCGCTACCCGAAAGGATAATTAAGGATTCGCAACTTTTTATTGATTCAATGCAATCTATCAACAATTTGAAAGTCAGTAGATATGTTTTACAGGATAGTTTTTCTGATATACAAATTCATGGATTTTCAGATGCATCAGAACACGCATACGGAGTAGCCATCTAATTACGCTGTAGAAGTGACAATAATTTATCTTCACATTTGCTTTGCAGCAAGTCCAGAGTAGCTCCACTAAAACCGCTGACAGTACCTCGACTAGAACTCTGCGCAGCTGTACTGCTAGCACAGCTTGTTGCAAAGGTGGTGCCTTTATAGAAATTGGACATCAGTAAAATATGTCTGTGGTGTGACTCAACCATAGTGTTAGCGTGGCTTCAGAATCCTCCGCATGTACTAAAAACTTTTGTTGCTAATCGAGTGTTGCAGATCCAAGACCTAACACAGACATGCCAGTGGAATTATGTGCATTCAGAGGAGAACCCAGCAGACCTTATTTCCCGAGGACTGAATTTTGACAAACTGCATGATGCTGATCTGTGGTGGAAAGGTCCTCCATTCTTGAGTGAGGGTATCATACCTAACAAGAACATTGACTTTGAATAATTAAAAAAAAACAGAAACATTTTCTAATGAACTGAGAAAAAGAACTGACATTGCTTGTTTATGCACTTTGCCTTCAAAATTTATTGATAATGTCCTAGATATCACTAACAATTATTTAAAATTTTTACGTATTGTTAGTTATATTTTCAGGTTCATTTGGAACTCTAGGTGTGCAAAACAGAAAGGAGCACAGAGAAGAACAGGAGGAGTAAGTTCAAAGGAGTTAAATGAGGCAGAATCCTTTTTAGTAAGAGAGGCTCAAAAATGTAGTTTTTATTCAGAATACAACTCCCTCGCACAAGGTAAACCCATTAATAATAAAAGTAATTTACTTTCTTTGAACCCTTTTTTGGATGCAAATAATGTAATGAGAGTAGGAGGCCGATTACAAGGGGCCAATGTAATGTTTTCACAAAAACATCAAATAATTTTGCCTGTTAAATGCAAACTAACTAAGCTGATTGCTGAGCATTATCATCAGAAATATTTACACGTAGGTTCGAAAGCATTATTGTGTTTTATGAGACAGAAATTTTGGCCATTACAAGGTAGGAATTTAACTAGAAAGATTACCCATGAATGTATAATTTGTAGTAAAAATAAACCAGTCACTATCGAACAAATTATGGGGTCTTTACCTGCAGAGCGCGTAAATCCAAGCTCACCGTTTAATCATGTCGGCACCGAATTTTGCGGTCCATTTTTTATTAGGTACAAGGGACAGAGGAAAGGAACTCTTCATAAGGTATATTTAGCTCTTTTCATTTGCCTTATAACAAAGGCAGTGCATCTCGAACTAGTGAGTGATCTCACCACTGACGCATTTATTGCCACCTTAAAGAGATTTATTGCTAGGCGCGGAAAATGCTCAATCATTTTCTCAGACAACGCAAAAAACTTCGTTGGCGCAAATGCCGAATTGCAAAGAATTAACAATTTAATTAGAAATCCTGACAAAAAATTAGCAGATTATTTAGGTGAAGAAGGAATAGTATGGAAGTTTATTCCCCCACGGACACCTAATTTTGGTGGACTATGGAAATCTGGAATAAAATCCGTGAAATATCACTTAAAGCGGATTGTAGGTAATGCAAGGTTGACTTTCGAGGAGTTATTAAATGTAGTAACTCAGATAGAGTCTGTTTTAAATTCTCGCCCTATTACTCCCTTATCTTCCGATGTAAATGATTTAGAGGCATTAACACCAGGTCATTTTCTCATTGGAAGACCCTTGAATGCTATAGTAGAACCCGAATTAATTGATATACCTGAAAACAGACTCTCAAGATGGAAACGAACTACCAGATTTGTCCAGTTGATATGGAATCGTTGGCATAGGGACTATTTAAACACACTACAACAGCGTTTAAAATGGAAGGTAGAACAAACGAATATTAAAATAGGTATGCTAGTACTAGTTAAGGAGGATGAGCTTCCTGTCTGTAGATGGGTGTTAGGGCGCATTACAAGAATTTTTCCTGGAGTTGACGGTAAGGTTAGAGTAGTAGAAATACAGACAGCACAGGGCATCATTAAGCGTGGAATTACAAAAGTTGCAATTTTACCCCAAGAAGAAGCTTCCTAAGTTAGTTAAGTGTTAGCTTATTATTATAAAACTTGTACATTGTATTGTGCACAAAATTTTTTATTGAAAATTGAATATTATTATATTGAATTAAGAGATGTTATTCGTATTGCATTATTGTATGAGGTAGTAATTGTACAATTTTGTGGGTTATTATGAGTATTATCGCACGAAATTATTGAAGTAACCCTTCAATGTCGGGGGGGTATGTTAAGTCATTAAGACTATTTAACTGTAAGATTACGTCATTTTTTCTCTTCTTGGCGCCTTGCATGGCGCAGATGTTCATTACAGCAACCCTGTAAACGCTTACTCAGTTTTATTTTTTATTGCTGTTGTTGTTAGTAGTAAGTCATCGCTTGAAAGATGGCACGCATTTGATTAAAGTTGTCGAATAAAATATTTAGTACAGTCCACTTCTAGTTAATTTGAAATTGTTGTATAACAACGCACGCATCGCATGAACACTTTATGGTCCGTCGAGCCGGAGGTAAAAGATATCGTTGCTAAAATTAACTTTTTAGAACATTTAGAATACTTTCGTTTGGTTGTATTACGCATAACTTCATATAGAGTGTTTGGAATGCTTTCGTTTTCGTGTGGATTACGCAATTAAGATTGGATACTGTGTCATCGTTCATTTCCGGTGTTGCTGTCGAGAAATCTGCAATCACGGTAAGTGATAAATTATTTATTTGTTCATGATGAGTGAATTGAAAGCAATTAAAGCTAACAAAAAGAGTTTAAAATGCAGTATCAGAAAGTTTGAAAATGAGGTAAATTCTACAGTGGATGAAGCAGATATTTCCTTCTTGGAGTTATACGAATCAAAAATATTAGAATTTAAAAAGGAATTAAGTAACATTTTCGATTCTTTATTTGCACATTGTGAAGAAAAGGACACTGACGAATTCATTAAGGAAAAGGAAAATGTAGTAGATAATCTCGATGAAATTCATTTGAAAATTAAAAGAAAAATTTCTGAGATCCGTTCTCAAAGGAATAGCTGCTCAAATGAAAACGGTTCGAGTAAAGACATAATTGTTTCGGATATAAAATTGCCTAAATTGTCTCTTCCAGTATTTAGTGGGAAAATCGAAGAATGGATTGAATTTGAGGATTTATTTTCCGCAGCTGTGCATAAAAATAGCAAATTAATTAATGCGCAAAAATTGCAATATTTAAAGAGTTCGTGTAAGGCAGACGCTTTAAATATTATTCAGTCCATTCCAATTTCAGATTCGAATTATGACATAGGATGGAATCTGTTGGTTGATCGCTAATGCAACAAAAAAGATTTGATCAATTCTATCATAAAGAAATTAATTTCTATACTTCAAACGAGTGATTCTACTTCGTCACTTTTAAAATTTATCGATAAGGTGCATGAATGTTTACGATCCTTGGAAGCATTGGAGCAAAAGATGGAAGAATTTTCAGACACGTTAATTGTTTATTTATTAGTTGAAAAGTTGGATAGAAATACTCGGTGTTGGTGGGAAAGGTCACTTAAAAAAGACGAGATAGGAACGGTTAAACAACTGACATGTTTTTTGAAGGAACACGCTCGCACCCTATCACATTACAAACCTCCGCATGGGGAATCGAAACGTTCATTTAATACCAAAGCTCTTACATCACTTTCGGAAAATTCAAAAAGTTGTCCTTATTGTAAAGCTGATCATTTATTGTTGAAATGTGCGCAATTCTTAAATCTAACAGTCAAGAAACGATTGGAATTTGTAAAGACAAAAAAACTATGTTTCAATTGTTTATCTTCGATCCACACAATCAAGGACTGTAAAAGTTCTAATACATGCAGAAAATGTCAGAAATTTCACAATTCGCTCTTACATTTTGATCGAAATGAAGAAAATTTCGATAAAGCAAATGGCACATCGAATCAGATCACAAACAAGACTCATAAATTAAGCAGTAATCTTTCTCCAAATGCTGATACATTTACTCCAATGGCAAGCAGCCAAAAGTTTAGTGACACTAATGAAACCAACCAAGCAAAGTCCATTAACGGTACTACGCTGAATATTTCCAGTTCTTTTAATAAACAAGTTCTACATAAGTTCTACTACAAGTTACTGCAATTATTTTCGTTAAGGGTAATGATGGAAAATTTATCTCGCTGAGAGCCTTGCTGGATTCCGGTTCTCAAAATAATTTCATTACTAAAGAAGGTGCTGAGTTATTGAATTTGAAGAAAAGAAAAATAAACGTTTCTATTTCAGGTATCAATGGTACAGTTATGGGTGTTAAGGAAAAAGCTATAGCAACCATCGCTAACGCTACTAGAGATTTTATTCGTACATTACAATTTTTTGTTGTTCCAAAAATAACTCGGGTAACGCCTGCTAGATATATAAACATTCCTGATGTTAAGCAGTTGCAACTCATTGGTTTAGCTGATCCAGAGTTTTATAAACCTGGTCAAATACATGTTTTATTATCTAACGAAATATTTTTTGATTTACTGGGAACAAATAGAATAAATATGCAAGACCTGATTCTCCATCAGTCAGTTTTTGGATACATCGTTAGCGGGTCAGTGCGCATGCCGCAGCAAGGCAGTGTTGATAATTATTGTGGATTTGTGGAAAATGGGGATAATTTATCTGACAACATGAGAAGGGTTTGGGAAATTGAAGGTATTAATGAAGCAAAAAAAGTGAAAAGTCAGGAAGAGGAATTTTGTGAACAGCACTTTCTTCGTACACACACGAGGCAAGATGATGGCAGATATGTAGTGGAAATGCCAATTAAGGAGGAAGGACTTAGCCCTTTAGGGGAATCGAGAGAAAACGCTAGCAAAAGACTGAATTATCTATTTAAACGCTTCACTCGCAATCCCGCAATGAAACACTTATACGAAGATTTCATTAAGGAATATAATGAATTAGGCCATTCCGAAAAAATTGATGAAGGGGATAGCTCTAGTTTCTCATATTATCTTCCTCACCATGGGGTTTTCAGGCCCGAGAAACCTAGCACTAAACTTAGGGTAGTGTTCGATGCTACTGGTCCTACGACTACTGGAATTTCGTTAAACGATATTCTGCTGAATGGAGGGTTAGCTCAAGACGAACTATTTGATATTATTTGCAGATTTCGAACGCATAAAATTGCCTTCACAGCAGACATTGTAAAAATGTATCGTCAGATTTTGATTAAAGAACATCAAAGAGATTTATTACGCATCTTATGGAAGAGTAGTGAAGAAGAACCAGTTAAGGTCTATAGACTGAAGACTATAACTTACGGTACTTCCAACGCACCATATCTAGCAACACGCACACTTAATCAATTAGCAGAAGACGAGAAAAATAATTTTTCGTTAGCAGCGCCAATAGTACAAAGGGATTTTTATGTCGATGACGTACTCACAGGAGCCCATACTCTAATAGAGGCTAAAGAATTACAGTCGCAATTGATTAACCTATTATCACGTGGAGGAATGCGTCTGCACAGATGGTGTGCTAATCATCCTGATCTTCTGCAGTTTCCGGATGGACAAGAGGAATATACTTTCAGTAATTTCGATGACGATCAGAGCATCAAAACTTTAGGATTATTATGGAATCCAAAGATAGATTGTTTTTCGTACAAATCAACCATCAAGAAAACAACTACTTACACAAAGAGAACAGTGTTGTTTGATATTGCTCGCATTTATGATCCATTAGGACTGCTTGGTCCAGGGATAACAAAAGCAAAAATCTTCATCCAAAGACTTTGGTTATTGAAACTTCATTGGAACGATCCGCTACCCGAAAGGATAATTAAGGATTCGCAACTTTTTATTGATTCAATGCAATCTATCAACAATTTGAAAGTCAGTAGATATGTTTTACAGGATAGTTTTTCTGATATACAAATTCATGGATTTTCAGATGCATCAGAACACGCATACGGAGTAGCCATCTAATTACGCTGTAGAAGTGACAATAATTTATCTTCACATTTGCTTTGCAGCAAGTCCAGAGTAGCTCCACTAAAACCGCTGACAGTACCTCGACTAGAACTCTGCGCAGCTGTACTGCTAGCACAGCTTGTTGCAAAGGTGGTGCCTTTATTGAAATTGGACATCAGTAAAATATGTCTGTGGTGTGACTCAACCATAGTGTTAGCGTGGCTTCAGAATCCTCCGCATGTACTAAAAACTTTTGTTGCTAATCGAGTGTTGCAGATCCAAGACCTAACACAGACATGCCAGTGGAATTATGTGCATTCAGAGGAGAACCCAGAAGACCTTATTTCCCGAGGACTGAATTTTGACAAACTGCATGATGCTGATCTGTGGTGGAAAGGTCCTCCATTCTTGAGTGAGGGTATCATACCTAACAAGAACATTGACTTTGAACAATTAAAAAAAAAACAGAAACATTTTCTAATGAACTGAGAAAAAGAACTGACATTGCTTGTTTATGCACTTTGCCTTCAAAATTTATTGATAATGTCCTAGATATCACTAACAATTATTTAAAATTTTTACGTATTGTTGGTTATATTTTCAGGTTCATTTGGAACTCTAGGTGTGCAAAACAGAAAGGAGCACAGAGAAGAACAGGAGGAGTAAGTTCAAAGGAGTTAAATGAGGCAGAATCCTTTTTAGTAAGAGAGGTTCAAAAATGTAGTTTTTATTCAGAATACAACTCCCTCGCACAAGGTAAACCCATTAATAATAAAAGTAATTTACTTTCTTTGAACCCTTTTTTGGATGCAAATAATGTAATGAGAGTAGGAGGCCGATTACAAGGGGCCAATGTAATGTTTTCACAAAAACATCAAATAATTTTGCCTGTTAAATGCAAACTAACTAAGCTGATTGCTGAGCATTATCATCAGAAATATTTACACGTAGGTTCGAAAGCATTATTGTGTTTTATGAGACAGAAATTTTGGGCATTACAAGGTAGGAATTTAACTAGAAAGATTACCTATGAATGTATAATTTGTAGTAAAAATAAACCAGTCACTATCGAACAAATTATGGGGTCATTACCTGCAGAGCGCGTAAATCCAAGCTCACCCTTTAATCATGTCGGCACCGAATTTTGCGGTCCATTTTTTATTAGGTACAAGGGACAGAGGAAAGGAACTCTTCATAAGGTATATTTAGCTCTTTCCATTTGCCTTATAACAAAGGCAGTGCATCTCGAACTAGTGAGTGATCTCACCACTGACGCATTTATTGCCACCTTAAAGAGATTTATTGCTAGGCGCGGAAAATGCTCAATCATTTTCTCAGACAACGCAAAAAACTTCGTTGGCGCAAATGCCGAATTGCAAAGAATTAACAATTTAATTAGAAATCCTGACAAAAAATTAGCAGATTATTTAGGTGAAGAAGGAATAGTATGGAAGTTTATTCCCCCACGGACACCTAATTTTGGTGGACTATGGAAATCTGGAATAAAATCCGTGAAATATCACTTAAAGCGGATTGTAGGTAATGCAAGGTTGACTTTCGAGGAGTTATTAAATGTAGTAACTCAGATAGAGTCTGTTTTAAATTCTCGCCCTATTACTCCCTTATCTTCCGATGTAAATGATTTAGAGGCATTAACACCAGGTCATTTTCTCATTGGAAGACCCTTGAATGCTATAGTAGAACCCGAATTAATTGATATACCTGAAAACAGACTCTCAAGATGGAAACGAACTACCAGATTTGTCCAGTTGATATGGAATCGTTGGCATAGGGACTATTTAAACACACTACAACAGCGTTCAAAATGGAAGGTAGAACAAACGAATATTAAAATAGGTATGCTAGCTAGTTAAGGAGGATGAGCTTCCTGTCTGTAGATGGGTGTTAGGGCGCATTACAAGAATTTTTCCTGGAGTTGACGGTAAGGTTAGAGTAGTAGAAATACAGACAGCACAGGGCATCATTAAGCGTGGAATTACAAAAGTTGCAATTTTACCCCAAGAAGAAGCTTCCTAAGTTAGTTAAGTGTTAGCTTATTATTATAAAACTTGTACATTGTATTGTGCACAAAATTTTTTATTGAAAATTGAATATTATTATATTGAATTAAGAGATGTTATTCGTATTGCATTATTGTATGAGGTAGTAATTGTACAATTTTGTGGGTTATTATGAGTATTATCGCACGAAATTATTGAAGTAACCCTTCAATGCCGGGGGGGGGTATGTTAAGTCATTAAGACTATTTAACTGTAAGATTACGTCATTTTTTCTCTTCTTGGCGCCTTGCATGGCTCAGATGTTCATTACAGCAACCCTGTAAACGCTTACTCAGTTTTATTTTTTATTGCTGTTGTTGTTAGTAGTAAGTCATCGCTTGAAAGATGGCACGCATTTGATTAAAGTTGTCGAATAAAATATTTAGTACAGTCCACTTCTAGTTAATTTGAAATTGTTGTATAACAACGCACGCATCGCATGAACACTTTATGGTCCGTCGAGCCGGAGGTAAAAGATATCGTTGCTAAAATTAACTTTTTAGAACATTTAGAATACTTTCGTTTGGTTGTATTACGCATAACTTCATATAGAGTGTTTGGAATGCTTTCGTTTTCGTGTGGATTACGCAATTAAGATTGGATACTGTGTCATGGTTCATTTCCGGTGTTGCTGTCGAGAAATCTGCAATCACGGTAAGTGATAAATTATTTATTTGTTCATGATGAGTGAATTGAAAGCAATTAAAGCTAACAAAAAGAGTTTAAAATGCAGTATCAGAAAGTTTGAAAATGAGGTAAATTCTACAGTGGATGAAGCAGATATTTCCTTATTGGAGTTATACGAATCAAAAATATTAGAATTTAAAAAGGAATTAAGTAACATTTTCGATTCTTTATTTGCACATTGTGAAGAAAAGGACACTGACGAATTCATTAAGGAAAAGGAAAATGTAGTAGATAATCTCGATGAAATTCATTTGAAAATTAAAAGAAAAATTTCTGAGATCCGTTCTCAAAGGAATAGCTGCTCAAATGAAAACGGTTGGAGTAAAGACATAATTGTTTCGGATATAAAATTGCCTAAATTGTCTCTTCCAGTATTTAGTGGGAAAATCGAAGAATGGATTGAATTTGAGGATTTATTTTCCGCAGCTGTGCATAAAAATAGCAAATTAACTAATGCGCAAAAATTGCAATATTTAAAGAGTTCGTGTAAGGCAGACGCTTTAAATATTATTCAGTCCATTCCAATTTCAGATTCGAATTATGACATAGCATGGAATCTGTTGGTTGATCGCTAATGCAACAAAAAAGATTTGATCAATTCTATCATAAAGAAATTAATTTCTATACTTCAAACGAGTGATTCTAGTTCGTCACTTTTAAAATTTATCGATAAGGTGCATGAATGTTTACGATCCTTGGAAGCATTGGAGCAAAAGATGGAAGAATTTTCAGACACGTTAATTGTTTATTTATTAGTTGAAAAGTTGGATAGAAATACTCGGTGTTGGTGGGAAAGGTCACTTAAAAAAGACGAGATAGGAACGGTTAAACAACTGACATGTTTTTTGAAGGAACACGCTCGCACCCTATCACATTACAAACCTCCGCATGGGGAATCGAAACGTTCATTTAATACCAAAGCTCTTACATCACTTTCGGAAAATTCAAAAAGTTGTCCTTATTGTAAAGCTGATCATTTATTGTTGAAATGTGCGCAATTCTTAAATCTAACAGTCAAGAAACGATTGGAATTTGTAAAGACAAAAAAACTATGTTTCAATTGTTTATCTTCGATCCACACAATCAAGGACTGTAAAAGTTCTAATACATGCAGAAAATGTCAGAAATTTCACAATTCGCTCTTACATTTTGATCGAAATGAAGAAAATTTCGATAAAGCAAATGGCACATCGAATCAGATCACAAACAAGACTAATAAATTAAGCAGTAATCTTTCTCCAAATGCTGATACATTTACTCCAATGGCAAGCAGCCAAAAGGTTAGTGACACTAATGAAACCAACCAAGCAAAGTCCATTAACGGTACTACGCTGAATATTTCCAGTTCTTTTAATAAACAAGTTCTACTTAAGTTCTACTACAAGTTACTGCAATTATTTTCGTTAAGGGTAATGATGGAAAATTTATCTCGCTGAGAGCCTTGCTGGATTCCGGTTCTCAAAATAATTTCATTACTAAAGAAGGTGCTGAGTTATTGAATTTGAAGAAAAGAAAAATAAACGTTTCTATTTCAGGTATCAATGGTACAGTTATGGGTGTTAAGGAAAAAGCTATAGCAACCATCGCTAACGCTACTAGAGATTTTATTCGTACATTACAATTTTTTGTTGTTCCAAAAATAACTCGGGTAACGCCTGCTAGATATATAAACATTCCTGATGTTAAGCAGTTGCAACTCATTGGTTTAGCTGATCCAGAGTTTTATAAACCTGGTCAAATACATGTTTTATTATCTAACGAAATATTTTTTGATTTACTGGGAACAAATAGAATAAATATGCAAGACCTGATTCTCCATCAGTCAGTTTTTGGATACATCGTTAGCGGGTCAGTGCGCATGCCGCAGCAAGGCAGTGTTGATAATTATTGTGGGTTTGTGGAAAATGGGGATAATTTATCTGACAACATGAGAAGGGTTTGGGAAATTGAAGGTATTAATGAAGCAAAAAAAGTGAAAAGTCAGGAAGAGGAATTTTGTGAACAGCACTTTCTTCGTACACACACGAGGCAAGATGATGGCAGATATGTAGTGGAAATGCCAATTAAGAAGGAAGGACTTAGCCCTTTAGGGGAATCGAGAGAAAACGCTAGCAAAAGACTGAATTATCTACTTAAACGCTTCACTCGCAATCCCGCAATGAAACACTTATACGAAGATTTCATTAAGGAATATAATGAATTAGGCCATTCCGAAAAAATTGATGAAGGGGATAGCTCTAGTTTCTCATATTATCTTCCTCACCATGGGGTTTTCAGGCCCGAGAAACCTAGCACTAAACTTAGGGTAGTGTTCGATGCTACTGCTCCTACGACTACTGGAATTTCGTTAAACGATATTCTGCTGAATGGAGGGTTAGCTCAAGACGAACTATTTGATATTATTTGCAGATTTCGAACGCATAAAATTGCCTTCACAGCAGACATTGTAAAAATGTATCGTCAGATTTTGATTAAAGAACATCAAAGAGATTTATTACGCATCTTATGGAAGAGTAGTGAAGAAGAACCAGTTAAGGTCTATAGACTGAAGACTATAACTTACGGTACTTCCAACGCACCATATCTAGCAACACGCACACTTAATCAATTAGCAGAAGACGAGAAAAATAATTTTTCGTTAGCAGCGCCAATAGTACAAAGGGATTTTTATGTCGATGACGTACTCACAGGAGCCCATACTCTAATAGAGGCTAAAGAATTACAGTCGCAATTGATTAACCTATTATCACGTGGAGGAATGCGTCTGCACAGATGGTGTGCTAATCATCCTGATCTTCTGCAGTTTCCGGATGGACAAGAGGAATATTCTTTCAGTAATTTCGATGACGATCAGAGCATCAAAACTTTAGGATTATTATGGAATCCAAAGATAGATTGTTTTTCGTACAAATCAACCATCAAGAAAACAACTACTTACACAAAGAGAACAGTGTTGTTTGATATTGCTCGCATTTATGATCCATTAGGACTGCTTGGTCCAGGGATAACAAAAGCAAAAATCTTCATCCAAAGACTTTGGTTATTGAAACTTCATTGGAACGATCCGCTACCCGAAAGGATAATTAAGGATTGGCAACTTTTTATTGATTCAATGCAATCTATCAACAATTTGAAAGTCAGTAGATATGTTTTACAGAATAGTTTTTCTGATATACAAATTCATGGATTTTCAGATGCATCAGAACACGCATACGGAGTAGCCATCTAATTACGCTGTAGAAGTGACAATAATTTATCTTCACATTTGCTTTGCAGCAAGTCCAGAGTAGCTCCACTAAAACCGCTGACAGTACCTCGACTAGAACTCTGCGCAGCTGTACTGCTAGCACAGCTTGTTGCAAAGGTGGTGCCTTTATTGAAATTGGACATCAGTAAAATATGTCTGTGGTGTGACTCAACCATAGTGTTAGCGTGGCTTCAGAATCCTCCGCATGTACTAAAAACTTTTGTTGCTAATCGAGTGTTGCAGATCCAAGACCTAACACAGACATGCCAGTGGAATTATGTGCATTCAGAGGAGAACCCAGAAGACCTTATTTCCCGAGGACTGAATTTTGACAAACTGCATGATGCTGATCTGTGGTGGAAAGGTCCTCCATTCTTGAGTGAGGGTATCATACCTAACAAGAACATTGACTTTGAACAATTAAAAAAAAAACAGAAACATTTTCTAATGAACTGAGAAAAAGAACTGACATTGCTTGTTTATGCACTTTGCCTTCAAAATTTATTGATAATGTCCTAGATATCACTAACAATTATTTAAAATTTTTACGTATTGTTAGTTATATTTTCAGGTTCATTTGGAACTCTAGGTGTGCAAAACAGAAAGGAGCACAGAGAAGAACAGGAGGAGTAAGTTCAAAGGAGTTAAATGAGGCAGAATCCTTTTTAGTAAGAGAGGTTCAAAAATGTAGTTTTTATTCAGAATACAACTCCCTCGCACAAGGTAAACCCATTAATAATAAAAGTAATTTACTTTCTTTGAACCCTTTTTTGGATGCAAATAATGTAATGAGAGTAGGAGGCCGATTACAAGGGGCCAATGTAATGTTTTCACAAAAACATCAAATAATTTTGCCTGTTAAATGCAAACTAACTAAGCTGATTGCTGAGCATTATCATCAGAAATATTTACACGTAGGTTCGAAAGCATTATTGTGTTTTATGAGACAGAAATTTTGGGCATTACAAGGTAGGAATTTAACTAGAAAGATTACCTATGAATGTATAATTTGTAGTAAAAATAAACCAGTCACTATCGAACAAATTATGGGGTCATTACCTGCAGAGCGCGTAAATCCAAGCTCACCCTTTAATCATGTCGGCACCGAATTTTGCGGTCCATTTTTTATTAGGTACAAGGGACAGAGGAAAGGAACTCTTCATAAGGTATATTTAGCTCTTTCCATTTGCCTTATAACAAAGGCAGTGCATCTCGAACTAGTGAGTGATCTCACCACTGACGCATTTATTGCCACCTTAAAGAGATTTATTGCTAGGCGCGGAAAATGCTCAATCATTTTCTCAGACAACGCAAAAAACTTCGTTGGCGCAAATGCCGAATTGCAAAGAATTAACAATTTAATTAGAAATCCTGACAAAAAATTAGCAGATTATTTAGGTGAAGAAGGAATAGTATGGAAGTTTATTCCCCCACGGACACCTAATTTTGGTGGACTATGGAAATCTGGAATAAAATCCGTGAAATATCACTTAAAGCGGATTGTAGGTAATGCAAGGTTGACTTTCGAGGAGTTATTAAATGTAGTAACTCAGATAGAGTCTGTTTTAAATTCTCGCCCTATTACTCCCTTATCTTCCGATGTAAATGATTTAGAGGCATTAACACCAGGTCATTTTCTCATTGGAAGACCCTTGAATGCTATAGTAGAACCCGAATTAATTGATATACCTGAAAACAGACTCTCAAGATGGAAACGAACTACCAGATTTGTCCAGTTGATATGGAATCGTTGGCATAGGGACTATTTAAACACACTACAACAGCGTTCAAAATGGAAGGTAGAACAAACGAATATTAAAATAGGTATGCTAGCTAGTTAAGGAGGATGAGCTTCCTGTCTGTAGATGGGTGTTAGGGCGCATTACAAGAATTTTTCCTGGAGTTGACGGTAAGGTTAGAGTAGTAGAAATACAGACAGCACAGGGCATCATTAAGCGTGGAATTACAAAAGTTGCAATTTTACCCCAAGAAGAAGCTTCCTAAGTTAGTTAAGTGTTAGCTTATTATTATAAAACTTGTACATTGTATTGTGCACAAAATTTTTTATTGAAAATTGAATATTATTATATTGAATTAAGAGATGTTATTCGTATTGCATTATTGTATGAGGTAGTAATTGTACAATTTTGTGGGTTATTATGAGTATTATCGCACGAAATTATTGAAGTAACCCTTCAATGCCGGGGGGGGGTATGTTAAGTCATTAAGACTATTTAACTGTAAGATTACGTCATTTTTTCTCTTCTTGGCGCCTTGCATGGCTCAGATGTTCATTACAGCAACCCTGTAAACGCTTACTCAGTTTTATTTTTTATTGCTGTTGTTGTTAGTAGTAAGTCATCGCTTGAAAGATGGCACGCATTTGATTAAAGTTGTCGAATAAAATATTTAGTACAGTCCACTTCTAGTTAATTTGAAATTGTTGTATAACAACGCACGCATCGCATGAACACTTTATGGTCCGTCGAGCCGGAGGTAAAAGATATCGTTGCTAAAATTAACTTTTTAGAACATTTAGAATACTTTCGTTTGGTTGTATTACGCATAACTTCATATAGAGTGTTTGGAATGCTTTCGTTTTCGTGTGGATTACGCAATTAAGATTGGATACTGTGTCATGGTTCATTTCCGGTGTTGCTGTCGAGAAATCTGCAATCACGGTAAGTGATAAATTATTTATTTGTTCATGATGAGTGAATTGAAAGCAATTAAAGCTAACAAAAAGAGTTTAAAATGCAGTATCAGAAAGTTTGAAAATGAGGTAAATTCTACAGTGGATGAAGCAGATATTTCCTTATTGGAGTTATACGAATCAAAAATATTAGAATTTAAAAAGGAATTAAGTAACATTTTCGATTCTTTATTTGCACATTGTGAAGAAAAGGACACTGACGAATTCATTAAGGAAAAGGAAAATGTAGTAGATAATCTCGATGAAATTCATTTGAAAATTAAAAGAAAAATTTCTGAGATCCGTTCTCAAAGGAATAGCTGCTCAAATGAAAACGGTTGGAGTAAAGACATAATTGTTTCGGATATAAAATTGCCTAAATTGTCTCTTCCAGTATTTAGTGGGAAAATCGAAGAATGGATTGAATTTGAGGATTTATTTTCCGCAGCTGTGCATAAAAATAGCAAATTAACTAATGCGCAAAAATTGCAATATTTAAAGAGTTCGTGTAAGGCAGACGCTTTAAATATTATTCAGTCCATTCCAATTTCAGATTCGAATTATGACATAGCATGGAATCTGTTGGTTGATCGCTAATGCAACAAAAAAGATTTGATCAATTCTATCATAAAGAAATTAATTTCTATACTTCAAACGAGTGATTCTAGTTCGTCACTTTTAAAATTTATCGATAAGGTGCATGAATGTTTACGATCCTTGGAAGCATTGGAGCAAAAGATGGAAGAATTTTCAGACACGTTAATTGTTTATTTATTAGTTGAAAAGTTGGATAGAAATACTCGGTGTTGGTGGGAAAGGTCACTTAAAAAAGACGAGATAGGAACGGTTAAACAACTGACATGTTTTTTGAAGGAACACGCTCGCACCCTATCACATTACAAACCTCCGCATGGGGAATCGAAACGTTCATTTAATACCAAAGCTCTTACATCACTTTCGGAAAATTCAAAAAGTTGTCCTTATTGTAAAGCTGATCATTTATTGTTGAAATGTGCGCAATTCTTAAATCTAACAGTCAAGAAACGATTGGAATTTGTAAAGACAAAAAAACTATGTTTCAATTGTTTATCTTCGATCCACACAATCAAGGACTGTAAAAGTTCTAATACATGCAGAAAATGTCAGAAATTTCACAATTCGCTCTTACATTTTGATCGAAATGAAGAAAATTTCGATAAAGCAAATGGCACATCGAATCAGATCACAAACAAGACTAATAAATTAAGCAGTAATCTTTCTCCAAATGCTGATACATTTACTCCAATGGCAAGCAGCCAAAAGGTTAGTGACACTAATGAAACCAACCAAGCAAAGTCCATTAACGGTACTACGCTGAATATTTCCAGTTCTTTTAATAAACAAGTTCTACTTAAGTTCTACTACAAGTTACTGCAATTATTTTCGTTAAGGGTAATGATGGAAAATTTATCTCGCTGAGAGCCTTGCTGGATTCCGGTTCTCAAAATAATTTCATTACTAAAGAAGGTGCTGAGTTATTGAATTTGAAGAAAAGAAAAATAAACGTTTCTATTTCAGGTATCAATGGTACAGTTATGGGTGTTAAGGAAAAAGCTATAGCAACCATCGCTAACGCTACTAGAGATTTTATTCGTACATTACAATTTTTTGTTGTTCCAAAAATAACTCGGGTAACGCCTGCTAGATATATAAACATTCCTGATGTTAAGCAGTTGCAACTCATTGGTTTAGCTGATCCAGAGTTTTATAAACCTGGTCAAATACATGTTTTATTATCTAACGAAATATTTTTTGATTTACTGGGAACAAATAGAATAAATATGCAAGACCTGATTCTCCATCAGTCAGTTTTTGGATACATCGTTAGCGGGTCAGTGCGCATGCCGCAGCAAGGCAGTGTTGATAATTATTGTGGGTTTGTGGAAAATGGGGATAATTTATCTGACAACATGAGAAGGGTTTGGGAAATTGAAGGTATTAATGAAGCAAAAAAAGTGAAAAGTCAGGAAGAGGAATTTTGTGAACAGCACTTTCTTCGTACACACACGAGGCAAGATGATGGCAGATATGTAGTGGAAATGCCAATTAAGAAGGAAGGACTTAGCCCTTTAGGGGAATCGAGAGAAAACGCTAGCAAAAGACTGAATTATCTACTTAAACGCTTCACTCGCAATCCCGCAATGAAACACTTATACGAAGATTTCATTAAGGAATATAATGAATTAGGCCATTCCGAAAAAATTGATGAAGGGGATAGCTCTAGTTTCTCATATTATCTTCCTCACCATGGGGTTTTCAGGCCCGAGAAACCTAGCACTAAACTTAGGGTAGTGTTCGATGCTACTGCTCCTACGACTACTGGAATTTCGTTAAACGATATTCTGCTGAATGGAGGGTTAGCTCAAGACGAACTATTTGATATTATTTGCAGATTTCGAACGCATAAAATTGCCTTCACAGCAGACATTGTAAAAATGTATCGTCAGATTTTGATTAAAGAACATCAAAGAGATTTATTACGCATCTTATGGAAGAGTAGTGAAGAAGAACCAGTTAAGGTCTATAGACTGAAGACTATAACTTACGGTACTTCCAACGCACCATATCTAGCAACACGCACACTTAATCAATTAGCAGAAGACGAGAAAAATAATTTTTCGTTAGCAGCGCCAATAGTACAAAGGGATTTTTATGTCGATGACGTACTCACAGGAGCCCATACTCTAATAGAGGCTAAAGAATTACAGTCGCAATTGATTAACCTATTATCACGTGGAGGAATGCGTCTGCACAGATGGTGTGCTAATCATCCTGATCTTCTGCAGTTTCCGGATGGACAAGAGGAATATTCTTTCAGTAATTTCGATGACGATCAGAGCATCAAAACTTTAGGATTATTATGGAATCCAAAGATAGATTGTTTTTCGTACAAATCAACCATCAAGAAAACAACTACTTACACAAAGAGAACAGTGTTGTTTGATATTGCTCGCATTTATGATCCATTAGGACTGCTTGGTCCAGGGATAACAAAAGCAAAAATCTTCATCCAAAGACTTTGGTTATTGAAACTTCATTGGAACGATCCGCTACCCGAAAGGATAATTAAGGATTGGCAACTTTTTATTGATTCAATGCAATCTATCAACAATTTGAAAGTCAGTAGATATGTTTTACAGAATAGTTTTTCTGATATACAAATTCATGGATTTTCAGATGCATCAGAACACGCATACGGAGTAGCCATCTAATTACGCTGTAGAAGTGACAATAATTTATCTTCACATTTGCTTTGCAGCAAGTCCAGAGTAGCTCCACTAAAACCGCTGACAGTACCTCGACTAGAACTCTGCGCAGCTGTACTGCTAGCACAGCTTGTTGCAAAGGTGGTGCCTTTATTGAAATTGGACATCAGTAAAATATGTCTGTGGTGTGACTCAACCATAGTGTTAGCGTGGCTTCAGAATCCTCCGCATGTACTAAAAACTTTTGTTGCTAATCGAGTGTTGCAGATCCAAGACCTAACACAGACATGCCAGTGGAATTATGTGCATTCAGAGGAGAACCCAGAAGACCTTATTTCCCGAGGACTGAATTTTGACAAACTGCATGATGCTGATCTGTGGTGGAAAGGTCCTCCATTCTTGAGTGAGGGTATCATACCTAACAAGAACATTGACTTTGAACAATTAAAAAAAAACAGAAACATATTCTAATGAACTGAGAAAAAGAACTGACATTGCTTGTTTATGCACTTTGCCTTCAAAATTTATTGATAATGTCCTAGATATCACTAACAATTATTTAAAATTTTTACGTATTGTTAGTTATATTTTCAGGTTCATTTGGAACTCTAGGTGTGCAAAACAGAAAGGAGCACAGAGAAGAACAGGAGGAGTAAGTTCAAAGGAGTTAAATGAGGCAGAATCCTTTTTAGTAAGAGAGGTTCAAAAATGTAGTTTTTATTCAGAATACAACTCCCTCGCACAAGGTAAACCCATTAATAATAAAAGTAATTTACTTTCTTTGAACCCTTTTTTGGATGCAAATAATGTAATGAGAGTAGGAGGCCGATTACAAGGGGCCAATGTAATGTTTTCACAAAAACATCAAATAATTTTGCCTGTTAAATGCAAACTAACTAAGCTGATTGCTGAGCATTATCATCAGAAATATTTACACGTAGGTTCGAAAGCATTATTGTGTTTTATGAGACAGAAATTTTGGCCATTACAAGGTAGGAATTTAACTAGAAAGATTACCTATGAATGTATAATTTGTAGTAAAAATAAACCAGTCACTATCGAACAAATTATGGGGTCATTACCTGCAGAGCGCGTAAATCCTAGCTCACCCTTTAATCATGTCGGCACCGAATTTTGCGGTCCATTTTTTATTAGGTACAAGGGACAGAGGAAAGGAACTCTTCATAAGGTATATTTAGCTCTTTTCATTTGCCTTATAACAAAGGCAGTGCATCTCGAACTAGTGAGTGATCTCACCACTGACGCATTTATTGCCACCTTAAAGAGATTTATTGCTAGGCGCGGAAAATGCTCAATCATTTTCTCAGACAACGCAAAAAACTTCGTTGGCGCAAATGCCGAATTGCAAAGAATTAACAATTTAATTAGAAATCCTGACAAAAAATTAGCAGATTATTTAGGTGAAGAAGGAATAGTATGGAAGTTTATTCCCCCACGGACACCTAATTTTGGTGGACTATGGAAATCTGGAATAAAATCCGTGAAATATCACTTAAAGCGGATTGTAGGTAATGCAAGGTTGACTTTCGAGGAGTTATTAAATGTAGTAACTCAGATAGAGTCTGTTTTAAATTCTCGCCCTATTACTCCCTTATCTTCCGATGTAAATGATTTAGAGGCATTAACACCAGGTCATTTTCTCATTGGAAGACCCTTGAATGCTATAGTAGAACCCGAATTAATTGATATACCTGAAAACAGACTCTCAAGATGGAAACGAACTACCAGATTTGTCCAGTTGATATGGAATCGTTGGCATAGGGACTATTTAAACACACTACAACAGCGTTCAAAATGGAAGGTAGAACAAACGAATATTAAAATAGGTATGCTAGTACTAGTTAAGGAGGATGAGCTTCCTGTCTGTAGATGGGTGTTAGGGCGCATTACAAGAATTTTTCCTGGAGTTGACGGTAAGGTTAGAGTAGTAGAAATACAGACAGCAAAGGGCATCATTAAGCGTGGAATTACAAAAGTTGCAATTTTACCCCAAGAAGAAGCTTCCTAAGTTAGTTAAGTGTTAGCTTATTATTATAAAACTTGTACATTGTATTGTGCACAAAATTTTTTATTGAAAATTGAATATTATTATATTGAATTAAGAGATGTTATTCGTATTGCATTATTGTATGAGGTAGTAATTGTACAATTTTGTGGGTTATTATGAGTATTATCGCACGAAATTATTGAAGTAACCCTTCAATGCCGGGGGGGTATGTTAAGTCATTAAGACTATTTAACTGTAAGATTACGTCATTTTTTCTCTTCTTGGCGCCTTGCATGGCGCAGATGTTCATTACAGCAACCCTGTAAACGCTTACTCAGTTTTATTTTTTATTGCTGTTGTTGTTAGTAGTAAGTCATCGCTTGAAAGATGGCACGCATTTGATTAAAGTTGTCGAATAAAATATTTAGTACAGTCCACTTCTAGTTAATTTGAAATTGTTGTATAACAACGCACGCATCGCATGAACACTTTATGGTCCGTCGAGCCGGAGGTAAAAGATATCGTTGCTAAAATTAACTTTTTAGAACATTTAGAATACTTTCGTTTGGTTGTATTACGCATAACTTCATATAGAGTGTTTGGAATGCTTTCGTTTTCGTGTGGATTACGCAATTAAGATTGGATACTGTGTCATGGTTCATTTCCGGTGTTGCTGTCGAGAAATCTGCAATCACGGTAAGTGATAAATTATTTATTTGTTCATGATGAGTTAATTGAAAGCAATTAAAGCTAACAAAAAGAGTTTAAAATGCAGTATCAGAAAGTTTGAAAATGAGGTAAATTCTACAGTGGATGAAGCAGATATTTCCTTATTGAAGTTATACGAATCAAAAATATTAGAATTTAAAAAGGAATTAAGTAACATTTTCGATTCTTTATTTGCACATTGTGAAGAAAAGGACACTGACGAATTCTTTAAGGAAAAGGAAAATGTAGTAGATAATCTCGATGAAATTCATTTGAAAATTAAAAGAAAAATTTCTGAGATCCGTTCTCAAAGGAATAGCTGCTCAAATGAAAACGGTTCGAGTAAAGACATAATTGTTTCGGATATAAAGTTGTCTAAATTGTCTCTTCCAGTATTTAGTGGGAAAATAGAAGAATGGATTGAATTTGAGGATTTATTTTCCGCAGCTGTGCATAAAAATAGCAAATTAACTAATGCGCAAAAATTGCAATATTTAAAGAGTTCGTGTAAGGCAGACGCTTTAAATATTATTCAGTCCATTCCAATTTCAGATTCGAATTATGACATAGCATGGAATCTGTTGGTTGATCGCTAATGCAACAAAAAAGATTTGATCAATTCTATCATAAAGAAATTAATTTCTATACTTCAAACGAGTGATTCTACTTCGTCACTTTTAAAATTTATCGATAAGGTGCATGAATGTTTACGATCCTTGGAAGCATTGGAGCAAAAGATGGAAGAATTTTCAGACACGTTAATTGTTTATTTATTAGTTGAAAAGTTGGACAGAAATACTCGGTGTTGGTGGGAAAGGTCACTTAAAAAAGACGAGATAGGAACGGTTAAACAACTGACATGTTTTTTGAAGGAACACGCTCGCACCCTATCACATTACAAACCTCCGCATGGGGAATCGAAACATTCATTTAATACCAAAGCTCTTACATCACTTTCGGAAAATTCAAAAAGTTGTCCTTATTGTAAAGCTGATCATTTATTGTTGAAATGTGCGCAATTCTTAAATCTAACAGTCAAGAAACGATTGGAATTTGTAAAGACAAAAAAACTATGTTTCAATTGTTTATCTTCGATCCACACAATCAAGGACTGTAAAAGTTCTAATACATGCAGAAAATGTCAGAAATTTCACAATTCGCTCTTACATTTTGATCGAAATGAAGAAAATTTCGATAAAGCAAACGGCACATCGAATCAGATCACAAACAAGACTCATAAATTAAGCAGTAATCTTTCTCCAAATGCTGATAGATTTACTCCAATGGCAAGCAGCCAAAAGGTTAGTGACACTAATGAAACCAACCAAGCAAAGTCCATTAACGGTACTACGCTGAATATTTCCAGTTCTTTTAATAAACAAGTTCTACTTAAGTTCTACTACAAGTTACTGCAATTATTTTCGTTAAGGGTAATGATGGAAAATTTATCTCGCTGAGAGCCTTGCTGGATTCCGGTTCTCAAAATAATTTCATTACTAAAGAAGGTGCTGAGTTATTGAATTTGAAGAAAAGAAAAATAAACGTTTCTATTTCAGGTATCAATGGTACGGTTATGGGTGTTAAGGAAAAAGCTATAGCAACCATCGCTAACGCTACTAGAGATTTTATTCGTACATTACAATTTTTTGTTGTTCCAAAAATAACTCGGGTAACGCCTGCTAGATATATAAACATTCCTGATGTTAAGCAGTTGCAACTCATTGGTTTAGCTGATCCAGAGTTTTATAAACCTGGTCAAATACATGTTTTATTATCTAACGAAATATTTTTTGATTTACTGGGAACAAATAGAATAAATATGCAAGACCTGATTCTCCATCAGTCAGTTTTTGGATACATCGTTAGCGGGTCAGTGCGCATGCCGCAGCAAGGCAGTGTTGATAATTATTGTGGATTTGTGGAAAATGGGAATAATTTATCTGACAACATGAGAAGGGTTTGGGAAATTGAAGGTATTAATGAAGCAAAAAAAGTGAAAAGTCAGGAAGAGGAATTTTGTGAACAGCACTTTCTTCGTACACACACGAGGCAAGATGATGGCAGATATGTAGTGGAAATGCCAATTAAGGAGGAAGGACTTAGCCCTTTAGGGGAATCGAGAGAAAACGCTAGCAAAAGACTGAATTATCTACTTAAACGCTTCACTCGCAATCCCGCAATGAAACACTTATACGAAGATTTCATTAAGGAATATAATGAATTAGGCCATTCCGAAAAAATTGATGAAGGGGATAGCTCTAGTTTCTCATATTATCTTCCTCACCATGGGGTTTTCAGGCCCGAGAAACCTAGCACTAAACTTAGGGTAGTGTTCGATGCTACTGCTCCTACGACTACTGGAATTTCGTTAAACGATATTCTGCTGAATGGAGGGTTAGCTCAAGAGGAACTATTTGATATTATTTGCAGATTTCGAACGCATAAAATTGCCTTCACAGCAGACATTGTAAAAATGTATCGTCAGATTTTGATTAAAGAACATCAAAGAGATTTATTACGCATCTTATGGAAGAGTAGTGAAGAAGAACCAGTTAAGGTCTATAGACTGAAGACTATAACTTACGGTACTTCCAACGCACCATATCTAGCAACACGCACACTTAATCAATTAGCAGAAGACGAGAAAAATAATTTTTCGTTAGCAGCGCCAATAGTACAAAGGGATTTTTATGTCGATGACGTACTCACAGGAGCCCATACTCTAATAGAGGCTAAAGAATTACAGTCGCAATTGATTAACCTATTATCACGTGGAGGAATGCGTCTGCACAGATGGTGTGCTAATCATCCTGATCTTCTGCAGTTTCCGGATGGACAAGAGGAATATTCTTTCAGTAATTTCGATGACGATCAGAGCATCAAAACTTTAGGATTATTATGGAATCCAAAGATAGATTGTTTTTCGTACAAATCAACCATCAAGAACACAACTACTTACACAAAGAGAACAGTGTTGTTTGATATTGCTCGCATTTATGATCCATTAGGACTGCTTGGTCCAGGGATAACAAAAGCAAAAATCTTCATCCAAAGACTTTGGTTATTGAAACTTCATTGGAACGATCCGCTACCCGAAAGGATAATTAAGGATTGGCAACTTTTTATTGATTCAATGCAATCTATCAACAATTTGAAAGTCAGTAGATATGTTTTACAGGATAGTTTTTCTGATATACAAATTCATGGATTTTCAGATGCATCAGAACACGCATACGGAGTAGCCATCTAATTACGCTGTAGAAGTGACAATAATTTATCTTCACATTTGCTTTGCAGCAAGTCCAGAGTAGCTCCACTAAAACCGCTGACAGTACCTCGACTAGAACTCTGCGCAGCTGTACTGCTAGCACAGCTTGTTGCAAAGGTGGTGCCTTTATTGAAATTGGACATCAGTAAAATATGTCTGTGGTGTGACTCAATCATAGTGTTAGCGTGGCTTCAGAATCCTCCGCATGTACTAAAAACTTTTGTTGCTAATCGAGTGTTGCAGATCCAAGACCTAACACAGACATGCCAGTGGAATTATGTGCATTCAGAGGAGAACCCAGAAGACCTTATTTCCCGAGGACTGAATTTTGACAAACTGCATGATGCTGATCTGTGGTGGAAAGGTCCTCCATTCTTGAGTGAGGGTATCATACCTAACAAGAACATTGACTTTGAACAATTAAAAAAAAACAGAAACATTTTCTAATGAACTGAGAAAAAGAACTGACATTGCTTGTTTATGCACTTTGCCTTCAAAATTTATTGATAATGTCCTAGATATCACTAACAATTATTTAAAATTTTTACGTATTGTTAGTTATATTTTCAGGTTCATTTGGAACTCTAGGTGTGCAAAACAGAAAGGAGCACAGAGAAGAACAGGAGGAGTAAGTTCAAAGGAGTTAAATGAGGCTGAATCCTTTTTAGTAAGAGAGGTTCAAAAATGTAGTTTTTATTCAGAATACAACTCCCTCGCACAAGGTAAACCCATTAATAATAAAAGTAATTTACTTTCTTTGAACCCTTTTTTGGATGCAAATAATGTAATGAGAGTAGGAGGCCGATTACAAGGGGCCAATGTAATGTTTTCACAAAAACATCAAATAATTTTGCCTGTTAAATGCAAACTAACTAAGCTGATTGCTGAGCATTATCATCAGAAATATTTACACGTAGGTTCGAAAGCATTATTGTGTTTTATGAGACAGAAATTTTGGCCATTACAAGGTAGGAATTTAACTAGAAAGATTACCCATGAATGTATAATTTGTAGTAAAAATAAACCAGTCACTATCGAACAAATTATGGGGTCATTACCTGCAGAGCGCGTAAATCCTAGCTCACCCTTTAATCATGTCGGCACCGAATTTTGCGGTCCATTTTTTATTAGGTACAAGGGACAGAGGAAAGGAACTCTTCATAAGGTATATTTAGCTCTTTTCATTTGCCTTATAACAAAGGCAGTGCATCTCGAACTAGTGAGTGATCTCACCACTGACGCATTTATTGCCACCTTAAAGAGATTTATTGCTAGGCGCGGAAAATGCTCAATCATTTTCTCAGACAACGCAAAAAACTTCGTTGGCGCAAATGCCGAATTGCAAAGAATTAACAATTTAATTAGAAATCCTGACAAAAAATTAGCAGATTATTTAGGTGAAGAAGGAATAGTATGGAAGTTTATTCCCCCACGGACACCTAATTTTGGTGGACTATGGAAATCTGGAATAAAATCCGTGAAATATCACTTAAAGCGGATTGTAGGTAATGCAAGGTTGACTTTCGAGGAGTTATTAAATGTAGTAACTCAGATAGAGTCTGTTTTAAATTCTCGCCCTATTACTCCCTTCTCTTCCGATGTAAATGATTTAGAGGCATTAACACCAGGTCATTTTCTCATTGGAAGACCCTTGAATGCTATAGTAGAACCCGAATTAATTGATATACCTGAAAACAGACTCTCAAGATGGAAACGAACTACCAGATTTGTCCAGTTGATATGGAATCGTTGGCATAGGGACTATTTAAACACACTACAACAGCGTTCAAAATGGAAGGTAGAACAAACGAATATTAAAATAGGTATGCTAGTACTAGTTAAGGAGGATGAGCTTCCTGTCTGTAGATGGGTGTTAGGGCGCATTACAAGAATTTTTCCTGGAGTTGACGGTAAGGTTAGAGTAGTAGAAATACAGACAGCAAAGGGCATCATTAAGCGTGGAATTACAAAAGTTGCAATTTTACCCCAAGAAGAAGCTTCCTAAGTTAGTTAAGTGTTAGCTTATTATTATAAAACTTGTACATTGTATTGTGCACAAAATTTTTTATTGAAAATTGAATATTATTATATTGAATTAAGAGATGTTATTCGTATTGCATTATTGTATGAGGTAGTAATTGTACAATTTTGTGGGTTATTATGAGTATTATCGCACGAAATTATTGAAGTAACCCTTCAATGCCGGGGGGGTATGTTAAGTCATTAAGACTATTTAACTGTAAGATTACGTCATTTTTTCTCTTCTTGGCGCCTTGCATGGCGCAGATGTTCATTACAGCAACCCTGTAAACGCTTACTCAGTTTTATTTTTTATTGCTGTTGTTGTTAGTAGTAAGTCATCGCTTGAAAGATGGCACGCATTTGATTAAAGTTGTCGAATAAAATATTTAGTACAGTCCACTTCTAGTTAATTTGAAATTGTTGTATAACAACGCACGCATCGCATGAACACTAAGCATGTTAAATGAAAACATGTGATTTACTTTTAAAGCTTGAGCTGAATTCTTCGACAAAAGGGTTGCGATATCATAATAAATTTCACACCAGTGTGTTTTGCTATTTGCTGTTTTGTTTGCCCTAATCACTCGCTTTCCTTATCCATATAAATAAACAAGTTTTACTTTTTACACAAATTGTTCATACTATAATTCATTCATGCTGCATTTTTACCACTTTAGCAAAAGAACTTTTATTATTTATTAGGTGATACTGTTTCCCATGGTATCGCACAACAGATATTCTCCAGATGTTCATCTTCTTCAAATTTAAGTCTTCCATCTAAAGACCGTTTAGCTGTTTTGTTTTGTCTTTTCTTAATAAATTCATTCTCTTTCTAAATTTTGCAAACAATATGGATTTTCGATTTACTTGAATCCTACCAATAAAATCACTTTCTATGTATGTATAGGAAAAACCTGCAGATCTTGAAAATTCAGAATAAAGAAATACATTCGTTAAGTCGAGCGTTTGTATCACTTAAGTCTAATACACTACTGGCCATTGATATTGCTACATCAAGAAAGAAAGCAAAAAGCAGAATCTTATTTATTGGAATCAGTGGAATGGGAGAAATATATGATTAAATTAGCAAGTGGTTTGGGGTACACAGCGTAGTCGCATTAATGGCAGTAAACAGACTGGGCATCGAGTCCAACTAAGCTTGGATGTCAGATATTGGTACTTTATTCCCTGTAGCTTTGACTATATGCCAGAGTCCATTAATGATAGTAGCTGGCTAATGTTGGCTTGCCAGTCTCTCGGCAACAAACGACCAGATATTTTCAATGGGTGAGAGATCTAGAGAACGTGCTGGCCAGGGAAATTGCTGAACACTCTGTATATCGAAGAAGGTCAGAAGACCGCGGACAACATGTGGTCGTGCACTGTCTTGTTGAAAGATAGCACCATGCAGGCCTTGAATATAATGCATAGTCGCAGCCATTAACACGTTAGAAATATAAAACCGGCTCCCACATTACCGACTTTGCAAACAAGAGGTGACTGTGATTTGTACTGAATGGCATCCCATGCCAGCACGCCAGGCGCTGGACTTCATTCTAATAGCAATGAAGAATGCTTGTTCAAAATGACAATATTTGTTCTCCTCTGTACTTCCACAAACATATGCGTCCATTATGATGCTGTGCGAAGAGACAGGCTTTGTCTAAAAAGACGGCGAGATGTCATTCCTATGTCCAGTGTCGTCGCCACTGTAGGACCGTCTGTCTCTGCTGCAGCATCAAGGGAATCTGCAACAATGGTAGCTGTGGTTAACATTCGGTAGTGCTGAAATCTGCCGACAGGGCACCCAACCTTAAGGATTCTTCCTCTAAATGGGATACGTATCATCCCAGTGGCAAATTTATTAGAGAATTTTCAAAAGATTATATACATATAAAATTCAGGTTTTATATTAAATTATTACAATATTCTTATATTACAATACAGTTATATTAGTTTTCTGGTAGATGATTTGGGATACACAATTACACCCCAATTCGAAGCGGATGAACCGTTCAGATGAGACTTGTGTATGTAAATTGAAGCGTTTGTACATAGACATACAGAGCCATTTTTACGGGGTAGTAGTTCAAATTGTTGCATAATTGTATAAATCTGTTATGCTGCAGGTTTCGTAGCAGTGGCCTCCAAGCTGGTACAGTGGTTAGTGACGGTGACTGCTATATTGATGTTGATGATAATGCCATATCGAATCCCGAAGAAGTTATGGATATTCGCAAGCGTATAATGTTTGTGCGACAAGGGACATTCAAAATACACAGCGAGCCAAAAGTCTTCTCCAGAGACTGTTGGCAGAGGAAAAGTTGCGGAAGACCCTGGGACCGGCTACAGGGTCAACATTACTGCGGAAACTTAACAGTTAGCAAGTCTCCAAGATACCTAATACATATCTACGGAATTGTACAGGTGTCATCCTTGCTTCAACCTGTATCTGATCGTGCGGATACTTATCTTTCCGCACACAAGCCAAGTTCCTGAGTCAGGGTACCTTACGTGGCTGTACGATTACACAAGACACAGAAGACAACATGTCTGGCCTCTCAGGCCTTTAGCAACCCGAGGCAACTACGAACCTGAGCGAAGTCCCGTATGACCCTTCTGGATCCATTCATTTCATACTCTCATGATAGTCAATCTGAGTCAATCAATGTCGTAAAATTGTAAACCACAGTTCTGTTAGGCCACGATCCTATTGCAGCTGAATTTCGACACGCGCTGGTAAGATTTGTTTCCTCTTACACGAGGCATGATGCGACTTTTAAACAAAGAACCAAACTCCAAATGCGATTTCCAAATGAGAAACCCGCTGTGCAGTATTCCCATTTACACACAAAGTACACTGGTGTGCAAAACGTAAGCAATAGCAGGGTTTTTTGCCATAACTCCACGAGAAATCAACTGAGAGACATGAAATGCGGAAATGAAGGAGAGTATTATGTACGTAAAGGATGACGAAAGCATCGGAGCTGAAAAAGAAATACAAATGCATACGGTATGGAATCAAACAAAAACAAGCTTTATTGAACGCATAGTGTCGTGACTCTTGATTGTCTATCCAAGAGGAAGAACAACAAGCAGATGTTCCTTAATATGGAATATGCCCTCCCCTTACTGCAATGGTTGCTTCGCCCTCCCCTTACTGCAATGGTTGTTCCACATACTCAGAACCAGCTGGTGCAACATTTCTTGCGGTAGGAGTGCCCATTCCTCAATCAGCATCTGTTTGAGTTGTTGAATGTTCTCCGGAGGATGAAAGCGTGCTGCAATGCGTCTTCCCAAAGCATCCCACACATGTTCGATGGGATTTAAATCTGAGGAGTACACTGGCCAAATCATTCGAGTGATATCTTCACTTTCCAGTAGCTCCTCAACAGCAAGAGTCCGATGTGGCCGTGCATTGTCATCCATAAAAATTAAGTCTGGGCCAATGGCACCTTGGAACAGACGCACATAGGGAAGGAGTACCTCCTCACAATAGCGATCCACGGTTACAAACCCTCTGTCGAAAACGTGGAGCTCAATTCGCTCGTTCAGCATAATGCCTCCCCAGACAAGAACTCCAGGACCACCGTTACGGTGTCTTTCCTTGATGTTACTGGGATAAAACCGGGTCCCGACCTCTCTCCAAATCAAAACGCTTTGAGAATCGCTTCTGGTACTGAACCGACTCTCATCCGTAAAGAGGACTCGACTCCATTGATCAGTTGTCCAGTTTTTGTGCTCTCTGCACCATTGTAAACGGTGGCGTCGGTGGCCAACTTTCAACGGGAGGCAGCTTTCAGGACGGCGGGCGAATAGGCCCCCTTTGTGAAGGCGTCTGGCCACAGTAAACCGCGACACTTGTCGCCCCGTTGCTGTACAGAGTTGCAGAGCAATGGCGCTTGCTGACTGCTGTCAGCCTTTTTTCGCCTGCAGGACGATATATCGGTCATCTCCTGCAGTTGTCGTCTTCGGGCGGCCACCACCATCCTTTCTAACAGCTGTACCTGTGGTTGGAACGTTTTCCAAGTGCGCGAAACGACACTTTTGTTGATTCCGAACTCTGCAGCTACACTGGTGACAGTACGCCCCTCCTCCAGCTTTCCGATCATTCTTCCACGTGTGAAGTCGTCCATGGGATTTCTTCTAGCCATATTTTACGAACTGACTCATTGGCACTTGCAGCGAATGTGTTTAATTACGTCTCCGTCCTTCCTTTTATTCTACTGTTGAGCTGCGCTCGCCGACATCACGCGTTTTGTGTACTCTCACGTCGCCTCTGACGTTTCGTTTCTGATATTTGCATACGCATGACGTTTCTTATGTGTTCATTGTACTGATCTCCAGACCTCCTTTTCTGAAATTTCATGGCTATCTGCTAAATTTTTACATTGTTGCTTAAGTTTTGCACACCAGTTTAGATAGCATTATTCATACCTGCTTTCTACTCTGCTTTAGAAGGCTAATCATTTGTATATCCCAGCATGCAATTCCTTTTACGCAGATTTGAAGTTTGTTGTATGCCAGCTTCATTGTGTAACAATTTAATATAAATACCGCAATAATCATAAATACCATCAGTGTATTTATGATTGAATGATGCAAAACCTCTTTAATAACAAAGCTTAAAAGTGAGAGAAATTTTATCATTGAGTAAATAATTACGGCCTTTTTTTTTTTTTTTTTTTTCATTTTGAAAGGTAATCGAACAATATGCTTTCTGTGTAATTTGGCAGTGCCAAATGAAAGTAGACAGACTGTATAACAACCGAAGCAACAATTCCAGTTATAGTTTAAGACTACCATCCAGGTATGGACAGTGCTGGCAAACTCGACAAGTTGTAAAGTTTATACGGCAGAGACCAGAAAGTCAAACCTTTGTTGCCATGGGCTGTTTTGCCAGAAATATGCGTTGTAAATTCATACAGAGCATATAAGAAATGAGGGAATCTGTTTTTCTCTTAGAGTACAAATACAAGACTTAATAGCGGAATACAAAGCAGAACCTAAGTGAAGTACTCAAAATCTGCAGAGAGAAACATCACGCTTTCTACAAGAAAGAAAAAATTTTATTTTTGTTTTTTGTTTTTAATTAGCATTTAAGTTCTAAACAGAAGATATCACTGACTGACATATGTCCTAAATGGAAGTTGTGAGCTTTGCTCAAGAAATAGGATTCAAGCTAAATATCATTTACATTTTACTCAGTTTAATCCAATTATCCTATTACTTTGTTTTTTCGCTCTCACTTTCAACTATTTCCATCAGAATTCAAATAATTATAAAGGAACATACAGTCACCGAGTTTTCAGAGCGAGATTTTTGCAGCTTTTGCTGATAAGTATTCTGTTACGCTCCCTTATGCTTGAATTAGTTTTATATCTTTAGCTTCAAGCTTTAGCAAGCAACATTTGCTTCGGGAATGTTTACAGTCGACAAAACTCTTCGTATGCTGCGTGTTAATTTATATTTTGTCTTTAATTTGACTTAATATTTGTGTGCATGATGCATTAGTAATTCATTGTTCAGTAGCTAAAGGTTTAAGGCAAAATTGCGGGAGAAAAGTGCCAGGAGTCCTGTAGCAAAGTTACGTCAGGTCAAGAACATTGTCTCTCTGAATGTCTCCGAAGAAAAGATAATCATCCGTTCAATGCCTTCAAAGAGTAGCTTTTCAGTATAAAATTCAGCAACTGAGTACTTTATACTATTATACTATTGACTGACTGCACTAAAAGTATGTGTATTCTTTTGTTTATCTCTGCTGCGAAATTGCCCATTCTTTTGAGTCACTCTGTACAATGCATAATGAAGGGCGGATGTCCAAAGAGATTTACTTCCAAGACCCAGTTAGTTGATCAAGTCTCGAACGAAATCTGAGTTAATTGTAAGTAGGAGACAAGTTTTCATAATTTTACTATACATCTTGCAAGGTCTAAACCACTTGAAAACCAAGCATCGGATTTTTATGTTCAGCGTAAGAAGAAAATTTATAGATTACGATAATATTTCCTAAATCTTTAATCTCATGGGCCACTTACCTTAACTTTACTTAGGAGATGAACTCTTGGAGAAAATGACGAAGTAATAAAATTAAGTATGTATGAGTGTCAGCAGAGTTAGTGTGAGTGTCAAGTTATGAGTCAATAATAAATTAAACTTTAAATATCAATAATAAATTAGCAAATTAAAATATTTATGATTTATTTAACAATATAAAAATCTATGAATGCTTTCAGATTTTAAAGGTAGCCCAAAAGGCGTGTTAAGGTCTTACACGTTCTCTGAGCTCACAGTCTACCACACTACTGGTACACTCAGGCCTACTAACCTTTTTTTTTCCTTTTGACTATTAAGCATAATTTTTTTTCAAACTTATGTCATATACAATTCAACAGAAAAATTAAAACATTTTAAAATCAGCATAGCAGTATAGCATAGTGATAAAATGAATTTAAGTTTTTTGACGCAAAATGCCCTTAGGGACTAACAATAGGCGGTTTTTTTTTTTTTTTTTTTTTTTTAGCAGGAAAGATGAAAAATGAGCCGAGACTCGAACCACGTACCTTTCGAATACGCGCCGAGCGTGGTGCAAAAAGACGTAAATTTATATTTTTGGTTCTAGAACTGATAACAGAATAATTGAATGAAATGTAATCATTTCATTTCTTCTTGTATTTACAACATTTACTACACTTTTTAAGACAACGCGTATTAAACTGAAAGAAATGTTATTTATCAATACTAACTATACCTCTAAATTTTCAATTAATACTTCTGCAATACTAGATGAATGCTGGTAAATCGCACATAAATTTTTGTCTTGAACTCTCAAACTCGTAATAAAACAATTAAATGAGAAGAAATATTCTCAAATTTTTCTTGCATATATAATATCTGTTTTACTTTCTGACATGGCAGCGGAAATTAAAACGAAAGAAGTCCCTTTTATCCATTTAAAAATTTCAGTTCATATCATATTCACTTTTTAACTAATATATCGTTAAAACTAGAAGACAGTTGTGATTTGCAGAAAGACATGAATTTCTGTCTGATTCTGAAATTCATAATAGAACAATAAAATAGGAGAGAGTCTTCTAAACTTTTCCGACATCTCTAAATTTGTAATTGAAGTTGTAGATTTTAAACACTTCTGAAATAGTTAAGGTTCGTTTTAGCCTGTAGCCAAGACATAAATTTGTGTCTTCGATCCTGAAACGTGCGACAGAACAATTAAATGGAGGCAATCTACCTTATTTTTCTTCCATCATTTGATTGGATTCCATCATTTTTCTTCCATCTTAAAAAGTGCATTTGATTCACTTTCTAAGATGGCAGTGAAAATTAAAGCCAAAGAAAATGTCTTTTACTTGTATTGTTTGTTCTCCAGCTTTAGTTCATCAGCTATTTTCTAATTGGGAAAGATAACGATTCCTCTTCCGCAAAATGCGAAGGAACTCCGAAAACATAAAAATCCCCCCCCCCCCGCTCGCCGACGATATTTCCCCGGGAAAATAATCGGTATCTGATAGAGCGCAGAGCCGATTTGTTACCGCTTCAAATTAAAAGGCAACGGTATTGCCGCAATTACCGGAAACCGCGCCGACTTAATATCGCGGTCCTAACTCATAACGTAATAATTCTGACGCTAATGACGCTATGGAGCCTGGCCATTAAAAGCCAGATTTGCATCTGAAAACCGAAAAATCGTGCAATTTTGTTTTCATCCGTCTAAGTTATTAAGCGCTAATTACTGAGCTTCTGTTTCGTTATTTTCTATTTTGTGGGAAGCTGTAAAGTTTTCGGCTTCGAAAATCTAATGAAGCTCGACTTCATTTCCCGTTGTTTCCCCATCGCGGTATTTGTCATTTATTGTTTTCCTTTTTTATTTTTTAACTCTATTTTAAATTGCATTTCGAATTCGAGGAGTAAAGACCATCGAAAATTTTCCAATTATTCTTTCTTTCTTTTTCCCCCTTCTTTTAAATGCTAGTTTCTGAGACATGTTTATAAATTTTTAAGTCTTAAAAATTCTCAAGACCATTACCGAAAATGAGTCTTATTTTTTAAGTGATAATGAAGTTGTTTTAATTGCTATCTTTAGATTTATTTTTATCACCCCGGAACATGGATGAGGAATCATTAAAAGAATTCAGAAACGCTTTATCTTTTCTTCAAAAACATTTTTAAGCAGATATGTTTTTAATGCTAATAAATATATATCATTAAGAGAAAGATTACATTCATAGGATCGGCATTGTACAGGATCAGAACTGCGTAGGACTGGCACGGCGTAGAATTGACAGTAGTACAAAACAGCTGCTTACAACCGCACCAGTTACCGGCATACCACGGACACGATAAAAATAAAATTATGTGGACCCCACATGACTTCCTTGTACTGCCTATTTAAATTATACACATATTTTGCTACACTTCATTCAAATTAACTTCCGCGAATTATTCTAACTTGAATAACTGATTCCTCAAGGCAAGTTGAAAAAAAAAAAAAAAAAAAAAAAAAAAAACTGTAAATTTTGAAGTTAAATATCCTGGTCAATTTGCATTGTACAGGCTATAAACCTATTAGTCCAAAGGGACTTTGTCCCTGAAGGACTATTGTTTCCGTTTTGCGATTTTGCGTTGTTTCACTATAAATGTCTGTTTCACTTTTCAAACTGTTGCCACCAAATGTTAGAGTCCTGCATCATATTTGAAGAAATTAAATAATGAAAAATCTGCATAAATCTATGTATATTTCTCGCATTGTGATAAAACAACGGTGCATATAGAGCCATCGAATCTTCAATGACGTAATCCTCCTACAAATATGGGCATGTGGAAGGCAAATTTGAAATTTGGAATTTGTTTTATTATCGATTTCATATTTTGTAAATCTTTAACGAATGTTTGATTAACAAACTCAACGATTTCAAAGCGAGCAATGGCAACGTTGTACAGAAAGAACATTTTTATCTCCAGCGCGCGAGACTCTGTATCGGAAATCCTAAAGATATGCTCATTTTAAAATTATTTTGAGATACTGCTGTTGAATTGAATTTTATGGCTTAAGTGCGAAGAACGTGATATTTAATAAATAAAGGTAGCAGACAAAATGTTAAAAAACGCTCATTTGGACGTAATTTAAAATCTGAAACCTTTCAAATTTTCATTTATTTATTTATTTTATATTTATTTTTTCGTAACGAGTATAAAACTTTTCCATTTATTAATATGCGAACCGGTAGACAGTATTAAAATTTAAATTTCATTATCTGTAGAAAATTAGTTTTTCTTTTTAATTTGACAATTATGAATATTTTTATCATATACACTCATGTCCATAAATTAAGGATAATTCGGAGTCACGCGGAAATCGAACTCTAAAATAAATATATCACCTGTAAAATCACTACACACATCTTTAAGAACCATATGCAAATTTCAGGAAGTAACCAGATGACACCGATGGTACGTCACAATGACGAGAGTGTAAGAGAGTGATATATAAGGAATACAGGCAAAGAAGTAAAATTGTTCGCAGGCGCTTTATAAGCATTTCAGTGCAATAACCGAATAGTTATGACACAAAGGACACATTTGGATGATTTTTTACGTGGTAGAATTATCGGCCATCTGGAATGTGGGCGTACCCAACTGGAAGTATCAGACGAACTTGGAATTGCCCAGAGTGTCATCTCTAGGTTTTGGCAACGATTCCAAAATGATGGTAATGTGAGTAGACGTTACAGCACAGGTCGCCCCAGAGTTACAACGCCGAATGAGGATCGGTATTTGGCAGTTACTGCCAAAAGAAACAGGCGGAGCACAGCCTCAGACATGTCTCGTCAGCTCTCTTCAGCCATTGGTACGACAATTTCAAGGCAGACCGTGTACAGACGCTTAGGGCAGATTGGTCTACATGCTCGTAGACCTGTAAGATGTGTTCCACTTACTGCAACTCACTGTCGCCTGCGGTTAGCCTGGAGTAGAGAGCATGCATTGTGGACACCGCAACAGTGGGCTTGTGTGACGTTTACTGACGAGTCCAAGTTTAGCTTGCAGTCTTGATTCTCGCCGGACTTTCATATGGAGAGCTCCAGGTACCCGTTACCACCAAGAAAACATCATTGAACAGCACCGTTACGGTGGTGTAGGAGTGCTCGTTTGGGGTGGAATTATTCTGGGTTCCAGAACTGACCCGCATGTTCAAATTGGAACCATGACAAGCCAAATCTATCGGGACGTCATTCTGGAACAACACGTACGTTTGTTTCGGGGCGCCATGGGCGCACAAAAGCGAATGCCTTCAGTCGGATAATATCACCCGTATGGACTGGCCAGCATTCTCACCGGACTTGGATCCAGTAAAGCACGTGTCGGATATGCTTGGCCGAAGAGTTGCAGCCCGTCAACATCCTCCTACATCTCTACCGGAACTTCGGAGAGCATTGCTTTTTGAGTGGTGTAATATTCCCCAAGATCATATCGATAATTTGGTACTCAGCATGCCTAGGCGTTGTACTGACTGTATTGCATCGTCTGGGAGACATACAATGTATTAACAATCATACCAACCATGTAATATTGGTTTTTTGTAAACAGGTGTTTTTTGTAATTTGCTCCAGGAAGAAAAAATCGCTAATCTTTTTAATAATTATCAAACATATAACATCTTTTTCTGCTCTTTACCTTTTGTTTAATAAATAAGCTTTACAAATAAGTCAAATTTGTTTTGCTTCTAACTGATCCTTTTCCTGATTTTGCATTATCCTTAATTTATGGACATGAGTGTAAAACATTTCTGCATTCGGAAGTGTATGTCAAAGACAAACGACTTAGAAAATAAATTAATTATGTTTGAGCCGGTTAACACAGGTGTATATGTGTGTTCGAAAATATACATATATATGTAAGATAAAAATGTATGAATCAGAATTATAATATAACTATAAACATTAATTCTTCCTCTCTATTCTAAAATCGTAATAACTTATCTGCATTGCGTCATTCAAATTAATCATGCAATCTTACGTAATCGTTAATACCAGATGTCTCTTGACGACCAATCACCGAATTGTAAACCAAAACTTTTCTCTTCGCATGCTTCCATCTTTCATAACTACGCACTTCAGCTTTTGCCCTCTACTCTGCTAAGATGTAATTTCGCTGGCTTGCTTCCCTTCTCAACAATATCAAAAATGTAAATCTTCTGTGGAAAGGCACGACTAGAGTGCCAAGTGATTGTGGCCACAAATTGGAATCGATTGGAAATAAAAATGGAATTAAAACTGCCTCGACTGCCAAGTTCTTTAAATACTACGCAATCAAAATTCGTCTTCAATATGGATCTAATGAGGCATCTACAGTGTTCTGCTCCTTCATTTCCTTGTGCTTTTATTATGACAATTAAGCCGGTAGGATAGTTTCCTGCAGCCTGAAACCTCAATGGAAAATTTAATTCAGCTCTTCAGATCATCGTTTTGTGATAAATCCAAGATAATGTGAAAGAAGTAAATCATCAAATTTGTTTTTTCAGTGTTTAAAAAATAACAGATCATTCTTCTGCTGTGGTGTTTTGAGAGTGCTTCAAAAAATAATCACGCGTAGTGTTTACAGATTGAAAGTAATCTCTCGATAAATTGAGAAGTTCGAATGCCTAGAAAAAGGAATATTGAATTTGCTTCGCCGATGTCTACAATATTTAGAAAAAAAAAGTGCTTTAAATCATCAGTGTATTACCGTTTAGGAATTCAGCATTACAGTGGGTTCAAGGTCGATCCGAGTTAGTGTTTGCAAGTATGTGCGACAGAAAATTATTTGCACTTCCGCTTTTTCAACAGCTCAAAAACTACAAAACTAAACTATTCGTGTGAATTTAGCTCAGGAACTAAATTATTTAATGTGCTGCGGATTCTATAGTTTTGATTTCAACTTTGGTTAAAATTTCTGCAATTTGTTTTGAGAAAATCTGAAATTCTTGTTAATTAATTTTTCTAATTTTTCATAATTATGTGTGAGCAAATTAAGTAACGAATTTTAAGCTATTTAAATTATTCATAGGGAAGTATTAAGATAAGTTTTTATGTTTTTGCAATTTTGTTGAGAATTTTGAATACGAATTTTATAATTATTCTAAAAATAAAGGTGTAAAAAAATAAGTGAAATTATTACAGATACGTAATATGAAATTATGGTAAATGCATGTAAAATTTATGGGTGATTGTATGTTAAGTATAGTGTATGTCGAGGGAGTACTGGGTTCCTAAAACAGAGGCCTGTAATTACCTCTGTACAGTTGTTCCCTTCACCCTCTTCATGCAAGATAATGTTGGAGGCTCTCATTTTATGAATGCATGTAAATTTTTTATATTATTATTATTATATATTTTTTTTTATTATGGAATGTATTAGTGCAGTTCTCAAAGGCCAGTTACCTTAATGCAAGGAACGGAGGCTTTTTCAAGTAACTGCCTAGGCACCCTGGGCCACCAGTGCAGAGAACACGCTGGTTAGCTCAAGAGGACAGCCCTATTGATGGATATGTTTGTTTAGAAGTATTGCGAGGCTTCCAGTTTGGTAAAATCAGGAATTGTAAATGAAAGATGATAACGGTGAAACCATAAATTCTGAAGATCTTAATCCTATTATTTATGATGTTAAATTATAATTTATCAGTATGGAAATAAGTATCATAAATATTTATGTGCATTACATTTTATTATAAGCAATGATTGTGTAAAAGTATATTTTGCGATATTCTGTGTTAACAAGAACCTTCCCTGATGAATTATGATTATGTGAACTCTCAAACAAAAAGACTTTTGGACTGAAATGCTGAAAAATTCAATAGGACTCTAAAAATTAAAAATTTATTTAAAAAAAATTGATATTTATAAATTATACTTTACAGGACAAAAATTTTATGATTTATTTATTTTTATTTTTTTAAATTTGCTAGTGCTTTAACTCTTTCTCTTTAAAAAGGCTTCTCTGTCGCTACGCCTTTTTCTTTTTGAAGGGGGAAATATGTAAGATAAAAATGTATGAATCAGAATTATAATATAACTATAAACATTAATTCTTCCTCTCTATTCTAAAATCGTAATAACTTATCTGCATTGCGTCATTCAAATTAATCATGCAATCTTACGTAACCGTTAATACCAGATGTCTCTTGACGACCAATCACCGAATTGTAAACCAAAACTTTTCTCTTCGCATGCTTCCATCTTTCATAACTACGCACTTCAGCTTTTGCCCTCTACTCTGCTAAGATGTAATTTCGCTGGCTTGCTTCCCTTCTCAACAATATCAAAAATGTAAATCTTCTGTGGAAAGGCACGACTAGAGTGCCAAGTGATTGTGGCCACAAATTGGAATCGATTGGAAATAAAAATGGAATTAAAACTGCCTCGACTGCCAAGTTCTTTAAATACTACGCAATCAAAAATCTTCTTCAGTATGGGTCTAATCACGCATCGACACTGCTCCGGCTTTTCCTTTCCTTGTGCTTTTAATATTACAATTATATTATTATCTAGATCTATAAACTATTATTTTAAAAATTTATGATTAATGAATTGAAAAAGCGGTATAGAATCTGAAATGGTCCAGAGGAAAACGTATATTCGGAACTCATTACTCAACTGAGTAAAATATATATTCGGAATTCATTACTCAACTTAAAAACACTTTTCTCTTGACAAGCTGTATTTTGAAGCATTTAACCAAAGGTGATTAATTTTTTCATGCATTGTATAGCATTTTGTATTTTTTTCCCCTGTTTCTTAGAGAGTAATTTTTATGATTTTTATTGGATTACTTAAGTTTTTAATTTGTATCTTTCAGTGATTTTTCTTTGTTTTTGTTACCACTTCACGGAGATAAAAAAATTAGTTTGACCTACATAAATTTTTTTTGAGGGGGGACTAAATTTATATTTAATTTACGTTCCGACTTTTTCGCTTCGCTATGAAATTATATATATCTATATATATGTAAGACATAACAAAATACGATCGCTGCTTTAAGAACATAATTGGCGACCTCGAAAGTAACGATTCTAGATTTTATGGTGTCCCCCTAAATTCACCTGTTCTGCCAAATTCAAGATCTTTCCATATTATTAGCAACCTTATAAGGTATTTCTCTCACTTCCCAAGCGTGCCTTCGTGGTGTAGTGGTTCTGCACACTGAGCCGGTATTTCAGAGGTCCGTGGTTCGATTCCTTGCGAAGGCGGTTGCATATTTTTCATCTTTTCTGCTTCCAATTAACCTAATGACTCTACAAGTGGCGATCGAACTAAAAGGGTTGTGGGTGATGATTCTCCACACCCAGATTTGGCGACTAGGTCCCCTAAAACCCTAGTCACCCTTTAAAAAGGGTAGTATATAAGATATTTTTCCCACTTCCCTAGCGTGACTTCGTTGTGCAGTGGTTCTGCACACTGAGCCGAGATTTCAGAGGTACGTGGTTCGATTCCCGGCGAAGGCGGTTGCATATTTTTCATCTTTTCTGCTTCCAATTAACCTAATGACTCTACAACCTAAAATTAACCAACCATAGAGTACTTTCTGCGTCATACTTCGTATAAATAGTCATGGCACAAAAAATACGTCATTCCTTGCTCTGCCAACACCGCGCTTAAATGCCTACGTCATTTCTTTTTTAAAGAAAACAATGTGCATAGAAATTATCATGTTTCATTAGGATCGGATAAATGTATACTAAGACGGTTTTATATGCGTGAAAATAAAGATTGGGACTTTCTTCAAAATTCATTTGTGTCAGCGTCATCTTTTAGTCTTTCCACTCAACCATCTAAGACTGCAAGCTGTTAAAGTATCCGATTCCTCCTACGCATTAAATTATTACATATATATGTATATATATGTGCAGAGCTAGATGTTATAGCTGTCCTATACACAAAATTTCAATGTTTTACGGATAATTACTTTTGAGTTATGAGAGATACATATATGCATACGTACGAACGCATAAGAAAAGACGCCACGAATAAAATCCATTTTACAATCCGTTTTGGAGTCCAATATTCTGCGACTACATACAGACATCACAGGGAAAAAATCATCAAAATGGATTCGAGAATGGTCAAAATGCATATTTGCGTACAAATATGTTTAAATACGATTATAATACCCGAAATATTTCGCGATTACAATACTTCGTACAAGAAAGTAAAAGGCACTGAATTTAGAAGGAATAACATTTCTTTGTATCAAATAAGAATAATAGCCACTGTAAAAGTCATGAGCATTATTTATCTTTCGGATTTGACTTAGTGTGTTGATGTTAGTCAAGAATACCTTTAAGGAGACATTTGAAATGGGTCTTCCCGCGCTTAACCTGCAATCTTGAAAATTTATCAATTGCTTAATGTTACTTAAATAAATGTAGTGCCGATATTTCATTACTCAACATTTTTTGTGGGGGGGGGGGATTTTTTTCTTTCAATGTATTTATTGCCCAAAAATGTGTTATTTATGCAATATTGAAGCTATTTTATAGCGAGATACAAAAATTTAAAGTAACGTCAAATAGAATTTTTATTTCCTTGTGCGAAATAAAAGAAGTATTGTAATCGCAAAAAAATGCTGAGTATCATATTTCAATGGAAATACCCATTTTGTCCGCTTCCGAATCGAGTTAGATGATTTGTTTTGTGTGACGTTCGGATAGAATAAAAAATATGTATTCCAAAACGATCTGTACAATAGATTCAGAAGGGAGTTTTCGTGACATCTGTACATACGTATATATATATATATATATCGCATAACTCAACGACTAGAGATAGAACGTTGAAATTTTGTATATGGTACCGCTATAACATCAAAATATACAACTGCCTTTTTTGTTGCAATCAGCTACTCAAAACTTCCAGATATATATACCCACTCTCTTATCCGTCTCGATGAGCTATGTTTTTTTTTTTTTTTTTTTTTATTCTTATATGCTGGTAAATCGTGCATTTTTTGCATTAAAGGGGATTGAATTATGCTGTTTTTATGCCTTTAGTTAATCTGCATGCAACAGTTACAGAATTATCAACAATTTGAAAATGTACTGCAGCTAAGCCTAACATGGCACGAGTTTGTTTACATTTGAAACTCTTAGTAGTGAATTAAGTCAGTTGTTACCCAACTTCAGTGTCGCTCTGCGTGTTGGGACAAAAGTTAATTTTCAGTTTAGTTCGCCGAAAGTTTTATTTTCCTTTCCATTGCCCAAATTTCTTTTTTCTCCAGTATAAAATCTAATTTTAATCCTAAAAATTGTTTTTTTTTTTTTTTTTTTTTTTTTTTTTTAACTGTTTGCAGCTGTGCTTATTCTTTTAGGTTTCCCTGTATTTACAATTTTTACAATTTTTAATGGAGATGCTTTTGAGTTTTTATGTATTTTTTCTGACCGCTAAGTGAGAATTGAATCGACTGAATGAGAAATGTATCTGTAATGAAATTTGAGGAAATAGGTTTAAATAAAGTGAAGCAAAAAATGTGTATAATTTAATATTCCGTGCAAAGAAGTCATGTTCTGTCCACATCAGATTTTTTTTAACGTGACTCTCGCCAATTTTAACAATTTAGAACGTTTACAAAGGTTATTTTTCAGATTTTAACTCAATAAATCATTCATTTCAATGACCACTTGAAAGGAAATGGTTTAAAATTAGTGGCGGAAGAGAAATATTATACGCTTTTATGACCTTTTTCTGTCTTTAAAAATTTTGATGTTGAAAACCAGAGACTCAGAATATTTACTCTGTAATTAATTAATGATAGTGAAGCAATGAAATTTATGAAAGAACTATGTAAATGAATTTGTTAATAAAAACGCATAACTAAATGGAGATATTCCCAATTGATAATTTTGAAATATTTATGAAGAATTTTTATCCTGCTAAATGTTTCGTCTAATTAGATGCTAATGAAAGAGAAAATGGTATTAAAATTAGAAAAACTTTAACGGAATTCAGCGGATAAAAGTTAATTATAGAGATTACCGTAAAGAAATCAGTATTTAGCGAGGAATTATTGCATATTTCATATCCATAAATAAATAATATAATTACAGAGTTTCCTTTCATTGCAATCAGTTATGATTTAATTATTCCTGTAGGGTAGAATGACGAAACTGAATTTTTTTAGCTATATATAAAATTATTGAAAAAAAAAGAGTTCGACGTAGTTCTTATAGAAAGAAAATAAAGGTTTTGATAATTTATAAAAATCGTATGCCATATGCATTGCAGGTCAACATGCAAAATGTGGAGGAAAATAAAGCCTAGAGGAAAAAAAAAACAATATTTGGCTTGTATAAGTTTCTATATATAAATATTACATTATCTTACAACTCATTGTCTCTTTATATGGATTTAGGAACTGCTAAATGACTAAAAACTAAAACTCTGTATCCCCTATTTTGTTTAGTTAATAGTCGTGGTTACTGAATTACGGATATAGAGAGCGAATTCACACATATATAGGGATACGCGAAATTATAACGTACGAACGGGCTCGTAATGGACTGAATGCACACAGAACTGATAGTAGCTTAATGAAATTTATTAAAAAAAAGGAAAGGAAGCAAAAACACTTTATAGCTCTGGAACATTTCACACAAAACTAGTCGTACAGCTCGTCTCAGTATGACAGAGCACGAACAGTAGTTACCGTTTCAAACTACTAAGAACGTTAAATTGAAAGCAGTGCAAAGCGAAAGTCTGTAGGGTGATCTTTGAAAACTCTGAATAAAAACTGAAAACTAATGTCATCTCCGATTTTATGTAGTTTATCGGGAAATTTCCAGTCCTTTCGATTTCTCTAAATTGTTGGAAGCCTAACACAGTTGCAGTTTCATTAGGACGAAACCAGTTACAATCACATAGGATTGGACCAAAATGTCGCCAAAGGGTTGACAGTCTTCATTACTTTTCGAGATTTCTCACCAAATTTGGCCGTAAAATTACTCGCCAAAACCATTGGCGGCTTGGCGCTATTTCGCCAAACATTTACATCAAAATTAGACGGATTTACCCCTGCAAGCCTATTTCTCCAGCAACGCTTCGCTTTCTGATGCCTTTGATGTTACATTGTACAAGAGATACTACAATTTATATATAATTTTGCCAAAATTATTTACTTTATACAAAATTCGTAACGATGTTATGAGAAACAATTATAGAAGCAAACTGTACGGCTACCTGAAGAATCTCCTGGCAACATGGATTCGAATATAAACATATTATGCGTTTTTTTAATTATTACTATACGTTTATTTTCCGAACCATGTTGTCTGGGCAAACGAGTCTTCTCTCACATCTTAAAAAAGGTAACAAAATTCCTTCTTCTCAATGAAAAGTAAAACCAGTGAAATAACCTTACATCAGGCCAATGGCTTTATTATTTCTTCTCGAAAATCCCACTAGATCATAGAGGAATAAGCCCATCGTTGACACGATATTTCATGGGGGTATGGAACCTATCCTTAATTACCTCCGGTGATTCAATTGAAAGACAATAAACCAACGGTCATATGAAAGAGAGGCTTGACAAGTCACTCCGTACTGGAATTCTCGAGTACATGGCATCCACATCCATAAAGGCCAGTTCCTTCTATCTGGTCTTCACTAGCTGTCAGAATTTTCCATGACAGTTGCAACAAAAAGAAAAGCTTTCCAAATTAGTGAAAAAAATGTACGTAAAAGCACAATAAATATATATTGTGCTATATATATTATATTAAATAAAATATTGTGCCTGAATAAAATCTCTGAAATTCTAGCTCCGTGTCTGGAGAAAATCTTTTTTTTGCCATGGCTTGTGATAGCCTTACTAGAAGGTACCCCATTAGATTGCTCTGTGGTATTTTAACATTTCGTTTTTAATTTTATCACAATTTGTTGTTTTATTTCTGCACTTTATTTCCTCAGGCAAGTTTACGAAGATTTTTATCGCATTTGAAACAGGGAACCTAGCCAAACTTTATACTATATTGTATGACAGCGCTGACTTATTTGTTGATATTCAATAAGCGTCAACTCATATATAAACAAGGATCCTTGTTTTCCTGGACAATGTCTTTTGGTTTATTTTAAATTATTTATGAGAATTTATTGTTTTTCTGCACTGTAGGTGTAGATCATCGGTCACAAACCATCTTTGCGGTTATTTTCAGTTTAATTTAATAATCTGAGTAAACTTGTTACGCAGCCGTACTTGGAAACCCGTCAACCAGTATGCCTTTGGTGACCAAGCGTTTGTGATTATTGCGCTGCTCAAGAGAAATGCTTATCAATTACTAGGTCACCGGGCGGGGGACCAACAGCCTTCACAGATGCTTTCAGGTTAATTTTAATTTAAAAATCTAAATAAATTTAATGTACATAACTACCACTCAACAAGTAGGTCTTCAGTGATCATAGCGTTCATGGTCACTTTTAATTTAATTTTATTTTAATAATCTATATAAGTTTGTTACGTTTTCCTCACGCGGAAACCATCGGTGACTACTGTCCTTTACGATCGTGTTCGATTTCATTTTATTTTAATAGTCTTTGTAAGTTTACTGCGTTTTTCTTCACATATATGCCATAAATTAATAAGCCATCGGTGGCCAATGACCTTTAAAGTCACTTTCGGTTTAAATTCACTTTTACCATTTAATGTGCTGCTTAAAAAGAGTACCCTTCAATTTTGTAGGTCATCGGTGAGTAAAGGTCTTTTCAATCATTTTTGGTTTAATTTTACTTTAATAATCTCACTGATATCACTTTAAAAACTTTATATATCTCATAGACAATTTTTCTGAATATTTCAACGTTGTTTCTTGCAATTAATAAGAAATATCTTTGTAATTAATAAGAAATATCTTTGTAATTAATAAGAGATATCTCTAATACCATATATTAATTTCATAGTACAAAACATACTTTATTAAAATACACCTTTTTCCATTATAAGGATACATTTCATACGCTTCCAAAGACTTAGAAAGCATCTGTTAGAATTGAACTCCTCCCAATGTTATGCCTCCGAAATACCACCCGAGATTAAAATGGGTGTGTCCGTAATTCTGAAACCCCGCACCCACTACAAGCCTAATCTGCGATTGCTTGTAGTTCAGGAAATTGCCAAACCAACCGTATTTGAAGAAGATTCTCTTAACAACACACTTACTTTTTGTGACCTTGCGATGAAAAGGAACATTGCCTTAATCACCTAAATATCCAGAAATGCAAGGTAGTTTTAGAAGAATCTTGGTTTGAACTAATTGCATAAATGCATTAGCCTTCATTTATCGTTATTGTAAACTAATGCGAAAGAGAATAGTTGCTGCTAATATCGAGAAGAGTAAAGCATTTTAATGACGGAATGCTTAAGATTTGACGATCTTGATTTTCTCTTTGTGAAAGTAATTAAATACGCTAATTATTACTTCCGTATTTTAAATATTATAACCTTTCAAACGCGTCTCATTAAAATCAATGTGTTTATCATTAAAACGCATTGTGCCATTAACATCAAGTGTTTATCGTTACCATCTCATTAAAATTGTGTGTTTATCACCGTACAAGATATTTATTGATTAATCAATATAATCATCTACTCCTTAAGTTAATACATGAATGAAGGAATAATAACTGGTTCTACGAATTAATGTTCTTGCAAGCTTATAGACTTGTAAAAATCTTTTTTAATAATTAAATTTTTAATGAATGAGCAAGATCAACAAGAATAACATCATCTTTACTGATATGAATAACATCTTTACTGATAATATGATCTTTACTGATATGAATAACAAGTTTTATGGGCAAATAAATAACTATATAGAGGCCAAGGAGGAAAATAGAGGATAAAGTGAAATTCTCCTTAACACGGGAATTCGTGGATTCCCAGAATCGCTCGCAAAACAAAATCTAAAGCAAGAATTGCCCAGCAAGGTGCTCAATAGCAAAACAGTCGCACAAATCTGAAGTGAATTCACAGCTCTGAATTTAACTCCTAGCTTCAGCTCAGCTTCATATATATAGCTTTGCTTGAGGAGGAAGGCAGTCACTTCTGGAACATTCCGGAAACATTGCTTCGAAAACACGTTTTCCGGAAACGTTTAAAAGGTTTTCAGGGTCACTAGGAAATTGGAAAAGAGGTTTTCTCTCCATATCTCTGATTTAGATTGAGCTAGCCTCATATTTCCAATATTCATTGGCTTAGAATTAATAGATTAACAGATGTATACTATTAAAATCTGTCCATGCCTGTATGTTTGTTTTATTGTGACATTATCTCTTCAGGAAAGGCCAAGCTTCCAGAGAGATAGCCCCTGGATCCCGAAAACTTGTGGGAAGCCATTTCGACCATTCTCATCTTCGTACGACTTTAGTTAGCCGAGATATTAATTAAAAACTCTGAAAACGCTAATTTTCATATTAGTTTTTCAGAGTGGCAACAGTCTCGCACGGTGGAGACAAAAATCTGCTTTATTTCGAAAAGCGTTGCCAATGCTCGCTTTCAAATCAAATCAAAAAGTAAGTTAATAAAAATATTCTAAATTTTACAAAATATTAGAATATGAGAAAAAAATAGCATTGCCAAACTTTAAACATATTATTATTATTATATAAAGTCATATTCTGACGTTGCAGAAAGCACGCGATTGCATATGGCGTCATTGTATGTCGAAAATCTTTCATTAATGTCAGCATTTGAAATGAATAGCTGCTGTATAATTGACTGCATTAGTATAATTGACACGATAAATTAATTTCACGTTAATTGCTATAGAGAAAATGTTATATTACATTAAATTTAAATCATGATGTCATACTTATTTATTAACCTGAAGTGTCAAAATTTTTTTTTTACCTGGCAATAAAAAAAAATATTTACGAATTGGTTGTTGATTGGAAATAATGAACTGATTTCATTCACACTGAAATGTTACACTTCTATTACATTCCAAAATTATTGCAAAAAATAATCGTTTTCTTTTTTTTAATCGAAGTTCGCCACTAGATTGCGCAAGTAGTCTTACGCTAATTGCAATTTTGGTTTTAAAAGTGAGCCGTCTGCTCACCAATAGGCTTTTTGTGCATAAGTATAATAGTATTTGTTTTAAAATTAGTCATAAACGTACCGGTTACGTTTTATTATTTACTAGAAAATGAAAGAACTGAGCGATAAATTTTTGCAACCGGGTGCACATTTTATTTTTCACACCGAGTATTTAAAATTTAAAAGCATGCCATCAAACTACATTGCCTATATTATCAAATTTATAATGCCAGTAAAGAAAGTATACTATAAATTATGCAAAATACTTTTTATCAGTGACAGAAATGCATCCCGGAGTGAAAAAAATCTGATGAATACACCACATGACTTCCTTGTACGGAATACTAAATTATATGCATTTTTTCTTGCATTTCATTTAAACTTATTGGATTGAATTAAATCTACTTTGTCGATAGCGCATAAAACACAATAGAATAAATGCACTCTTTAAAATTTACTGTATTTATTTACTTTAGCAACACTTAGGCGCTAGGTTCACTTAAGAGTGTTACATTTCATTCATTTTATAACTCAGAATGCACAAAATTTATATCATCTGAAGAATTATCTAATCGTTGCCACATGTTCTATTCAAATATTATAATAAATCTAAAACGCTATATAAAAGATATTAAACAAACAACAAAACAAAACAAAAAAAAAAAAAAAAAAAGACACAGTTTTTCTTAGACGATTCAGTATTTTTCATTCAATTAATTCAGTTCTCACTTCGCGACAAGACACAAATACATAAAAACTCAAAATATCTATATTCAAAATTACGAAGTAAATCTTAAACAGCGTATTTCCACGAATAAATTCCAGAATGGATTAAGCACGATTTAATTCATAATAATAAAAGTAGGCTATATCTTTGTTGTTGCAAAACTTAGTTTCTGTAGATTGGCAACACATCAACTATTCTGTTAAGTTACAAATGTAAACAAATATGGCCGCTATCGTAAAAATAATTAGGCTTAGCCGCACTTAAACAACTTTTAAATTGTTGATAATTCTACAAATATTGAATGTAAATTTAATAAAGGCATAAAGACATTAACCGAAAGATAAGAACAAGATAGTTAAATCACTTTTAAAGCAAAAAATGCACAATTTACAAACATATAAGAATAAAGGAACTGAGTTCACTGAGTCGAGTAACAGAGTGGATATATATATATACATATATTTGTATACTTTTGGTGCGGCCGATTGCAACCAGAATGGGAGGGGCACATCTAAATGTTATAGCAGTCATCTATACAAACTTTTAACGTTCTGAGGCTACTCGTTTTAGAGTAATGCGAGATACAATCATACATGCGTATGTACGTACGTACACACAGACACCAAGAAACCTTCTCTTCAGAATTCATTTTAAATAAGTTTTATAATTTTTTTAGGGAAAAGGACTGCTTTATTCTGTCCTTTCGTACAGGTGTCACGTAAAAACATCATTAAATTGCATTCGATACCGTTCAAAATGGATATTTTTGTTGAAATCTGATACCCGAAATTTTCGTGATTACAATACTTCCTTTTTACTGCGTACAAGGAAGTAAAAATAGTCTTCAAAACACAGTTCCTGTAGCGTTCCACTGAATTCTCTAGGAAAACAAGCTATCATTTTAGTTAACTGATTAGCCGCTTGCGTGAACAGCTGCCTAAAATAGTTATCATAAAATATTCATAATGATTTTAATGAGTCTAATGTAATTTCAGTCTAATTAGAATTCTCGGGAATTAAATGCATTTTTATTTAAACCAATCAGATTAGAAAGTTGGATTCTTAAAAACATTGTTTGTTGCTCTAAGCCGCTTGATTTATTACTGAATATCAAATACATTAAATTTGAAAGTTAAATATCTTAGCATTTACTGAATGTCAATAAACTTGCACGCGAAAGGCATCAGTGTTTTATTTCAAGGAGCGGCAACGCATTGCTTTAAAACAGCCAAGTTTTAATTAGAATTGAAAGGTTTTACATTTTATTGAAAGGCTACAAAAAACGTTTTATTTCGAATAGCGTCGCCAAGCGCTCGTTTTCAAATCACTGAGTTTGTGGATCAAAAATTCATTCAATTCGAATAAAATAAATCAAAACTTGTTTTGAAGTTCAAAATTCTGACTTGACGGTCTAGATGTTCGGGTGGAGGACTACCTCTGTTCAAAATTTGGTAGCTCTAGGCATCGTCGTTATTTCTGCAGCGTGAGGGACATACAAACTTACATGCATACATACAGATTTTTCGTTAGATTTATTAGTGCTTAGTAATTAATCAATAAAGGTTATCCTTATAAATGCTGATAATGGCATGCTCATGGGAATGTCACCTCACACGAACACTGCGAGCGATAGTGTCACGATTCAGTTGAAAACAAGAACAAATTAAAAAGGAAACTGCACAATACGGCTATTGACTATCTTTTCAAAGAACAATGTAAGTTTGAGGTTTTCAGTATGAGATGTGACTTGAATGTGCCTTACCATCCGTGGAAAATTAAAATCATATTTTGTTCTTAAAAATTAGGGTAGTTTGAAATAATTTTTGGCAACAGTCAGCTACGACTCTTGCATTCAAAGATGCTAATCGCCTGAAGATGATGCCTCGAAGTATAAATCGATAAGTGACAGGTGTTCCGCATTCTAATACGACTATAATTGACCATTCTTTACGCGTTTGGATCCAGGATTGCAGATTGTTTTATGGGAGTGTTAGTTTTCAAGTTTGTTTTAATTCCCTTAATGTTTTTGCTAGGGTAGCAATATTGTTGCAGGCTACGGCTCGTAGAGGTTTCATTAATAACTATGACAGGCTAACAAGGATACTTAAATTTTGTTAAAATAAATAATATCTTTTACATGCGACAAAAACTGCTATAAATAAATAGCTCAAGGAAAGAAAGAAATAAGGCTAATTCTTCTCACCCAGGGGCGAGAACTGCATATCACTGTATTAACTGATACAGCAAAGACTGTAGTACTTCCGCTGAGACGGGAAAGTGATTAGTGGCCTTGACTGCTGTACCGAAGGGCCTGGATTCGAATCTCGGATGTATTTGTTCTCCCCTCATAGGAGGCAAAGGTGGCCCAAGGTCACTTTGTTACTTTTTAAAAAGCTTTCGGTCTTATAAATGGCCAACGCCTGTGGAGGGCTTGGGACAGCCATTTGAAAAAAGTCTGCAGTAGTAGTAGTAACTCAGGGTAGTCACATTACTTCGAAATAAAAGACTGAATTAACTGGCTCCAAACTGAATAGACTGTGTCCCTCTTGAGATCCATTAATAGGATTGGCCAAAAAGCTTTGGGAGCTTCATGATGATTTGCTACTAGGACGTCCAAAATGGGTTTCACGAAAGCTTCCAGAATGTCAATCAAACAATCGCCAAATGTCGCCAAATTGGCAATAAGATTTGCCACCAATGTCTTAGAGTTTTACCCATATTCTAGGTTCTTTCTAAACTAGCTGTAGGAATCAAACATCGAAACTTCCAGAAAGGCCAGATTTGAACATAATGCACAAAGTATGCGTAGAGTGACTGGTTATAGGTTCGACTAACCAAAAATACGTAGTAAATTACCACATAAAATATTGGGTGCACAAATAAGTTTTGAGGGATTTACATAAGATGGCGTTACTAATATTAAATCCCATCGGACACACTTGTAACTATATTCATGTTATAACGCCAGCATTTCCGTCTAAAAATAAGTCTGTTTCATTTCGCTGAAGTGCAAACAACAAATTTTCTTTGTGCTGAACCCATCTCATCCTTTATACCAACAAATGAAAATTTGCGGAAAGCGCTTCTTTTTTGTTTAATTTAAAGGAAAAGTGCAGCTGATGGACATCGATTGCTGTGTGAAGCATATGGGGGACATGCTCTATCAATAAAAACATGTGACCAGTAAAGTTTGAAGACGCTGAGTTGGAGAAGTTATTGGACCAAGATTCATGCCAAACTCAAGAGGAGCTCTCCAAAACCTTGGGAATGACTCAACAATTGATTTCAAAGCATCTCAAGGCCTCGGTATGGCGCAAAAACAAGGAACTTGGGTTCCGTATGAACTCAAGCGAAGAGACGTCGAACGCCGTTTTCTCACGTGAGAACAACCGCTCCAAAGGCAAAATCGGAGGGGGGTTTTGCATCGTATCGTGACGGGGGACCAAAAATGGATCTACTACGACATCGCAAGAGCAGAAAATCTTGGGATAAGCCTCGCCGTCCATTAACTTCAACGGCCAAACCGAATATTCATGACGAGAAGCTAATGCTATGCATCTGGTGGGATTAGCTCGGAACGATCTACAAGTATTATGAGCTACACCAGCCTTACGAAACCATCACTGGGGAACGTTATAAACAACAACAGTTGATGCAAATGAACCAAGCATTGAAGCACAAACGCTCCCAATATGCCAAAATTCATGACAAAGGGATCTTTTAGCACGACAGCACTCGCCCACATGCTGCAAAAGTCGTCAAGGAAACTTTGGAGGCGCTTCAATGGGATGTCCTACCCCACTCGCCCTATTCACTAGACATTGCCCCTTTCGACTTTCACACCTCAAAGATGGTAAAAAATCGTAGCTAAGGATAGACACTACATTAAATAAAATACATTCTTCCAATTTCTCTGAATAAAGCTTCAAAGCTACAAAAAAAAAAAAAATTAACTTATTTGTATACCCAGTACGCAAAATAAATAAATAATAACAGTACAATATACTGCATATAATACACTCAGATTATTGGGTCCCAGCGTGTAAAACCTAAATCACCTCTTAGACTGACAAGCCTATTTAGAGTCGTAAAATGTTTCAAATATTTTTTTTTATTTAAGTCTTAAGCCAGTTTAGAGTCTTAAGAAGATTTGAAATAAATTTTTTATTTAAGTCTTAAGCCAGTTTAGAGTCTTAAGGTTTCAAATCAATTTTTTATTCAAGTCTTGAAGATAAACAGAGAAACAACTTGTATTTACAACGCACCTGACTATTATGCCTTTTACTGTCCACTTACAGCTGCCACTCATTTACGTTAACCGAGCTGTAATAAGAACTGATATTTATTATCAAAAACCGTGCATCAGTTAAGAACATCACCAATACAATCAGAACTTTTCTGGCTACGTAGCAAGATATTTATCAGACAGAATGAAGACACCAATAAAATACAGAAGAGATAATTACAATAAGACATGTGATAATAGAATTGTAAACTTCTAGCTAAATTAACTTTACTTTGCTGCTAGATGTTTACTTGACTGTGAAGCGACTACTCACTAAGTTCAAACCGTAGCAATGAACAGACATAGAAAAGCTGAAAAGACCCTATTCAATTCAAGATGGAATTTACAGGCGGCTCTCATGGTGCTTACAAACTTAGCCAATATTTTTGGCTGCAATTCAGAACAGAAATATAAAATTAAAACCAAGTTAAATAATCAGCCTAAGCTGCAAAAAAATAATTAATGCGAATTGCCTGTCAGTCGTACCACTGACGTACATAGACCGGCAATTAACATGCACTGCCATAAAATGGCAAGCTGAAATCAGTGAAACAACGTTGCCGAATGGCAGAACTCGCTCTGTCTGAAGTAACTCAGACACCAGCTTAAACAATATCTTTTTACCCTACTTTGCATAACTCGCGAAACTTAAATATCATTATGACAGAAAAGATAAGTGACAGGAAGAAACAACTGAACAGAAACTGATTAGTTTAAAACTAAATGAGTCTTTATAAACTATTCAAAGAACTTTAAATCAGATTTTAAGAACAGATATTTAACTATTAAACATGGTAATTAAAATTTAACTTTAGGTTATAATAATTATAACATGTTTGTTCACTTTAAAACATAATTGAAAATATATAGATATAATTTTACTTAATAAATGTATAAGTTAAGTCGTTTGCATTAAAAACTTTAAATAGGTTTGGGTTTATTCTAATCACTTGAGTTATTTTTTGAATTTAAGTAGTCTTAAATTTATAGTTTGCGTATGCTTTCAATGTTTAATTTAGTTATGTTTTAAGTGATTTTAGCTCAAAGGCGCGTTAGATCCAAAGGGCTATTAGTTTCAAAACGGCATTTTGCGTCGCTTCACTTTCTGCGCTGATTCACTTTCAAGCTGCTGCCACCAAATATTATCGCCACGCATTATATTTAAAGAAACTAAATAATGAAGAATCTGCATGAATGAATGACTGTTTTTCGCACTGTGAAGAAACAACGGTACCTAGAACCATCAAATTTTAAGTAACGTAGTCCACCAACAGAACATGGACACTTGGAAGCCCCGAATTTTAAATTTGTTTTATTATCTATTTCAGATTTTGTAAAACTATAGCGAATTTTTTATTAACAAGCTCAATGATTTCAAAGCGAGCAATGGCAAAGCTGTACAGAAAAAACATTTTTATCTCTAGTGCACGAGACTGGGTAGTGGAAATTCTAAAGATATGCTCATTTAAAAATTATTTTGTGATATTGTTCTTGAAATGAATTTTATGTTTTAAGTGCGAAGAATATGATATTTAATAAATAAAAATAACACACAAAATGTTAAATAAACGCCCCTTTGGACGTAATTTAAAATCTGAGACTTTTCAGATTTTATTTTTTATTATTATTTATGTTTAAAGTGTATTGTATTTCTATTTATGTTTTGCCCTCTACACATTGCATATACTACGTCTTATTCCCATACGTATGATAATGGACATTACTCCGGAGAGAATCTCTTGTCTCCTCCATACTTATGCACAATCTTTTGTTAAAATACTAACGATAAAGCGTATTTAGGGAATTCACGAGAGGTGTTAATAATTCTAGATAGTGAGAAACGGGAGATAAATATCTGCTTACCCCTCTCGGACATTAGCTATCCCTGGTTTTCGTCACTTGTCACCTATACTTAAATCAAAACACCGTTATTTGCGTGTATGGTACTTAAAATAATATAAAATGATGTTTCAAATTCAAGGTAGTGTAATCAAGTACTACTCAAAGTGGTCTCTTTAAGCTGGCTCAAGAGTTTTACGGCGCATTTTAACGTCGGCTAACGAAATGGCTAAAGCCGGAATGTTCATTGATAGAGCTGAACTATACCAAAGATCTACCTTTATTGTCAAAGCATTTGGTCTGCGACTACTTGAAGGTTTACTCTGTCTGGGTAGTCAACAAATAGGTCCTCAAACTGAGGTAGTATGATAAATTTAAATAGGTTTTTAAAATAAAGTTAAGCCGAAAGACACTAGAAAATCCCAAGGTCATTGATTTCTGCTTTAGCGTCGAGGGCACGGTTTGATTCTTGCGAAAGGGTGTAGTTGCTTGGTGTCTGTTTCTCGGCTAAATGACCCACGGAGTCTGGTACATTGTTCTATACTTGAACGCTCTTTTTTAGTTACGCAATGAATCTGTCGCCATGAAAACTGAAAAATGCTAAAAAAATACTAATTATATCACCTATATCCAAGAAGTGACTTTTAGCTTTTATTGAGTTTTGTTTTTTTTAAATACAATATGCTGCGATTAACACTGATGCGCGAAGCGCGATTACAAAGCGAATTTGGATTGAATTCGCCCTGCGATAGCAACTGTGTCTACAATTCCAGCTAATAAGAGACTCCGTGTCCATAGTTAAACGAAGCAAATTATCCAACAGTTACAGTAACTATTCGCACTATCTATGAATAATAAGTGCAACCATTGTCAAAAGTTATATCATTTCTTGTATATTTTAACTAAAATTCCGAGTAAGGGGAACTAATAATGATTGCTGTTTACTAAGACAGTGAAATAAATATTGCAAGCCTTTGTAAATCTGAAGTGAAGAATAAATGTAATATTGAAGCTAGAACTGATTACTATTGCTACAAATCCTGAGTTGTTAAAGATGGTTTCGAGGCATTTGAATTTCTGATACACAACTGAGACATAGTTTGAGAGTTTCCTATTTATGCATAGCTAGTATTATTGTACTGAAGATGTTATGCGATGTAGTTGGAATATAGTTATGAATAGAATCCACTCTTTAATAAGTCATCAAATGCGGGTCTGAGAATCTCCCAGAAAGCACGGAGAGTTTCTGTTTGAATGATTTACAACAGTCTTTGGTACAGATAGTTATCGGACAGATAGGAATCGCATAAATTGTTTATAGATCTCATTATAATTTTCATTTAAACTTAGAACTTTTTATTTTCTGTTCATAATGGGCAGAATACGTATGCAGGTTGCATTTGCCTTTTTAATATTATTAATTTATTGTTTGAAAATAAGTTTAATGTAGATTATTATCAACAGATAGTAAAAGTCGGAATTCGGCACACATTATAATTCGGTACTAAATGTGTGCTATCTGATAAGCCAATAGATGTGCTAACTGGAAGTAATTCGAAACGTTCAGCATTTTCTTTCAATCAGCAGCATTATAAGTGAATGTTATGTAACAAATATGAAGAACGCAAACAATTGATAGTTCTATGATTCACCACTCTGAATTGTCAAACTCAGTCCAGAGTATTCTTCCGTGAAATTCACTAGTCCCATTTCCTGAAGGCGAAATTTGGTGAATGTGTATGGTTTATCCTAAGTTTTTAACAGTTAAGGTTTAGTTTAAGCCACTTTCCTGTCCCTTTTTAATTTCAGTTACAATTTCCGGCCTGAACGTGTTTTCAGAATTGCGTTAAATGCAAGTGAAGGAAGAGCGAGTATTTAAAGTTGAAGTGCTACTGACATCGTTAGAGAACCAGAGATTCTGAGCAGAGCGCGTTCGCCTTTTAGGCTACTCTCTCTGTCTAAGCTATTTTTACGATCGGCCGTACTTTAGGCCCTTGATAGCCTCGCCGTTTAGTTAGCGTTAAGGAGCCAACTCTGGTAGAATCTTGGTAGCTTCGCCTATATCTTCTTAAGCTTTATTTCTTAGTATTCCTAAGTTCAAGCCCAAGTGGAGGCTCTGCTGTAAACTCCGAGAAGGCGGCAACTGTTAAATTTATTTTGAATAATAAAAGGTAATTAACCCTTCGTACGTTTACGTTTCTATCTTTTATTTGAATTTAGTTTATTTGGATTATTTTATTTGGATTTAGTTTGGAAAAGATATGAACCTAAATCATTCTTAGTGATTACAAATTTTCAATAATTAGATTACAAAAATAAGATCAAATGAATGTAACTAAATTATTTATCTATTTAATAATCAAGTCTGAGAATAAAATACAGAATTAAAAATTTATGTTTCTTTGTATCAGAAAAATCATTGCCTCTGACGACTTTTTCCACCATGGAAGAGAAACTTCTTATTTCTTCTTTAAATATTATAGAGATATACAGTAAATTAACGGCATCGCTTCTCAATACGAGTACGAAACAACAGTTTGAAGCATCTTTAAAATCTAAAACTCAAAATAGAAATAGTTGAAGTCTCTAAATAATATTTGACGGCTCTTTCGAAATAGAAACACAGAGAACATACCCTGTCTATCTTTTAGTGAATCAGGTCCTGAGACTGGAGCATAAAGATACCCATACAAATTTTTCCCACAAATCTAGCTAGTTATTAGGTAATTTATACAATTAATCAAAAATGTATTTCATGCGATGAATGATTCAAATATAAAATTAACGCTTCTATTTAAACATAGGCCTACATCTATCATTTTGTAGTAATGACATTAGGGGAAGGAAAAATAGGTGTGATTAGGTACCTGCAAAGTCGGCAGTTTTAACGGAGGGATGCCAAAACACGCCTCCACTAATCAGCTCTGTTGTTCCCCTTCTTTTGACCGCACAATAAATCCCAGGGGAAAGTGGGGAAACAAGTCCCCTTCATTTCCCTTAATCCGTCCAAAGTCCTGTCATTTGGCGGGGTAAGAACCCTAGGGTTCGAAACTACAATCCTTGATGAGGAAAAGGCAAACGTCCAATCAAAAATGGTGGCGTAAATTGCAAGGGGTCACCTAAGGGAAGAAAGGAGCTCTGGGGCTTCTAAGCTGATTTGGGATTAGGTATGTCACAACGATCAGAGTCGCCCTTCCTCTTTCCTGAGAATCACCATTTTCATATTCAACTAGAATAGAACTTCACAATGAGGATTTAGTTGTTTAGGAATTGCGGAAAAAGTGTTAAAAATTCTGAAACAAAATGCAGCGCGGTTTCTATCTTTTTATCAAATAATAAATAAAATGTACACTTTCCTTCAGTTTCTCTTTCTCTTTTGGGTGTCAACATGTGGCAAATCTCATGAGCTTCAACGGCGAACATCCTAGCCAGTATTAAATTAAGGTTATTTTATTTACAATGAAAAACGTATATAATAAAGATTATTTAGCGAACACAGGATGAAAAAGAGTATAGCACGAGGAAGTATATACCATTTCCTAGCAATAGAAATGTCTCACACTGTTACACCAGTTTGCTTAAAGCAAAGAATTCTTCAAGGATAATCGGATAGAATGATATCTATCTTATATCTCTAAATAACAACATTTTCTAACTATACCTGCCTCCAAGTATTCAGAGATTTCATTTATAACATAAAGACTGGAGCTGTACATGTTTCATTTCATTTTAACATCAACTGGCTAAAAGGAAAAGATTTTTCAGTGCTCATTCGATAGAAGAATATCTTTCAGCTATATTTATCTGGAAGGATTATGAGAATTAACAGAAACTGACACGTTTAACATCAAGACTGTGAACATGTAGGCTGTTTCAATGCTAGCTCGAGGTGGAAAATTATTATAAGAATTACCTTTCATTGTAGAAAACTTAATGTGTGTCGTATACTCAGTGCACTGTAGTACATTCGCTGATGGACATAAGTATAAGGCACACTTTGCATTTTCTCAAAAAATGGAGAAAGAATTCTAAATTTATTATTTCTATCGAAACATATGTCATTTGCATAATCATTGGAATATTATAAACTTCAAAATGTTAAATGAAAATTAAAATTAATGAACTTCCAAAAATAAATAGAACATTTCGACCCATTAAAATGAATGACAAAAGGGAAAGCACAGTGATAAAAATATCATAATAAAATGCAGTAAATAATTTTGTGGTGAATCCTCTGTTTTTGACAACAATCTTGAGCTTAATTGGCATGGAATTCACCAAAAGTTTCGTTGCTTCAGACGAAATTTATCCAATTATTCTGGCAAAATGCTTTTCATATTGTCTACGTTCAGTATAGTGTGTTTCGTTACCTTGTTGTCAGGTACTTTCCATAAATGTTCGATGGAATTTAAGTTAGGATATTAAGCTGAATGATTGAAAGTGTAGCCGATGTGAAAGAGCACCACAGGCAGACAATATGTGCCATATGTTTGGCACCATTGTCCTGTTGGAAGTAGAAGTTGTTTCATAAATGAAGCTTAAGGACGTTTTGTTGAAGATTATGGTTAAGGATATCCAACCAGACACGGCGGTCAGTTTTGCCATCAATGAACTGAAGTTTGCCGGTAGCTTCAGCTGACAAATACAGCCCATAACCATGGCGCTTTTGCTCTGTGTTTTACTGTTGCTTAAACATGTTTATCTCTAAGTCCAGGTCTCGGTTGTCTCTAAACTCAATTTTTTCTATAGAACGAATTAATAAAAATTTATTTTCATCGGAAAACAATACATTCGACCGAAATGCCTCACGAACAAAGGGAGTATTCCCTTTCTTTCGATTGTTTTTCTGATATAGGGTGTTCTTCTGGCTACTGTACATCCGTAACCAGTCTAATGAAGAATTCTTGGGGTAGGGTTTTGAATCAATTACATTGTTAAAGTCTTCATTGAGTGTTGTTAAGAAAAAATTTGAAGAAATTTTTGAATTCCCTTTAACAATATTGACAACTTAGCCACTTCTTGGTGCATTTACCATACTGTAAGACAATTTTTTTTTCAGTTATTTCAACTTTCGCAGTTTTATTTCTTTGAAACCTATTCACTATTTCATCAGTTTCTTACAGTTATTTATTTCGATGATATACGGGTATGATTATTTTGCTTTCATCCATAGCACTTTCTACACACTTTTCTACTAGTATTTCGCATTTTTAAATTCGGACTAACTAAGTAGAAGCTGTCGAGCAGAACTGCTTTTTATCACGAGCAATCTAAATTCTAATTAAACAGTTGAAACAAATGGAATAATCTTAAATCTCCTTACCTTGTCTCTTTGCTGGTAAATAGATGTTGACGCTGGGAAGGCTGTCTTCTTAAATCCAAAAAGCTACTAAAAGTTTACACACACCGTTAGTTTACACACACCGTTTATTAATCATTTTAACACACACTCAATACAGGAGACACTTAACGGAAAAACAACATAACAATAAATCAAAAAGAAGTTTGAGTCATCAAAGTTTCTGGGCATGCGCAGATGCCGGGAGTTTAAATTGGAAGCACTCCATTCTATACTGTGGGGGTTGCGACAACTATCCAATTGTTCTGAGAGTACAAAACCTGTCTTATATTATTCCTTATTATGTCTTATATTGTAAACCTGTCTTATATTATTCTGGTGTGTATGTACAGAATGATACACTATAACTTAGTTTTTATAAACTTAACCCTGTACTTTCACTTCTGTCCTCGATTTTCATGAGTTGACAAGTTCTAGCTATTTTTGCAAGTTGACCAGCATCAGAAGTGCTGTTAGTCCGGAACTCAAGTTTTGTCCGCATCACTCTTGTGTCCGAATCAATTTTCAAATTGTGGCTACCAAACGTTATCGCGATGTATCATTAAAAACAATTAAATAATTAAGAATTTGTAGGTATGTTCCTGGCAGTGAGGAAAAATGATGGCACCTAGAGGCACCTAGTCTTCCTTCCGAACATGAGCATTTCGACACCCGAATTTTGAATTTGTTTTCGATTCGTGTCATATTTTGTAAAAATTTAACAATTTTTCGTTTTAATAAACGCGGTGATTTGAAAGGGAGAAGAGATAACGCTGTCCGAAATGTTGTCATTCGGCAAAATATAAAATATTTTCTTCTCAACTGTAATCCACAAATTCCGCTACTTGAAAGCAAAAGTAGCCGCTACCGCAAATATTTTGCCACTGTCTCTAACAAAATACTACATACTCTAAAAAATCTACAGGCACCAGTGTGTTGCCATTCAGTTAAGAGTAAGATAATTAACTTTCAAATTTAATCTTTCTTTTACTGCGTAGCAAATGAAGTGATTGAAAAAACAATAAAAGAAGTTCTCATAACGTTTTTTCTGCTTTTTAATCTGCCTGATTTAAATAAAAACTCATTTAAATCATGAGATGTCTAATTAAAAATATTAAACATCATTATGAAATGACACTAGCTGGACTAGTTAAAATCATTATGGATTTTTTTCTCTTTTATGTTAACCCTTTTAGGCGGCTGGCCGCTCGAGAGCGTAGTTTTCGAAGAAATAGTGTAGCGAATAGATAAAAAATATATAGCAACTATTATCTGAAGATCAACAGAAAAATTTAAAGCAGTTGATATAAAAGTATTTCTATACTTTCTCTAACGAACTGGGATATATAGACCTCACCGAACATGATATTGAACTAAAAGCATATAAACCGACATGCGCAAAACTTTATCGTGTGTCTACCAGACAGACCGAAGTTTTAAAAACTGAAGTAGGCAAGATAATGAAACTCAAAGTAACATAACATGTCAATCGGATTTTACTTCTTTTCTCATACTGGTTGAATTTCTCGGAAAAGAAGCAAGACCATGCATCGATTATCATCGCTTGAGCACTGCAATTACAGCACAATATTTTCCCTTGCCAAACATTAAACAGTTAGTAGAAAAGTGTCAACTACCAGATATATAACTATTCTAGATATTACTCGAAGTTGCTGGCAGATACCACTAGCTAAAAGAGCCATCCCTATGCTGCTTTCGGTGACACGTTTTGGCACATACAGCTCCTTCCGGACTAAAAAAAAATGCACCAAGTAATTTTATACATTTCATGGACTATTAAGAAACTGTGAGGAATTTACTGTACGATATACTAACCATGTCGCAGTACTCTCGCAAACCTGAGAAGAACATTTCAAACACCTAGAAATTATCCTGGAGAAGATGAAAGTCGTTACATTACATATTAATCTTTCGAAATGTCAGTTTGTTCAGACGACCGTGAAATACCTAGGTCATATAGTAGGACAAGGTCTAAGAAGATCGGGAGAAATAAAAGACCAAGCCGTAAATAATTTTCTTACACCTAGCACAAAAACACAGGTCAGATCATTTTTAGGACTTCTGGGATATTATCGAAGGTATATATTTCCGAATTTACTGTGATTTTTTTTCCCATTGACAGATCAATTAAAAAGAAAATGTTGCGAATCAGTTATAAATGGGATTAATGTTTGCCAAAAAGCTTCTTATGAACTCAAGAAACGGTCTACAGAAAATCCAGTTTTAATACAGTCCGAACTTTTATCAATCATTTATTTATTTTTCAGTGCTGTATTGGCGCTGTCTTGATACAGATAAATGCTTATGTTAAAGAGCATGCAATGATGTTTCTTAGCAAAATGTTTACTGAACAAAACTATAGAACGATAAGAAAGGGAGGGTGCTGTTATTGACTTGGCAGTTCAAAAGTTATAATTCTACCTAGGTGGACCGCATAAATTCACCATTCAGACTGATCGTAATCCATTAGTGTGGTTAGATAAAAACACTGGGATTAATCTTAGACTTTAGAGATATTAGGTATTTTTTGGAAGCAGGAGTGATGAAAAATGAGCAGCGTCTTCGCCGGGAATCGAGCCACGGACCTCTGAAACGCGCGTCGAGAGTGCAGGCCACTGCACTACGAAGGCATGCTAAGAAGGAGGGAGAAATACCTTATAAAAATACTACAATAGGCTTTGATCTTACAACTTTTTAACTATAAAAGTGCGCATAGAAAGAGAAAGCAACAACAAAATGTTCGCAGTTTAAGTCGTTGTTTAAATTTTTCCTAATATCAGAATATTAAATTTTGTGCGTTTATTTCAAATGCATCCTTTAAAGGCACTTGTATTCATTCTTCTGGTATCTGATCGTATTTTTAATAGGTATTCTTTAATACTTTTGTGCTGTGAACAATTTTAATATATTTGAACTAAAAATTTTGACTTGGAAATTCCCCAGAACTGAAAGAAAAACCTTTCTTCGAGAGTTCCCCATTCCATCTTTGCGTTGCTACTCTACCCTATAAATACTGAACGAGAAGAGTAAAAGTCGCTGCGCTTATAAAGATCCTCTCTTGAAGAAGATGCGTTGAAGATCCTCGCGATAGAAATGTTTTGGTTTTTGGTAAGTTCGAAAAAATAAAATTTTGATGTTTTACTAAAATGAGGAAATTTCTTTGAAACACTTAACCACAACTATAATTGGTATGAAGTTAATATAAACCAAGAAACTATCTTCACCTCCCTGCCACCCAGACGAGAAAGTGGTTAATAACTCTGACTGCCGCACCGAAAAGCCCGGGTCTGAATCGAAAGCATAAATGTAAGTTGTCTGTCTCCTCATAGGAGGTAGCGGTGGCCTATCTGTTAACAGCCACCATAATAAAGTGACCACCGCTTCCGGCTTTAATAGTGGCCAACGCCTATAATAGCTAGTGCCTGCCATTTGAAACAATAAAAAAGCTTTCCTTTCCTTAATTAAAATGAAAGAGCGAGGGAAAAAGATAGAACGTTAATAAGAAAAGAAAAAAAAAGAAATGAAGAATCTGAACATATATAGAAGGATCTGAAACAGCCTCTAGGATTGCCAGACATTCGCAGGTACCAGAGTCAGGCGTAGTATTTTTGACCGTATATCGAAGACTATATACCAGGTAGTACGTATATGTAAAAAATATTGAAAAATGAAAAAATGTAAATCATTTCCATCAAAATGTTATTTAAAAAAAATTTGAAAGCTTTCAGGTTTTATATTACGCCCAAAAGGGCCTTTTTTAACGTTTCATGTGTTACCTTTATGTATTAAATATCATATCTTTCGCACTTAAACCATAAAATTGAATTCAACAGCTATATTGCAAAATAATTTTAAAAGAGCATATCTTTAGACTTTCCGATATACAGCCTCGCGAGCTGTAGATAATTTTTTTTTCCGTACAGTGTTGCCATAGCTCGCTTTGAAATCATTGAGCTTCTTAATGAAAACTCATAAGTGTTTTACAAATTATGAAACAGCTAATAAAGCAAATTCCAAATTCCAAATTTGGGCTTCCAGATGCCTATGTTCGGGTGAAGACGTACGTATGTTATTCAAAACTGGATGGCTCTATAGGTACCACTGTTTTATCACGATGCGAGAAACATATATACGTTTATGCACATTCTTCATCATTTAATTCCTTTAAATATAATACAGGGAGAAATATTTGGTGCAAAAATTTGATAAGTGATTCAAACTTTTAAAGTTTTCAATGCAAAATGCCAAAATGAAATTAATAGCTCTTCTGGGCTAACTTAGGTTTCTGTATCCATTGCGCAACAAATACGCTTGAACAAAGTATTATTAATGACACCAAAGCTCTAAATGTTCATAATTATCAATTAGAGATATCATTTATGATAATTAAATTATATCACTTAAAGAAGTTGTTAGATATTTAAAATACAGATTTAAATTATTAAGAAGGCGTTCATTATATTCAAACTACTCAGTTTCTGAATCAGTACCGTATCAGTTAAATTTGAAAGGTAAATTAAAGATCTGATACTTATCAGTTTTCCGAGTTCTCACTTTTCTGGCGACAAATTTTTGGTAATAAAACATGTCCATTTTAACTTCTAAAATTCTACTAAAACTAGAAAGATAAACTAGTTCGGTCCTTGGCAAATTCTATAAATAAGTTGCGGATGCTTATCACAATGATTAAATGTTTAGTTACTAGTGGGAAGTAAAATGTGAACGAAATTGAGGCAATGAATGATTAAAAGAAAAAATCCATTATGGGCAGAAATATCTGTGTTAACCCCCCACCCCCACCCCCCAAAAAATAGGGTTAAACAACAGATATAACGTTTATCTGTTTATAATGTTTCTGGAAACTTTTTATTTCCTCCCCCCCCCCAAATTCTTGGCGATAAAATGTTATCTTCAAAACATTGCGAGCAGTAGGTTCGGTAGATTTGATTATGACAAAGCACACGAGGGCTATCTGCCTAAAGTGACGGATGCCTTCGTGGAAGACTTTCTAATGGAAACTGGGAGCGAAGATAAACGATAAGATTTTATATTTTGCCGGAAAAGCACAAGATTAATTAAAACTAATATTTCACTGAGTGGTAAGACTTGTAGGCTCTGCGTCTAGATAGACCCTTTCCTTTCTTTTTGTCTATAATTTTCCGGAATGATCATGTCTAAGGATTTTATTTTTCCAAGAAGTGATTTTACAATGAAGGTGAATAATATACCTCTCCTTAAATGTGTAATAATGCTTTTCTTTTTCTAGGCTTTCCGTTTGAGAGTAGACCTTAAGACTGTAGAAATTACCTTTAACCGCCCATTAATGCAGCAAAATGAAAACTACTCTGCTACTAAGAAAAATGATTATACTGTCTAAGCGCTCCGTTTTCAGTGCATTGCGTTTTTATTCTTATTCACCATCTTAAAAAATGCATATTAGGCTTAGAGACAGACTTTTAAATGCGGCATGTGCAAATACAATTTTGACTCGGTGCACCATCAAAATGTCCAATTATGCAAATTGTGGGAGAAATAAACATTATTCTCCTCCCCCCTTGCATTTAGGAAAGGGGAAGTTCTTTGTTGCACGATATACTAAAGACATTTTGAATGATTGGCTTCTTCGTAAAATTATTTCTGAAAAAGCCCTGAGCGTAATGTTGTACGCGGATTCTGAATTTGCATGTAATATAAAGATAAGCATTTCCATTCACATCCAACTAGACAAATGGGACAGAAGTATGGAAAGAAGCTCGATTTAGAGATAACTACTATTATCGATTAGAGATTCGACTTCACACTGTTGAATCGTTACCTTCGAGTAAGATCTCGTAGGTCACGGTTAAATGGGTGATTTAACGGCTAAAAGTACGGTTAGAAGGTTAAAGCACCGTTAAGTACGTGACTTATTGGCTAATAAAAAATGCGTAGTTTAACAATATAGCGGTGATTACAGACTGGTGGTTCGTGGGCAGCATGCAGCCCCAGAAGCAATTTTATACGGCCCGTGAAGCCATTTAAATGACGTATTTGTTACAAGTACGGTATTGCAAAGATTTCAACATTTTAGTTATTTGAAGTCTGAGTTTATATTATTACGAAATGCCCAGCTGCGGTAAGATAGCTTCCCCGTAAAGCGAGGTAGGGTTGCCAGAACGTGGCAAGAAAAGGCAAGGTTTCCAGATTTGGCGCGAAATCGCCCATTTAACAATAAATAAGCGATATATAGACGGAATGAGAGCATTGTAGAATGAATTCTTAGCGGTTTTCCCAAGAATGTTCTCGAGGACAGATCAAAAGCTATAAATACCCTGCCTGTCCCAGAGTAGCAGTAGTGTATCTTCAGAGAGTACCTTGAGTAGGTTGAGTTCAGTAGCAGTGACTTTAGTTCAGAGATTAGCCTGAGAGCGATCGACCGAGTCGGGAGCTGTACTTTAGTGCTTTGCCATGAAGCTGTTTTCACCGATATAGCCTGAAGGCTGTGTTACTGATTATTTTAGCAACACAGCCTTCAGCACAGCCAACATTTATCGTAGTTTTCCGAAGGTCGTTTTTATCTTTGGAACTCTCCTGTGTAATACTGAAAACATTGTGTTTCGATTCTTCATCAAGTGTTATTATCAATCACTCTAAATCCACGAACCCGTAGAATGCAACAAAATTACTTTTAGTTTCATTAAAAACGAACATGAATATCGATCCAGAAAATCTGTAAATGGAGTTAATTAATTTACAGTGCGATATAAATCTTAATCAAAGATTTGAAGATTCAGATTTTATTAATTTTTATTCTTGTCAAAAAATAGATAAGTTCAGTTACGAATTTTTGCCCCGAGAATAATCGCTCTATTTGGGAATACAGTTATATGTGAACAGCTTTTTTTCCACAGTAGAAAATTAATAAGAAAAGAACTTTACTGACCAATGAGAATCTATATTTTGCGATGAAGGTGAATTTTATAATTTCTCTTAAAAGCTATAAACTTTATCAGAATCGACATGGCAGCAGTTGTCAAGCTATTTTAAGAAATAAAGATTAACGTGAATGATTAATTAAGCATGTTAAAATTATTTGAAAGAAATGCCAGTCTAAGAATTTAATATTTAGCTGTCAATGCATTTGAACAGCAAAATGTAATCCACAAAAATATCTCACATATATGAATGTTTAAATTTCAAATGGAAAATAAATATGAATTTGATTTTTTTTTTCTTTGCGGTATTATTATTATTTATGCATTTTTGAAGAATATTTGTTTTGATAACCAAGTGAAATATAAATTTAGTTTAAATAAATTTAATTTTTCTTAGTAATTTTTTCATCTTATTACAAAATGAAATCTGGAATTTCATTTTATTAAAAAACATCTGGCCCGTCAGCTATTTTCTGCTTGCTTATTTGGCCCGCTCATGATTTGAGTTTGAGATCCCTGCAATATAGCACCATTAAATACTTGATTATTTAACAGTTAATAAATGGTTTAATGATAAATCAGAATTCCGTTAAGTACCATAGAGCCGTTAAATAAAATACTTAATGCACGTAGCCTTTGTATGTAACCACAAGCGACCTCTCTTAAGTAAAATTGTTATAGAGGCTCATTGTGAGCTATAGAAATTATTCTAGAACTTTATACGTAATCATGCAGGAGTTCTCAACAGGGGGAGGGGAACTCCCCGCGGTCAGCCTTTTATTTACATGAGATCAACCTTCTACTCCAGTTAAGTATTTAGTCTTAGTTTATGAACATAGAAAACTACTTTTATCAAAATATTGGTGTTTATTAATGTTTTATATTCTTTTTTGGTTAATTTATACTGTATAGAAATGCTTCTCTGTAAAATTCTATAGAGATTTTATATAGCTTTTACGAAACAGAATTTTATGGAAATGTTTTGAAAAATCTCAAAGAAATTTAATAAAGCCTTTGTAGAATAGTATTGTATAGAAATCACTAAAAAATTCAAACCATAAGCCAATTTTCAATTTATGATGTAATTCCTCGAGTACGAAAAAAAATAAACACTTTTAAAGTTTTGAATCATTTTTGAACGGAAATTTTTGCCTCTCTTTCCTCTAGCATAACAATTTTTAGCTTGTAAATTTATGTAACATTTTGCGTAATTTTATTGTATATTTCGCATTATTTCTTATATAATGCAAATATTTAGCCTGGTAAAAGAGAAAAATCAGTTTAAATCATAAAATTAATTAAAAGATTAGACCGATGCTGTTAATTATAAAATTTTAATTCCTGAAAATAATCCTTTTAATTACTTTTTACGTACCTCTGAAAGAAATAAGAAGAATAAGACAAATGAAAATAACAGAAACGGTTTCTTAATGCTAGATTTATCTATTAAATTTAAACTGTATTTATCTTTATTTAAGTACATTTTGAAATCAAAGCGATATTCAGATTTTCTGTTTTGTTTCTGTTTTCCGAAACTTTTTTTATTCCCCCCTCCCTTCCATGCCATATAACATTTCAAAATTTAGATAAGAAATTCTATTCAAAAAGTGAAAATCAAAAAATTCTATTTAAAAAATGAAAATTTAATTCATTCTTCTTAATCCCAAAAGAATGTTTTGTTGATTTTATAACCTTTTTAAATGCTCAAAAAACGTTTTTAGTATCTTTTATAAAAAAAATTAAAAGAAGGAATTTTTCTTAGAATTCTTCAGATTTATGGCCCGAAACACTGCAAAATTTTTATAGAGTGTAAACTCTAAATCTATAAAATAGACTCTAAAATAAACTCTATAAAATAGACTCTAAAATAAACTCTATAAAATAAACTCTATAAAATAGACTCTAAAATAAACTCTATAAAATAAACTCTATACAATAGAGTTTACTCTCTATAAAGTAACAGAGAGTATAGGATATAGGCCTTTCTCTACACAATTTCTATACATAACCTTATAGAAACTGTAGTTTACAGAAGATTGAGCCATAATTCGAAAATAAGTTATTTCGAAGCAGGAGACATGAAAAATCAATAATGCTCTCGCCGGACTCGAACCACGGACCTCTAGAATACGGGCCGAGTGTGCTAACCATCACCTCACAAAGGCATGCAAAGAAGGCGGGAAAATACTCCCCTTTTTAAAGGGCGACTGAGGATTAGGCGACTGAGGATCGACAAATCCTGGTGCCGGAGAATCAGCATCCTCATCCACCACCTATTTTAGTTCGGGTGCTATTGTAGAGACATTAGGATTTTTGAAGCAGGAATCGTGAAAAATGGGCAATGCTCTCGCCGGGACTCGAATCTCGGACCCCTCGAATACGCGCCCAGTGTGCTGACCACTACACCACAAAGGCACGCCAAGGCGGGAGTCTTATGATTTTAACAATTGACTTTTTTAGAGAATTTTATGTAAGACATTTTCGTCATGGCAAGTCTAAGACTACGGGGCACAAGCTTGGCTTGGCTTCTGAATACGTCATACCATACCCCAGAGGATACTAATTCGGGATTTTTGAATTAAGTGTGGCTTTATTATAAACAGAAGTATTTACATTTTATTTTGCAGTCCAAGAATCTAACAGACATCCTTCACAAGAAAGGACCTTCGTGTATAGCCGTCATTCAACTTGTTCATCTACTATTTGAGGATTAATCAATTCCATTTACAAGGTTTTCAGAAGAATTAACGTGCCGCAAAGCGGCAGTGGCATTGACAAAATGCATAGAAATCCGTGTACGACTGAAGGCATTGAGGATACCGATCCGCGCATTTTCGTAGTTTCCGAATCCACGAACTTCGCTTCTGCGCCACGAATTCTGTCTGCTCTGCGTAAATTAGAAAAGGCCACAAAGCGGATAAGGCACTGTATTAACTTCCCAACCGCGACATGACCCTTAAATAATAGCCATCTGCGCTCTCTAATTTTATTGATCTTGAAGGCTGATCATTATCTTCCTCCACCCCCGGACCATTTATCTTACGATCTGCGGCACCCATCTCCCTTACGACCTTCCCCCCCCTCTCCGAGGCATCCTATATTATTCCAACAGGATCGAAACGGATGCCAAACTACGCTGGTCGACATTTTGGAAGGAAATCGTCGAAACTGCCAATCGGTTTAATTTGAAATCGTGTGAGATAAAATTACACGCGTTCTTTGTATGGTAGGGCGTGCTCGTATTCCTGTGTGGACGTGCTCAGGATAGTGCATGATGTATTAATTGCAAGACGTCTTAATTGTAATGTGCGAAATTTGTCTTTGTAACTCAGCTTATGTATAGGAATTCCAGGGTATTTGGTGTATCAGTTATGAGTGATATTCGTCTCTAGCCGTTTCTAGGGGTTGGCCATTACTAATGCTGGAAGCGGTGGTCACTTTACTATGGAGGCATATAATAGATGAGCCACCGTTGCCTCTTAAAAGCAGAAAATTTACATCCATGACTTTCTCGGGATTCGACTCAGGCCCTTTGGTACAGCAGTCAGAGCCACTAACCACTTTCCCGTCTGAGAGGCGTATGTGTGATATCATAACTTCGGGATTAGGCAAGTCGTACGCGTATAATGTTTGCTTTGCATATGCAGGTAAGTTTCAATTTACATGAGCGCATCAAGACGTCTCCTAAGAAACGAGTTAGTATAATTTAGTGAATGAACGTCTGGTACGTATACAAATAAAATATCTCTAGCGTAAACACATGCGTCATTCTTGACAACCAAAGTATTTGCATCTGCAAGCTACAGAAGTATTGATTTACAAGTACAGATTTACACAAGTACAGATTTACACATTTTTGTAGCGATTTTGATTTTTTCCATGAATTTATATTCATTTTAAAATATAAACGTGATTGGCATTAAATTGGAATAAAGTTTAATTATCGGCTGCAGCATTAAAAATATTCTTTTTTTTTTTTAAATGTTGCTGAAATATAAACAATAGATCTATATTTTTGGTGTCTTCCTGTTTCCGCGATTTCTGTTTCAGCGGTTATCAAAAACGTTCCTGTTTCCGCGAAATCATCAATCTTCATTATTTCCCCCTTTTCAAAGGGGTTACATAGTGAGGGGCCGCGTGGACCTTGAAATCTCCCAAAATGTAGGAAAGCAAAACATTTTTAAATTAAGAAAAAAATAATTTTTAAAACAAATAATCGAAAAATTTAGAAATTTTAGATTTAGAAAAAAGAATTTTTAAAACAAATAATCGAAAAATTTAGAATTTTTAGGTTTAGAAAAAGGAATTTTTAAAACAAATAATCGAAAAATATTTATTATCTCAGATCTTTGCATGAATGAACCTGATACTGTATTTAAAAGAAGAGAGATGTTCAAACTCTGCAAGGTTTTTGGCAATGAATAAAAAAAGATTGTTTCCGAAATTTAAAAAAAAAAAAAAAATTTCTTCTAAAATCCTGCATAAAGGGGAGTTATAATAAAATCTTTCAAAACAAATAATCGTTCTAAAACGAAATTCTAAAATGACTTCTGCTTTGATTTTAATTGCGCCTTTGCAGCTTTTAATTCTTTCATTTATGCAAATCCAATAAACTGCATTTTCCTTATTTCTATTCCGAATGTGATACTGATAACCTACATAAAGGGCTAAAGATTTGTTCCCTCTTAGTTTCATTAATGTCTAAAACATCCATATTAATTAACATAAGATGTGAAAATAACACCTAATATTGTAGCAGAATTATAAACAGATATTTAAAAACCCATATTTCTAAAAGAATGAAACTATTCAAAATGATGCGATTTCATCAAAAATCTATCAACAACAATAAGACAGGAAAATTGTTGCCAAAATCACATTTTCAAAGATGTGAGATGTAAGAAGTGTACTCGGAAGCTTTATTTAAAAAAATTTTAAAAAATACAAAATACTATCATTTTTCCGAAATTCTTTTTGTAAAAGCAGTCGCAAGGATAAAAGTTTAACGTGTCCAAAAATCAAAGAAAAATAAACTGCACATTTTTAAAAATAAACTTTTTTAGAAAAAATTCTATTAAAAAGGTGTTAAGCTCCCTTTGTTAAATAAATTCGTATTTAATCGCTTTATTGAAACACGAAATTTATTTTAAACTGGTAAAATAACTAAGTGCCTACGTTTCATGACGATGTGAAAATGAAGTGTGTAGAGTAAAATCCCGCTTTCTTATAGCCCATTATGTCTCAAAATGACGCGATTTCGTCACAAAACATAAAATAAAAAAAATTCGAATTCGAATTTCGAAAAAATCGCTTCGAGGTGCACTGGCTCTTGTCTAGATGCACCTATGTACCAAATTTCGTAGCCGTGGGTCTATTAGCTTACGCGCAGCGCGAACGAAAGGCACTCACACACACATAAAGTCTTTCTGTTATTATGTGTAGATATTACAATAGATTTTTACTTCCTTGTAAAAAGGGAAAAGTAAGTAAAAAGGAAGTATTGTAATCGCGAAAATTTTCAGGCAGCATATTTCAACAAAAATATCCATTTTGCCCGCTATCGAATGCAATTTAACGACGTTTTTGCGTGGCATTTAAAACAAGGACAGAATAAAAGACTCTTTTCCTCCAAAAAATTATAAAACTGCTCTAAAATGAATTCTGAAGAGAATTTTTCGTGGCGTCTGCACGTACGTATCTCGCATAACTCAAAAACGAGTAGCCTCAGAACGTTGAAATTTTGTATATAGGACTACTATAATATGTAGATGTGAACCTCGTATTTTGGTTCAATCGGCCGCACCAAACGTATATAAAAAATTTATATATATATCCACTCTGTTACCCGGCTCAGTGGTCTCAGTTTCTTTACTCTTATATGTTCGTAAATTGTGCATTTTTTGCTTTACAAATGATTGAATTATGCTGTTCTTATCTTCCGGTTAAGGTTTTTATGACTTTAGTAAATCTTCAAGCAATATCTGTACAATTACCAACAATTTAAAAGCTGTTTAAGTGCCCTTAAGCCTAATTTTTAAATAACATGGCTGACATATTTGTTTACATTTGAAACAGTATAATATTAGATTTGTTGCCAATCTAGAGAGACTAAGGTTCGCAACAGCAAAGATAACGCCTTCATTTATTATTGCGAATTAAATCATGCTTAATCCTTTCTGGAAATTTTTCGAGGAAATAAGTGCTTAAGATTTACTTCGCCATCTTTAATATGTATATTTTGAGTTTTTATGTATTTGTCGCGAAGTGAAAACTGAATTAATCGAATGAGAAATACTCAATCGTCTGTTAAAACTGTTTCTTTTGTGTTTTGTTTGCTTAATTCCTCTTATACGACGTTCTAGATTTATTATAATTTTTTGAATAGAACATGTGGCAATGATTAGATAATTCTTCAAATGATATAAATTTTGTGCATTTTGTGTTATAATATGAACAAAACATAACGCTGGCCAGAGTGTCGCTATGGTAAACAAATATAGTGAATTTTAAAGAGTGCATTTATTCTATTGCGGTTTATGCACTATCAACGAAGTAGATTTAATTCAATTCAATAAGTTTAAATGAAATGCAAGGAAAAAATGCGTATAATTTAATATTCCGTACAAGGAAGTCATGTGGTGTACACATCAGATTTTTTGTATTGTGTTTCATAGTTATTTCTGTAAGCCGCATCTGATATATTGCGGTACATGATGAATCTCTCTCCCCTTCTCTCTCTAAACTTACATCATCGCTTACTGCTTACTATATAAATCACGTCTAATTTACATTTTTGTGAGGCCGATGAAAGAAGTAGAAGTTACAGGAAAGAATTAAAACAAAAATAGCGTATTAATTAAATAAACCTTACATGATGAAATATGTGATGATTCAGCAGATAGCGCCAAGTCTTCGAGATATTTTCAAGAATGTGTGACTCAGAGAAACATTTGTGGATTATACTATTTATTTTGCTATCAGGTTAAATTTTATCCGCGGTTTTTACAATTTAATCTACCCGAGGTTGTAACACCGAGGATTTCGGATGCTTATGGTAACGAATACAAAAAAAAAAAAAAAAAACGTTTCGTAATCATGTAAGACTAATAATTATTAATCGGATAAGGAATTAACTTTTCATTTCTCTCTGCTCAGAGGACGTAAGACCGAGTCTGAAAACGCTTCATCGCGCCGAGCTTCGAGGAACGGATATTCACTGATTAATGAGATGCGGTGGCGTAATGGGATTAACTTTCGGTGTCCGCTCAAGCGCCGTCGAAACGAAGTGAAAAAAGTGTGTCTTTGGAAGCCCTGTGCCATTAAATTGACTCGAGACTCGCATCCATCTCGACAAGAGCGACTCCTGTCGGATTCTTGGCTAACATTTCATCCTCACTTCATGACTCTCGTAATATTTGCTCGTCATTCAGAAGAACAGACAACCAAACTTTGATTGATGAGTCATCCGCTTTATTTACTCAAACACATTTCCCTGTAGAAATGTATGAGTTTTGCTAAATACAGAAGAAAAATCTTCCGATTTCAATAGTATTTTTATTAAAATGTTTGTAAAGCATTCCGATTTCCTTTAATACATTTGCTAAAAGTAAACGCAAGTAAGATTTCCTATATTCGTTGTATACTTATGAGAATAATAATAAAAGAAAACATCGACGGTAGACTCTCTCTTTCAGTTTAAAGAACAGCCGGTATTTCATGCGTAGGATTACTAACGGAGGTGCGAGGATGTTATAAAACAAATAAAACATACAAAAGATTTTAGACACACATATATTTTATTAGTCCAAAGGGGCAATTTGTCCAGAAGGGCTATTCATTTCGTTTTGGCATTTTGCGTCGAAAACTTTAAATGAATATTTCACATTTTAAATTGTTGCCACTAAATATTATCGCCCTGTGTTACATTTAAAGTAATTAAATAATGAAGAAGCTGCGTAAATGTATGTACGTTTCTCGCATTGTAATAAAACAACGGTACCTAGAGCCATCCAATTTTGAATAAAATACGTCTCCACCCGAATATGGACATCTGGAAGCCCAAATTTGAAATTTGAAATTTTTTTATTATCGATCTCACATTTTGTAAAACTTTAACGAATTTTTTATTAACAAATTCAGGAATTTCAAAGAGAGCAATGACAACGTTGTACATAAACGACACTTTTATCCATCCAGCGCGCGAGACTGTGTATCGGAAATTTTACAGATATGCTTATTATTTAAAAATTATTTTGCGATATTGCTCTTGAACTGAATTTCATGGTTTAAGTGCGAAGAACATGATATTTAATAAATAAAAGTAACACACAAAATGTTAAAAAAAAGCCCCTTTGGACGTAATTTAAAATCTGAAATCTTTCAGATTTAATTTCTTTTATTTTATTATTTATTTATTGCATTTATTCATTCAAAATAACCCAATGTGAAACTGGTGGATGGTATAAGAACTATAATTTATAATTTAAGATGTCTGAAGTTATATTCTTAGTAAATGTTAAATCTATAAATAAATTGCCAAGTTTACTAGGATAGTTATTTGACACCATATTGAGATTAAAATGATGTTTCATAAAATCAAATGCCTTTACATTTCGTATAAAATACAGTAAACATCACGCTAACACACTGACTTTACGTGCGAGTGTCGGCCAGACGGCATTGCCAATTGGCAAAATAAAATACAAAAAACACCACCGGAGCATACTGACTGTCTACGCTCGACTGTCTACCAGATGACTTTGCCATTCACACCCGGTCGCGAATATGCACGGAATTTTGACGTCACCAAAATTTTGCTATTTTTGCTGCGTTACGATGCCCATACGCTTTGTCCAATTTTTAAATCTTTTGAGGAGTTTAGTAATGTGCTCCTTCATCTTTCTAATGATGTATTTAAATTGGTTATAATATTTCTAGTTTCGAAGATATAAGCATTCGCCCACACCTCAAATGGCGACCCTTGGGCGACATTTTGGTCCGGTCTCTGTATCACCGCAATAGGAATTGTAATTGAATAAACGGAATTGATCACTATATTAGCTGTAACCGTAATTCGACCCTCATATTGCCTTTCAGTAATTTCGAGAAGCAGGAATTACTAGAAATATCTCGGCGGCCCGGTGAGTTGAGTTGTCAGTTCAGCGTGAGTACTGAGATATCTCCGGGTTAGCTTTCTCTTCAGATGCGCTTTGCACTGCGGAGTGTTTAACGTTCTTAGTAGTTTGAAGTGTAACTACTACTGCACTCTGTGATACTGAACCCCTGTACGAGTATTTCTGTGCAAAATTCCAAAACTCTGAAATGTTTCTTTGATAAAATAAATTTTATCAAACTATCATCCGGACCTGTGTCCATTCAATCTATTACGAATCCGTACGTACGCAACAATATTATCCGCCAGTTCAGCGTATAAACGTAAGCAGCGACCATTCCCGCAAAAGCATTGCTACGACCAGTGTAATTATTTAGTATCGCATTACAAATTCTCGAGGGAACTGTGCAATACAAGTTCTGCGGGCATTCAGGACATGCTTTGGAAAATAGATCCAAATATCTCAGCGGACATCATAGCATGGCTTCTACACTGCAGACGTCTATTCGACTCCCAACGTCGTTGACAATTTTTCAAATAGACCGAAGCAGCAGTGACGGAACTATGATCCCTTTAAGAGATAGCGCCGCTAGATGGCAGCAGCATAGCGAGCTAATAATTATTTTAAGTGAAGTTTATTCCAAATTTTGGTGTTAGTCTTATTTGCGGTTTTTTTTTTTTTTTTTTTTTTTTTTTTTTTTTTTTGCGAAACGTTCTGGATTTTTCTTATTATTTCAAGTCAATTATTTTGCAGTTTGAATATTTTAATCATTACACGATATAAAGTTTTTAAATTTTCAGAGATTGTAAATTGAACTCTTAGCCGTCCTTTAAAAGAAGAACGATAAAAAATATTAAATAAGGACGATTTTATAGAGTTTGTTTAAATGTGCTTTAGTATGACGTTCAGCAGAAGGCTATCACATAATTTATTTTCTTGTATGGTTTCGATGATATGACATCATTATACGTTACGCTTTATATATTTTTTCTTTTGTAAAGATTTCTCTGACATTATTTTCGTTTATCTATTTATTGACTTTTGTCCTTTGTGGAAATAATTATTTATAAAAAAACGAAACTTACTGCAGAAGTACCCTTCTATTTTAAAAATGCAGTTTTTTTTAATGTAATTTTCGCACATAGTACTAAATTTAGTTTATTAATGTCATTTTTCTTTTCCAGTTCATTGATGTAAATGAAAGTAGTTTTAAAGAACTGACTGGCTTTAAATTTATTTGCAATGAAGTACATGTTCGGTCATTTATATTACCGTTATTTGTTCTATTTTAAAGGTAGAATACATTTTTATTGAGCATTCAATTTTACATGCTGATTTTCTTAATTTTATTATAAACATAAAATTACATTCTTTTTAAAACATTTAACTTCCAGTTCCCGAACATGTATCGGTTTTAAATTTCTGAAATTTTTACTGATTATAAAATAAAAACATCGCTTTCTTTTAAAATAAGAATAATTAAAAAGTTTTAGTTATGCGATTTTTCCAGATTTTTTTAAAATCTAGACGTTTGCACGACTGATAAACGTAAATCGAGATACCGAAGTCTGTCCAAGCAAGCTGTTAGTCTAAAATTAAAAATATTTAGTATTTTAAGAATGGCGTTATATATTTTTTAATCCTTATTTTATATTTTGCTAAATTTTAATGAACTTTAGATTAACAAACTCAACGATTTGAAAGCGAGCAGTGGCAACAATGTATGGAATAAAATTTTTTTAATCTCCAGCTCGCGAGATTGTCGGGAATTCTAAAGACATGCTTTTTTTAAATATTTTGTGATTTTGCCGATAAATCGAATTTTAGGTGGCGTTCAGTGCCGAGACTGTGATATTTAAAAAATAAAGTTAGCCTATAAAACCTTAATAATAAAAAGACAAAAAAATGTTTTGCAAGCCATCTTACTAAGATAACTGAACATTGAAATCATGAACTGAGAGAAAAAGCTGAGGGGAAAAAATCGAAAAATGAATGCCAGCACTTAATACTGCATTGAGAATTCTAAACATATGCTGCTTTCAAAATTTTTGTGATTTTGCTGTTGTAGCGTAGGTGCGAAGAAAATGGTGTTTAATAATACAGGTGACAGGTGACGGAGGACGGGGACGCCTGACGTATAACATAGGTAAACAGGCATATGTCCCACGTCCTCCACTATCTCGAAGAAGCAACTCGCTGGAGCCCTGTGAGGCTGCACCGGGAGTTTACATGGCCATACAGGGGCTAGATGTCGGGTAGTTTTTACATAGGACGTTGTTAATAACACAAAGTAACTTAAAAAGAATATAAAGGATAGCATTAAAACACTAAAACACTCATATAAGCTGAAACACATAGATATACAAAATTAAACGTAAAAGCATAAAAACACACTCATAATTACGTAACATAAAGACATAAAAACACACACGAGAATACATATCATGACACATAGAATACATATGGAAACACTTAGAGCACATAAATGCAAATATTACACTCAGAAGAAACATATGAGACATAGTAAGGTGTGCATAAAGCAGTAGCGCTGTGCGGAAATATGCTCAGTTCCCATAATACATAATGTACATACTTTCATTAGGGGCTTCTGTTGCATGAATTACATATTTCGTTGCATACACTACATTCGTGCATTGTACGGATATTATATATTTCGATTTACGATAACACATCATTCCATTGGGTGCCCAGTGCTTTACACTGATAAACATGTCAGTAACATTATTTCTGCAAGTTGGTGGCTATTGAAAGCAGATGTTAACACGAGGCTCGAAATTGAATGTGGAATGTGTATGACAGAATGTGTACATACTGCGAATATCTAATCGTTGAGTACATTGTCTGCAGTACCATGCTACTGTGGCTCGCAAATGTCTTGCCCTAGGGCGTTGATTTGCTGTACAACTGCGCAGATACTCCTTATAGCTGGCGGGTGTTTGATTATGAAACGATAGTAAAGTGTTCTATCATTCGTTGGATGTGGTAATGCTCGGGAGAACCTAGCATGCCACAGACACAATTGTCAGATGCTGAGATGCCATGACGCATAAAATAAGATGGAAATGGGCCATGACCCGTTATGTACTGTGTCAGTGGGGCTATTGTTATAAGACGTTCCGTGTCTACCTTTGGTAGGAAGTTATACGTCCTTCTCCCTGTGTCGCCACTATTCCATTCTTCTTGCCACTTTTCTTTACAGATATTACGCAGAGTTTTCTTGAGGTGTGAGACGGGGGTAGAGGTTCTTATAGTTTGAGCGTGGATGTTGTTGGCAGCCTCATTAGCCAGTCGGTCTGCGACGTCATTCCCTTCGTTGTCGGAGTGTCCTTTCACCCATACCATGTTAAAGCGGGATTGATGATTATTGCGTAAAAGTTGCTGTATATCTATGATGATCCCTGAGTGCGTGTAGCACTGACATGCTATCTGTGTAAAAAGTCGCATTGGTAAGGGAAAGGTTGAGGGCATGTCGTAGCGCATTCAATATTGCTAGTGCCTCTGCTTGGAAAATACTATTGCTGTTAGTGAGATGTCCTTTCCATTCCTTTACTAGTGTGCCATGTTCGTAGTGAGCAAACGCGCAGCTCACTCCCTGATCATGTTTTGATCCATCAGTGAACAGTTGTGTAATCGCACAGGAAGTGCGTTGTCTGGAGTGCGATGGCTGATGTTGGATTTTGACATGGATCCCTCTACCTTTGATGGCAGGGTGGATGTGTTGCACACTGCCAGGGAGTTCATAGTCTGTTGTTCTGAACGTAATTCCTGCATATGTGGCTTCTTGTCTGTGATGAGTGATTCGTACATAGGTAGCCTCTGCCTCTGCCTTTATGTGTAATGGCAGCAGGCCTGCAAGTATCGTGGCGGCGCTGGACGCTGTTGTGCGATAACCTCCGCAGATGTTTAATGCAAACGGCCGTTGAATTGTGGTCAGTAGCTTGGTCTTTCGGCTGCTCATTGGTTGTGCCCATATGACTGCTGCGTAGAGAATTATTCTCTCTGCCACTGTCAGATACAGCTAATACAGCTATACAGTGTTTAATAATACAGCTATACAGTGTCAGATACAGCTATACAGTGTTTAATAATACAGCTAAAAAGCCAAACACACACAAAAAAAGAGTAGCAGGAGTAAAAGGGGTTAGCAGCAGACGGGGAGACGGCAAGTTCAGAGAGAGCGTAACCCTTAACAAGCTTTTTTGGGCAATCATTAAAATCTGAAACATTTCAGATTATTTAGCACAAAGGGCGTTAGCCTAGAAGGGCTATTACTTTCGTTTTGGCATTTTGCATTGAAAATGTTAAATGTTAGTTCATTTTTCAAACTGTTGCCACCAAATATTACAGCACTGTATTGTATTTAAAGAAGTTAAATAATGAAGAATCTGCATAAATGTATGTATGTTTCTCGCACTGTGATAAAACGACGGTACCTAGAGCATCAGATTTTGAATAACATACTGTTACGTTATTTTCTTCTCGGGTTCATGTAGATTTAGAGTGAATAACGACAACACTTGATGAAGTATCGAAACACACTTTATTTACCAGTATTGTGAGGGCAGCTCCAAAACACGTTTTACAGTCGTCGGTGAACTACTATAAACACGCTGACACGATCAGCGACACAGCCTTCAGGTTATCAGGCTATCACGGTGGAGAGAGCTTTACGGCAAAGCACCAGAGTACAGCTCCCGACTCTGCTTGGTCGTTCTCGGAACTCCCCGTACTCTCGAGACTCTCCACGCTACAACTCGAGATGTACTCGACGATACACAGAGATGTACTCCACGCTACACTCGAGATGTACTCGACGAGCACAGTATAGCTCTCGACTCAGCACAGTCTAAGACAAAACTCGGCGATGCACTAAAAGACTCTCTCTATGCACTCGACGACCAACTCTGCGCTAGACTTCGAGGCACTCGCTTAGTGACTGACTCTCAGCTCGCTACACGAGGCACACACACTATGCGAGGTACACACACTAACTGACTGCGGACTAGCAGGGTTTATATAGCTTTCGGCTTGTGTTCGAGAACATTCTGGGCTAAACCAGTAAGAACTCGTTCCAGAAGGTTCTCCATCCGTTCATGGTATATCGCCAATTTTGTCGCCAAATGTGGCAACCTTACCTTCCCTTGCCATTTTATGGCACCCTAAAACTGCTTTCCGGGGAAGCTATCTTACCACGTCTGTACATTTCGTAACAATACTTTTACCCGAATATTGGCATCTAGAAGCCCAAATTTGGAATATGTTTTATTATCGTTTTCATATTTTGTAAAACGAATTTTTGATTAACAAACTCAAGTATTTCAAAGCGAGCAATGGCAACACTGTACGAAAAAAAAAGGACATTTTTATCTCCTAGGCGCGAGACTGTGTATCGGAAATTCTAAAGATATGCTCATTTTAAAATTATTTTGCGATATTGCTATTGAATTGAATTTTATGATATCAGTGCGATCATAAAATTCAAATAACAAACAATTCATCAAATCATTCAAATAATATTTAACAAATAACGGTGATACACAAAACGTTAAAAAAACGCCCCTTTGGGCTTAATGTAAAATCTGAATGGTTTCAGATTTTTTTTTTTTTTTTTAATTGATTTTTGTATTTTATTCGTTCTGAAAAGCGAACTGTCTCGATTTACGTCACATAGTGAACGTGCGATAGGTTAAAATTCCTTCCACGCTTAATGTGGATTTCTGGCATTTACTGAAAACTACCTAGTTTAAGTTTGTATTAGTCATTATTTTATTCAATTCCGTGCGCTCTGAAGCGTTGGTATTTGCTTCCGACTTACCGTGAGACTGTCAGAATAAAAGTGGTTCATTGCCATCCAAGATACGCGACAAAAATAAATGTGTGGCAACTGAGGGATCTCCTTAAATTAAACGCATTAGGAGCGGATGGCAAATATTCGCTTAGTCCTGATTGAGGAAGTGATTAACGCAGAATTACATCATGGAGGAAGGTCGCCCACGTATTGTTTGAGGTCCCAATAAATTCGATGATCTCTCGCAATTGAAATAATAGGAAGACAGCTTGTGAAACTTGACAGGAATGACGCATGAGCGGTAAAGGAGCTTTTCCGTTTATATATTTAGTAAACGCAACAAAGATGCCAGCTCTGAATTCAAATAAATACATGTCTCAGTCCGTGTTTTTGTTTAGAATCTTAAAATGTAGACAGCACTCGACATAGCAGCATGGTCAGAAAGGCAGTTTTTGGTAGCTTGCAAAATGTTTTATTTTTTATTTTGATTTTTTTACGTTATTGCATAAGATAGCGTATAATTATCTGTATACTTTACATAACGAATAATGCATTTTTCTTTTAACATAATTTATTTTTCATTCCTTGATAATATTACATCCAATTTTTGACAACATTTTCGCGTCTTGTTTTAAATATCACAGCTGGTATTGTCAGCGACCATTGTTAGCTTCAACTTGATGTGCTCTATCCAGAGAACTCTCAGCAGCCCTAGAAGTTTGGACCCTAACTCTTAAATGGTTCGTCGAATTTTCAGTATTTGATTTTAAATTATTGTATGGTTCGTGGCTTGTTTATTACACCTTTCCTTTTTAGTATTCCTTTCAAGAAAATCTGTGGCCATTCAACGTGTCAGTCGCGATGTCCAGTTAAAATTAGAAAACTGGAAAACGATGAAATAGTCAAAAATTTCCTTTGATTTAGTTTCTGATTGTCATGGAAAATGTTCCAACAATCCGTTAATTGTTGGATCGCTGGATGTGTTCCAAAGATTAGGTGCGGTACGTTGACAGCCTCAAAATCATAGAATATTGATTTTCGAAGTAAAATTAAACAGTTTCTTCCTTTTGCTCAGAGGTGAACTTTTCTATCACAGAACCTCCAAATGTTTCCAACACAACTGTAACCCCCCGCGGGGTCGAAAAATGTATTGGCAGAGATCTGTAATCTGGCAGTCTGGGCACCAGGGGTAAAAAATACACTGACCTGGTTCCTGGTATCCGAAGGGGCAGTCTGTGCAAGTAGTTTCAATCATGGCTAACTGGAGACCATTTTTAAATTCCCGAAGAACACACTTCTGTCCTTCGATTAGGCGCGTGACAACTGGTCTTCTTTTCGCACCTGCGAGCCCACGACTCTTAACTGATGAGGAGAGTAATAATTAAGTTAGCCTTGTAGTGCATCCTTAAATGAGATGCGGAACAAGTACGTCCATAACTATACGATCCTAAAAAAGGACTTCCAAAATAATAACCTTTGTCATTTGTTTCCATTCGGTTCAACTGCAAATATTTTCCCACAGGAAATCTATCTTGAGGAAGGACAGGATGAGCTTTAAATACCGAAAATTCAAGGCGCTTGTATTCGTCTCAAGATGACTAACTATAAGACAGACTTGACCTAACCTGACGTCACTAGTGCAACATCAGGGATGACATTGATATCGAAGACAAAAATAAAATTCTCTTAGTTATGTTTGTTTTATAATACTAGCTATAATTTTAATTTTAGTTTTTAAAGCGTATAGTAATTATTTTTTCAATAAAATTTACTTTAATACTCGCCCAAAAAACCGTTTTAAAATGAAAAACCAATGACCGAAAGGCCTTTTTAATACACGCATTTTGCTTGATTTTGACCCGCACCCGAAAAAGGTTGCCGACGACTGATTTAAAGTATTTCATAGAATTATGCATAACCCAAACTATCATTTAATGTATATTAACTCATGTCTGATAGATTATTAAAGCAAAATGAAACCGAAATTGGCCTTTTGCACTTTTGGCCATCAACGTCACTTCTCGGGTTGAAGACCTCGTGCAGTAAAATCAGACAGCTTTTTAATGAACGGAGAAACAAAGAATACAGACTCTAAGTTGTCCTAGATTATCGGTGAGCTGGGTCTGGGCACACTTAGGGTTCGCCGTTTGATTTTAGGCAAGATTTCAAGGTAAAAATTTAAAACTAATATAGAATAAGGAGATTAGCATACAGCCAAAAAAATAACATAGAAATTTCTTTTCAAACAATTCCTGTTATACCCTAAAAAAATCTGGAAGATTTCTTTGAAAAATGAGGGTCTTAAAAAACTAAACATGGCTAAAATATATGGACTGGTTTGTGTTGAGCTGCCATCTACTTTAAATAAAGAAGGTTGAGAGTAAACTATATTAACCTATAAATACTTTTTCATTCAATTTTTCTGTGCGTACAGAAGGCAATTTTTAGCTGTGTCCAGACCGGACACACTGTGCCGCATCCATAGATTATTGGCATTGGCAAAGCAATACATTTAGGCAGATGTTTAAAACAAAATTAATTGATGTACAACACCAGTGCCTATCAAAGCAGTTGGTCACCTATGAATGTAATGGTCATTGGAAATTCCATGATGGATCCCAGAGTGAAGAAGTCATGTTAAGAATAAAAGGAGATGCCATCCGCGCACTACTCCTGACGCAGTGCTGCCGAGCTTTGGTCGGGTGCGTTTTGTTTGCATCCAAAGCATATTGACAGAGGTTTGGTGCTACTTCCACAGACGAAAGTTCTACTAATTGAAAAGGGAGGAGTCTTCTGCATAAAAGAAACATCCATTGTTGGTTAGTTCTATGGTTTAGTGGCATTTACGCAAAAATCACATCTTATTCAGAATATCGCAAAAATATAACACACTGTAAAGCTGAATTTCCTTATAACTAATTGGTATAAGCATAAAAATTTGCACACTTCTTTTCGATGCCCATGACAGTGTATTTGCTACTTTTCTTTTATGATCCAAATATCAAAACCATTTAAATAAAATACATTTTTCATCAATCACGTAATACTGTTAGAAGTATAAAAAGGACCGATCTGGGTCACTTTTATTTTAAAGGTGACGATTTTTTAATTCTCTCAAATGTTCACGAAAATATATAAATTTCAATCATTTATTTATTTCAGTCACTTTTCATTGGCTCTTTCCTCATGACGTTTCTCCCCCTTTTTACATCATACATCCTTGTTGGTTAGCAGCTTACATGCTCGAGGCTTACACCCCCTTTTGAGTTTGATCATTACAGCTATGAAGACATCGGCTATCCAGGTCTTGTTTTTTTAAAAAAACTATTTCTTTCTTTTGTGTTGAGTTTTGTTCTTAGCAAGACCCTTACTAAAAATTAATTTGTTTTATTATTATAATTATTTTAAATTTTAAATTTAATTTTTGGTACTTTCACAAAGTTTAAACTCTATAAGCTAGTAGATCCTCCCATAAAATCTTGTATATTTTGACTAATAGCAAATCGCTATTTATTTTATTTTGTATATCGGCATTACCAATCCATTATCTATAGTTTTTATTACACCTTAATGTGTTTCTTCAAGCGGACGCGTCGGGAAATTGGAACAGAGAATTGAGACTAAAGTTTTTGGAAAGTTTTTTCAATTAATTTATAAAAAGTGTTTCGTATACAGTTTCAATTGTCTGTTTCGGCAAAACGCAATATGGAGTTAGCTTGATTCGAAAGTCATTAAAAATAATTTCCCCTGAAGAGCCATAATGAGATTCGAATTCGGCTAATCTACTATTTACCGCTTCTTTGTTTTTATATTTTTGCTAAAATCATTTGTCGCACTTTAATTCTAAAGGTTAAAATATGCCTTACTTTGATTAGCATATTGCTTACAATTAATATTGTATTTTATTTGTAAATATTCAAGTGTTTGCATCGTTTATTTTATCTTTATTACACATTTCATTGCACCTTATTTTACTTATTTTCACGGAACCACAGTATCTAAGCCACTTTTAGCGTACGAACTAGGAATTTTCTTTTAACTTTTTTCTAAATTTTGCAGCTCAATGCGCAAAGTTTTTGACCACACAGGTCTATTTTCGTTTGTTCTTTTTACTTTAATTAATCATTTATAAAATTTATATATTTTCATGAAAATATTGAATTTTGAGGCGCTAGACTTTCGGCTTTGAAAAATGATTGAGGGCTATTAAAATTCATATATTTGCGTGAAAATATTTAATTTTGAAGACATTTGAAAGATGTTGAAAATTTACATATTTTCGTGAAAATTTGAGAGAATTAAAACCTCGTTACTCTTTAAAATAAAAGTGTCCCATATCGGTCCTTTTTACATTTCTACTGTAATATGCACGTCTTTAAAATTTTTTGAAGAAACATAATATTTGCTTATTCTAAACTCATCAATTTATTTTCATATAATTGAAAAATAACCATATTACTAGACGACATATTTACCAGAAGATTTAAATTGTATAATGAATATATCTAAAAACCTGTCTCAAGTCAAAAGTTTGAAACTTATACACATGTATTAAAATCATGAGATGTCTAATTGGAAATATTCGATAGTTTTATGAAATTATACTAGCTGGATTTATAAAAATCACGATGTACTTTTTTATGGTATGTATCGGCTGCTGGCTGTGCGAGTGGCAAATTTTTAAAGGAAAATAATATAGCGAATATAAAAAAATGTATGGCAACCTCTAACGAGAAACTTTAAAAAAATGATTTAAAAAAAATAATTTGTGATTTTGCTGTTGAATTGAATTTTATGAAGTGTAAGTAAAGTTTAATAAATAAGGTAATATTTAATAAATAAAGTTAACACACGAAAAGCTAGTAATAAAAAGGCCAAAAAATTTTTTTACTTATATTTTTCCCTTACTACGAAAATTTCGCGTTGATATGGTGAAATGAGAAAAGGCTGAAAAAGATATAAAAATATGTGCTAATACTTAACATTGCACCGGGAATTCTAAACGTATGTTGTTATGCTATACAGACATTAGGTTAATTGGAAGCTGACAAGATGAAAAATGAGCGGTTGCCTTTGCTAGGAATCGAACCACGGACCTCTGAAATAAGCGCCCAGCGTACAGAACCACTACACCACGACGGAATGCTAAGAAGGCGAGAGAAATACCTTATATACTTCCCCCCCCCTTTAAAGGGCAACTGGGGGTTTTTTTTAGGGGACCCAATCGCCAAATCCTGGGTGAGGAGAATCATCATCCAACACACTTATAGTTCGGGCGCCACTGTAGAGACATTAGGTTAATTGGAAGCAGGCAAGATGAAAAATTAGCTATCGCCTTCGCCGGGAATCGAACCACGGACCTCCGGAATACCGGCCCAGAGTGCAGAACCAATACAACACGAAGGCACGCTAGGAAGGCGGGAGAAATACCTTATAAAGCAGCTTATAAAAATTTTGTGATTTTGTTGTTCAACTGTATGTGGCGTAAGTCCAAAGAAAACGATGCTTAATAATAAAGCTAAAAAGATTTTAAAACAAAATGTTAAAAGTGGTCAAGGCAAGATCAGACTGGTAGACTATGAGTTCAGCGAAAGCGTAACAACCTTAACAAACCACTTTGGGCGACCGATTCAGAGTTTCAAGTTTTTGTTTGGGGGGGGGAGCAGGAGTAGCAAAGATTCTAATACTAAAACAAAATTTATTACATTGCAACTTTCTCCTTGCGTAAGCAGTTTTGAGGAATCAAGGAAAATTTTTTTGTTCAGTAAAAGCAAATTTATTTGAAGTGGCAAAACGAAATGAAATACACATTGTTACGAAATGTACAGGCGCGGTGAGATGGCTTCCCCGCAAAGCAGTTTTACTGTTGCCATAAAAGGCAAGGAAGGCAGGGTTGCCACATTTGGCGAGAAATCGCCCATTTGGCGATAATTGGTGACATAATTGGCGATATACCATGAACGGATGGAGAACCTTCTGGAACGAATTCTTACCGGTTTAGCCCAGAATGTTCTCGAACACAAGCCGAAAACTATATAAACCCTTCTGGTCCGCAGTCAGTTAGTGTGTGTGTCTCTCATCGGGTGTATGCCTCGTCGAGAGGGCGAGAGTATGTGCCTCGCCTAACGAGCTGATAGAGTGTACGCCTCGTCTGGAGAGCTGATAGTCAGTTAATATCGAGTTGGTGTCTCATCTAGCGAGTCAGTCCGTGCGGAGTCGATCGAGTTGACAGCCCGGCAGCGAGTGCCGAGTGGGTCGTCGAGTTCACCGTAGGAGTCTCTTGGTGTATCGCGGTTAGTGCATTGTCGAGAGAGAGTGTTGGGCTCCGGGAACGACTGAACCGAAGAGTCAGGAGCCGTTATCTGTGTGTCGTCGAGAGCATCGCGAGTTGTAGCGTGGAGAGTCTCGAGAGTACGTGGAGTTCCAAAAACGACAAGCAGAGTCGGGAGCTGTACTCTGGTGCTTTGCAGTGAAGCTGTCTCCACCGTGATAGCCTGATAACCTGAAGGCTGTGCCGCTCATCGTGTCAGCGTGTTTATAGTAGTTCATCGACGACTGTAAAACGTGTTTTGGAGCTGTCCTGACAATACTGGCTAAATAAAGTGTGTTTGGATACTTCATCAAGTGTCGTCGTTATTCACTCCAAATCTACAAACCCCGTACGAACGTGAAAGAAAAAAATAACGTAACAACTCGTGTCAGGAAGAGAAAAACACAACAATATTGTTGTCAAATGTCGATAAATCTGCAAAAATTTCTCAAAAACATCTGAAGCGATTTCGTGCACGCGAATTTTTTAAATGAAATCTTTTTGATATTGTTATATCCTAGTGCTAATATAGTACGAGCTTTTTTCAATTCTGCTCAAACAACGTAACGCATTTTAATATTTTGAAATCCCTATGCTTTACAATATTATTTCGTATTACAAATCGAAGCACAGAAAGAAATACCTCTCTTTTAGAGTTGAATCTTTTTTTGATGTATGTCTTAAGGCTATAAAATAAGGGAGGGATATCCGAATCCTCTAATCTCGCAAATCTTAAGAAAAGATTCGACAATTCGAAAACTCGACTTTTATTGCTTTTCTTGCCATTCGGACTTTGGAATTCCAACCTAAAAGCTGTTAAGCGGTTTAAATCTGAAAAGGTTAGTTTTATTCATGTCAAACAGAAAGTATTGGTTAAAATATGAGAGCAAATTTTTGCAACTGCAGTCTGGATCTGGCACAGCAATATCACCTCATGGCATCCTGAGAAATACCCTCTTAATTTTATAAAAAGAATTTGGAATTTTATGTTTAGTATTAGTCTTCGATAAAAAAAAAATATAAAGTTTTAGTTAATTACGTGTCTTTGGCTACTAGAACTGTAGTAAAGACTAGTCGCTGGTCTTCTCATAACTATAAGGATGAGTCCAAAGAAAGGTTAAAATACACTTTTATTCACTCAAAGAAATAATAACAGTTGCCCCTTTTTGAGCTTACAAGAAAGCCTCCACTTAAGATAGAAAACAAGGAAACTAATTCTAACTAACTAACTATAGCAGAAGCTGTACACAAATAACTAACCGATGTGGCCCGTAATTAAAGCTCACAAGCGAATACTTACAGGCACGTAAGACTACGGCCGAACGTAGTAATACAGTCTTAAAGCAATGACGTTGCCTGAAGTCAGAACACGCTCTACTGAGAGCATCTGAGCTCTTCTATGGAAGTGATTTGAACTTTCTGTTAAATACTGGCTCTACCTCATTTACATAAAACGCGATACTGAAAACTTATTCTGATAGGGAGTTGTAGGTGGAAACAAGAATTTAAAGGACAGGGTTTCATAATTAAAAATAACTATTAGAAAATTTAATTAATCACCATAAGTCGAACACTTTTTTTTTATTTAAAAGAAATAAGAAATTATGCTTTTTAATTTTTAAAAAAATTTAATGGAAAGCTAAATTACAATCTGAAGTTTACTTTTTTCAAGTACCATCCCACACTTTTCTTTCCTTTTGCTCTTTTTAGTTTAGTTTTTTTTCCGACGTTATATATTTCTAGTTGATAACGTCTCCCCTGAGGGTCGACGTGGACAACTCTGCGAAGCTTCTGTCTAGGATCTGTACCTAGGCAGTCTCGGCCACGGGGGTTTACAAATTACGAATCTGGTGGTTCTGAAAGCCCCGGAAAGGTCACTTATTGGCCGGCCGTGGGTCTGGCATGTCCTAGAGCAGACGGCTCTAGTAGCCCAGGGGGTTAGAGTCCCGGGTTTGCTGGGTAATGTCCCTCTGCGACGGGCAGCCCGAGAGACTGGTAGGTAGCAACTCGATCAGTGACGCCCTGGTGTCTGTGTCACTCCAGGTGCGTCGGCGCCGATCCCGTCCAAAGTTCTAGAACGGGGGCTGAACCCCTGGGCATAGTTCTGCCGGGGGGGTGAGGACTCTTAGTGTACTTAGTTTACTGAAAGAGTAGTGTCCAATATATCATAGTTGATAATGTCCCCGAAAGCTTATAGGCAGATTTTTTAAAATGAGCAATAAACGAATCTATTGTAAATTGCATGCTATCTGTAATTTGCATCATACAGACCGTTAGGTTATTCAAAAAGGAAAAGCGTGAAAAGTTAGCTGTGCTCTCACCTATATTTTAACCACGAATCTTCCATTTGTTAGCTGGAGGGTTTAATTATTTATACGCCAGAGTACGCGAAGGGAAATGCAAAAATTCCTTTAAGTTACTTTCCCACAGCACTGTTTGCGTAACGCGAGGATTTAGCAGCTACAACTGTCGCCAATAAGAGATTCCTTTGCAGTTTCTACTGCAAACTACATTACACCTTCTCACATGGCGTTTCTCCAGAGGACACACAATTACAGCTTAAGCATAATAGAGGCCTCTTGTCCTCATGGGTTGCGGAATACGGAGAGGGTACTACAGACATGCAGCAAACAACCAATGTAGAACTTTGGAATTGATGCAAAACTCTCCAAGTTACTGAGGGTTAAAGGGAACTGATTTTTGAACTTATTTTCTGAACTCATTGGGAACTGATTTTTGAACTAGCTTAATCATGGAATCTGGGCACTTTTTAGAGCTATGTATACATTTGTATTTGTCCCTGTTTCGTCATTAAGATATCGTACTGGACAAGAAAGTGTTAATTTACCACATCAGCCATAGAGTTAGACCTTGGACTCACAAGCACTGTTACACAAACAAAATAATCTTTGTATTATGTTCTATATAACTGATAGATAATCTATAATGTTTTAATATCGGATTTTTCCATTGGGGCCCTTCTGCTACAGCAAGTGGCACATATAATGTCGAGGGTCTTCCCATGAAGGAAATAGCAAAATCGGCTCCAAATTAGGACTGCTACCGTGAAAGTCTTTGTTGGATTGCACTGCTTTCTTTAGACAGTAAATGTGTGGGTTGATTCCTGGTGGCCCATAGAGATAGATGTTTTGATGCTAGGCCATACCTTTGTCTATGACTGCCTTAAAACTTAGTTGATCTTAAGTAAAGGTTGCATATACACAGTATCCATCATATTCCACGACGAAAAAAAGAACTAGGAGTAACAGGAGACGGGTGGCTAACTACGATGCATCATGTTCCTGGTAATGCCAAGATAGCCTGACATTAAATATGCGATATTTTTGTTGTATGCAGTGTGTGATGCCTCTAGTTCAAAATCTGTGAGAATCATGGCTACCTATTCAAACAGATGTTGAAAAAATCAATGTGAACTTATTTGCAGCATGAATGGCAAGAACTCAATTACTATCTGTGCATATGCCACATGGCAGATGCTTCACTTTTAAAACTGCGGAAATCTTTGTGATGTGGATAACATTTCGATGTCTCTCTATAGATATACACTTGAGCTTGCTATGTTACAAATAGTTACTTTATACCATACGTATAAAGCAGCTTCATTCCTTTTGAATTACTTTGTGTATGAGTGTATTCTTGAAATCCAAACATTTTTGGTTATGTTTGTCGCCAGTTAAATTTGAACTTGCTCTTTAACACGCTTCGAAGAGATGACACGACAAATTTACATCAAACGGTGTAGGTGGCGAATTAACTGAGTTGGATTACCGCCCAGCACGAGTCAATGGCATCCCGATTAGAAAAGATTGCGTAAAAAGACCCTCCTTCTCCTCCTCATCCTGTGTTCTTTTTTTCCTTCTGGGAGTGAAACAAGTCTCCTCTAAATATCCGTCCCCACCCTCGGCCCATCAAAATCGTCGCGCCCTGCTCCCGCGCAAAGCGCAACTCAACCCAGCATCTCACACGCTCGGGGGAAAGATCGTCTGCAACGACTCGCTCCATTCAATCGCTTGCAGAAACAGTTCTGACTGTCGTCTGCTTAAGTCACGCCCAGCTAATGTCACACAACTTAAGCAGGACCGGTTAAGAAACAGCACTCAGAACCACCTTTCTAAAATCATAATTCTGGAACACTTTTATACGGCAAACGAAGATTCGCCGTCGCCGATAACGTGATCGGCTATCGATAGAATACGATTAATCGATTTTTCATTCCGCTTTCATTTGCATCGTATGAATGAATGGCGATCGCTCGTATGTGACAAGGATTTAGTGCTCAGTTAGAAGAAGCGACGGTTACAGTGAAGTGCTAGCGGTTTCGTTTTGAATTGATAGAATAAGAAGTGATTTATCTCGATTGCTTCCGCAGACAATTTCTTCCGAACGCAGAACAGTTTTTCGCGTTGTGTGTCTGAGAACAATCTAATTTTGAGAACAAAAGCTCTAGAAAATCTGAAGTAAGTGCCTATTTATTCTATGTGTTGCAAGTTATTATATTCCTATCTACTCCAGTTTATCATTTTTTTTTCCTTCGCGCGTTTTTCGATGGAGTCTTAATGACTAAAAGTCAAATATAATATTCTAAAACGTATTAAAATTTTAGTCATTCAGCTTTATTAATAATAAACAATATACAGAAACAAAATTATGAGTCTGCGTAATTTTTTACATTTGTTACAAAAGATTGTTCCTATACTATATACGTCAATGAGATCAGTAATAGAGAGTCACAGTGATATTCAGAATACACCTTTTTTTATTCTTTTTTTTCACCATTTCAGTAAACAAATTTCATTACCATAATTAAGTAGAAATGTTTCGTACAATTTTTCTTCTTTTTCGTGTATTTACCGAATCAGTCAACACAGTCGATTATGACAGTTACCAAGAATTTCAAAACAGAATTTTTTTTAATCTCTTTATTCATCATTCTAAACAAAATTAGTTATGGCAGATTCGCACAATTTCAGTGTAAACATTCAAATGACTTTTAATGTATTTGTATAGATTTTTATGTTTGGACTTTGTTCCGTCTTTTTGGTAGATAGGTGGCGCTCTTGATGCGCGCCGATGAAAAATATATCACTTGACGCTTGAACATGAACAATGACGCATGTCATATTTATTTGATGCTTGATTATGTTTCATGGCCGCTATAGGCGGAAGTAATATAAGTAATATAAGTTTATCGTTAATAAATGTTATTTCTATGTTCTAAGAAATCTTGAAGTTTTGCTTTGAAATTCTAATGCTCTCCCAACCTTGACTCCTGAAACGAAACGATCTTTGAATTTATGACTCATGAAGAGAGACACACATACATTTTTCTGGTGCCGAAACCCGGGACAAGGGGAATTACCTTTTGAAAGGTAAGAAATTTGATTTATTTGTTCTTGGTATCGATCTTTGAAAACGAAACATAATGGATGATTTAGCAAAAGAGAAAAAGAAACGTGCTATTGTACGTAGTAAAGTTACTACACTTCTAAATAAACTTGAGAAATTATTATCGGAAGAATTAAGTAAAGAACATCTAGAAGATTTAAATTCATCATATGAATTGTTAATTGAATATCATGAGAAACTTAAAACTCTTGACTCAAAGATCGATGCTCTCATAATTGATGAAAAAGAATATGATAACGAACTACTTGTATGTGAAGAGTATGATGAAAAAATTATAACGTTTAAAGCTAAGATTGTTAGTAAAGTAAAGAAAATTAACAGTAATGAAGTTGTCGAAAGAAGTATAATTACAACTAGTAATAGTATTAGTAGTACTCTGAGTGGTAATAATGTTGTTACAAGTAATGCTTCAGTAAAGTTACCTAAATTAAATATTGAAAAATTTGCTAGTGATCCCAGTAAATGGCTCGAATTCTTTAATTCGTATGATAATGCTATTCATTCTAATCCAAGTTTATCTAAAATAGATAAGTTTACATATTTGAAAAGTTTATTATCTGGTTCAGCATATAATTGTGTTTCTGGTTATGCTTTATCTGAAGAAAATTATGATCTATGCATTAAAAGTTTAGAAGAGAGGTTTGGTCGTAAAGATGTTATTATATCAAAATTCATGCAGATGTTGTTACAGTTAGAACCAGTTAAAAGTTCTTCAAATGTTTTTGGGTTAAGAAAGCTCTATGATCAGTTACAAATCTGTGTTAGAAATTTAAGTAGTTTAGATGTTACTAGCGGTTCATACGGACAGTTATTGAACCCAATAATTCTTAAATTGCTACCTGAAGATTTAGCTCTTGAATTCCATAGAAAAAGAACATCTAACCAAAATATAGAAGTAAGTGAATTAATAGAGTTCATTAAAATAGAAACTGAATGCCGAGAAGCAAGTATTTTGATTAATAGCTCAAAAGGTAATAAATACACAGGGGTTAATCCTAAACAAGGGTTCAAAAATTATAAAGTTAAATCACAAGCTTCTGCTTTTAACACATCGGTAAAAATGTTTTGCATATTCTGCAAATCAAACGAACATACATCTGCCGGATGTTTGAAATTTTCTGACGAACAAAAACGAAAGAAATTGAAACATGAAGGTCGCTGTTATAGATGCTTTCTAAAACATTTGTCGGCGTTTTGTCATTCAAAAATACAACCATGCGAACATTGTAACGAGAAAAATCATAATAAACTTTTCTGCCGTTTGAAATCGAAAGAAATGGAAGATGTTAACTCCGCAGATACGCAAAATAAAACTTTAGTATCTACTTCCCACTGTAACACTCTAAAACCTGAAAATAGTGTGCTTTTACAGACATGTTCTGTTATTGCTCAAAGCAAAAATAAATCGAGAATCGTAAGATTATTAATTGATTCAGGTAGTGAACGAAACTTCATCACCCACAAGTTAGCACGCGATTTAGAGTTGCAGGTCATTAGAAAAGAATTTCTAACAATTTATTCGTTTGGAAATCAGCGCGGTAACTCGCAAGAATTTGATGTATATAGTCTAAAAATAAAAAATAAAAACGATGATTGCTGCCTTGTTGCAGAAGCTATCGGGATAGAATTAATATCATCAATAAACTTCCAGGCGCCATCAACATATCAAAACATTAAAGAATTTATGACTAGAAAGGGCTTGGAACTTTCGGACACAAGTCCCGTTAATGAGAACATAAATATTCTGCTTGGCGCGAAGCATTTCTGGTATATACAAACAGGAAGTAATTCAATGATAAATGATGGTTTGTTTATAGTACCGACCATATTTGGATACACAGTGATGGGTAAAGTAAAAAATAATAATACTCGAATTAATGCGTTGTTTTTATCTGCCGTTGAAGGAAACACATTTGATTTACAGTCATTTTGGAAATTGGATTCGATAGGAATTGAAAATGAAAACAAAACATTTTCGGAAACTGATTTGTATACTATTAAGCATTTTAACGACAGTTTAAAATTTTATAACGGCAGGTACGAAACAAAACTCTTTTGGAAGGACAATAAATCACAACCCGCTGATAATTTTTTCGTTGCTAAACAACGATTTCTAGGACTTAAGCATAAATTAAAGGGAAATGATTTCCTATATAATGAATATGATAATATAATTAGAGAACAAGTTGAAAAGGGGATTGTTGAACAATGTAAGTTTGTTGAAAATGAACCTAACTGTTATTATATGCCTCATAGGCCCGTTATACGTGAAGAAAAAGTAACAACAAGAATAAGAATAGTTTATGATGCCTCTTCTAAGTCTGAAGGAGCTAAATCGTTAAATGAATGTTTGATATCAGGCCCTAATTTAAATCCTAACTTGTTGGATATAATTTTAAAATTTCGCGTACATAAAGTTGCATTTTGTGCAGACATAGAAAAGGCTTTTCACCAAATTCAAATTGATAGTGAAGATAGAAATTTTTTAAGGTTCTTATGGTTTGATCATTCTTACGACAATAGTGACAATAGTTTAGGCTTTAAGGTTTTCCGAATGTGCCGAGTGCCGTTTGGAATGACAACAAGTCCGTTTATTTTGTCCGCCACTATCAAACATCATATTAAGGGTTATGAAAAGAAATATAGCAAAGCTGTTGACATGTTAAATAAGTCCTTATATGTTGATGACCTTATCCATGGAGCAGACTCCGTTGAAGAAGTTTTCTCATTATCAACTGATGCAGTTAAAATTCTTCAAGATGCTGGTATGAACTTAAGAAAATTCGAATCAAATTCCGTATCTTTAAAAAATCATTGGCAAGATATTGGTTTAATTAATAAGGAAGATAATTTGGATAAGAAAACGTTAAAGGTGCTGGGAATAATTTGGGATTTGGATGAGGATACATTGAAATTAGATGTACAGGAACTTTTACAACCAGTTGACTGGAAACACGTTACAAAGCGAAAGGTATTACAGATTGTGGCAAAAATTTATGACCCAGTTGGATTCATTGCACCCTTTGTTATCAGAATAAAATTCTTATTACAAGAGTTATGGGAATTGGGTATTGATTGGCACACAATTTTGCCCAGTTATTTGAGTGAAAAATTTAAAACTTGGTACTTTGAACTTGAAGTTATTCTCAACTTGTGTATTCCTAGAAAATACAAATTAAATGATGAATGTGTAAATTTCAATAAAATAGAGCTTTTTGTCTTTTGTGACGCCAGCCTCAAGGGATATGGAGCTGTTGCATATTTTCGTTATCCTGATTCTTGCTGTACGTCTTTTGTTCTTTCAAAGAGCTGTGTATCCCCACTTAAAAAATTAACCTTGCCTCGTTTAGAACTTATGGGAGCCATTATTGCCGCAAGAATAGTTAAATATTTAAGGAAATTATTTAATATCCAAGAAGATAATGTATTTTGTTTTAGACTCATTTATTTTGTTTTAGACTTATTTTGTTTTTGTTTTGTGACTCTAAAATTGTTCTTCACTGGATCCGGGGTACCGCTGATAAATGGAAACCCTTTGTTGCTAATCGTGTACGGGAAATACAAGATGTTGTATCACCTTCGCAATGGAAATACTGTAAGGGAAACGACAATCCGGCTGACATAGTTTCACGTGGATTAAGAGCTTCTGATCTAGTGGAAAATAAACTTTGGTTCAATGGACCAGTGTGGTTAATAGAGAAAAATGTACCATCATCATCTTTTGATCCTTTGATTGAGCCTATGGTGGAAGAGGTACAGGTAGAACAGCGTCAAACTACTGTATATTCTGTTATTAGCCAAGAGGCTGAATTTGAATTGACATCCAGGTTTTCATCCTGGAAAAAATTGAAACGCGTAACTGCATGGTGTTTAAGATTCTGCCACAATATTAAACCTACATCTTTAAAACTCAAGGGTTTTTTAACAGTTCAAGAATTGGATAAGGCAAGCAATTTGATTTTTAAAATCATACAAAATTCCGAATTTAGAGAAGAAATTAGACTTTTGAAAGCAGGGAAGAAATTGAATCTCAGCAGTAAAATCCTGAAATTAAATCCTTTTCTTGATAGAGAAGAAATCCTTAGAGTCGGTGGTAGACTCTGTAACTCGAATCTTTCAGAAAACACAAAGTATCCAATCATTCTTCCCAAAAGTCACCAAGTTACTGAATTGATAGTCAAACACTTTCACGAAGTGAACCATCACGGAGGAGCCACATTAACATTATCTGCTCTGCGACAGAAATATTGGATCGTTAATGGCCGAGAAGTTGTAAGAAAAATAATTTGGAAATGTATAAAATGCTTTAAAAATCGAACAAGCACATCCAGTCAGATAATGGGCGACCTAACTGCTTCTCGCGTATTGCCGGATAGAACATTCTCGAATACAGGACTAGATTTTGCAGGCCCCTTTTTAATTAAAGCTAGGAAAGGAAGAGGAGGAACGAGATATAAATGTTACGTTTGCCTTTACATATGTTTCACCACAAAGGCCATTCACCTAGAAGTGGTCAGTGATCTAACAACTGAAGCATTCCCAGCATCTCTGAAAAGATTTGTGTCACGCAGAGGAAAACCCAAGAAAATCTTTTCCGATAGAGGAACCAACTTTGTTGCGGCTGATCGAGAATTAAGAAGATACATAGCTACACTTTCCTCTGACGAAGCATTTCAAAACTACCTGAGCGGTGAAAATATTCAATGGATCTTCAATCCTCCTGCTGCCCCTCACTTTGAAGGCCTTTGGGAGGCTGGAGTGAAACAAATGAAGATTCACTTAAAGCGGACTATTGGGACCCAGGTTCTGACATACGAAGAATTTCACACCTTAATTACACAGATCGAGGCGTGTTTGAATTCAAGGCCAATAGTTTCCATCTCATCTGACCCTGAAGATTTTAATCCTTTAACACCTGGACATTTCCTAATTGGGACTACATTAACAGCAATTCCTGAACCTGATCTTACAAATAATAAGCTAACCCCTGCTGAAAGATGGAAATTGACACAGCAAATTTTCCAGAGCTTTTGGAAACGTTGGTCTAGAGATTATCTTTCACAATTACAAGGGCGTACCAAATGGTTGAGGGATAAACCAAATTTAGCCCTCAATGACTTAGTCTTGATAAAGGACGAAAATTTGCCTCCATTAAAGTGGCGACTTGGACGAGTAATTGAACTATATCCTGGTGCTGATGGAAAAGTTCGTGTTGTGAAACTAAAAACTTTATTGGGCGAAATGAAGCGTCCTATACATAAACTTTCCCGCTTACCATTGAGTGAATAAGACTCTAAAGAAAAAAAAAACATTAATTGTATATTCATAATTTGTGTCTTTATTATTATTATTAATTCAATTATGTTTCAGATTCAGAGAATGGACCACAATTGTGGATTATGGTAATTTAGCAGTTTCATTATATTGTTTTCCTTCTAGAGATTGTAAGTATGTTTTATTTGTAAAATTTTGTGCTAAATTTAATGTTGTTATTCAATTTAAATTTGTCATTATGCATTTTTATTTTATATGATATACTGTTGAACTTTTGGAAAACTTGTTTAAATCTAAAATTGAAGATCTTTATAATAATGTTGTAATGAACCAATGTTCATCCGGGCGGAGTATGTTCCGTCTTTTTGGTAGATAGGTGGCGCTTTTGATGCGCGCCGATGAAAAATATATCACTTGACGCTTGAACATGAACAATGACGCATGTCATATTTATTTGATGCTTGATTATGTTTCATGGCCGCTATAGGCGGAAGTAATATAAGTAATATAAGTTTATCGTTAATAAATGTTATTTCTATGTTCTAAGAAATCTTGAAGTTTTGCTTTGAAATTCTAATGCTCTCCCAACCTTGACTCCTGAAACGAAACGATCTTTGAATTTATGACTCATGAAGAGAGACACACATACAGACTTGCTTAGTTAGAGGTCATTTTATTGATTTTGCTTCGTTATCGTTTATATTACAAATACTAACTGGTTCATTTCGTTCGTTTTATAAACATTTCAACGGGAAAAATCAACACTCAATCTTCTGCAATGTGTGTGTGAGTTGTTTTTAATGTATTGGACGCGGGAATTTAAAGCAATAATCGCATTGGGTTTACGATATTAAAACATTAGACATTTTTAAATGTAAATGTAGCACTCTAATGATGATGAACCGATACACACTTGTAGTTCCTGTATTGACTTTGGACAATGTGCATCCAGCAGTAACACAGGAATTGCATGTCTCAGCAATGTCTGTGTTAGTTGGTTTTAATATACTAGACATATGAATTTAAAACAATAACTTCATTCAACAAACAATAACCTTTAGACATTTTTAAATGTAAATGTTGCACTCTAATGATGAACTACCGATAATCGCTTGCATTTCCTGTATTGGTGTTGGACAATATGTATCCAACAGTAGCATAAGAACTGCATATCTCTGCAGTGTTGTATCAATGATTTTAATATACTATACGCATGAATTTGAAACAATCATTGCATTTCGTTTAAGATATTAAAACCTTTAGACATTTTTAAACGTAAATGTAGCTTTCTAAAGGATGTACCTATACTCACTTATACCGATGCCACTCTGTATGCTTACGTAATCAAGTAATGTGCTCCCGGTCGTTCAGTTAGTATGATACACACTCTACTATATACTACTACTACTATACTGTGTACATACTACTGCGTGCACTCTACTGATGCACTGATACACATTCTGCAATTCAGTTGTATGATACATACTGTACTGTGTACGCTGTTGTGTACACTGTACTGATGTATCGATATACACTCTACTGTGTAATTAAGTAACGTTTCTCCGCTATTTCTGTGCAGTTAAGTTCAGTTGACGATGAACGGGAACACCTTTACGAATGATTAAAAGTAATTGTCCCATATCTATCATTGCCTAGAATTTATCATTAGTGTGCACGACATTATATATTAAATTAATATACAGCTAAAATATATTATCAAAATGTATATGCACCTTATTCCCATAAAAAAGTCACTTTGTAAGGGCATTACATTATGTACTGATTTGGAGATCTTATGTCGTAGGTGTCCTACTGCATAAGACACCTACGACCTACTGTTGCTATCCTTATTAGCAACGGAGTTGCTAATAAGGAATTGCAATTATTAAAGGTTGCAAAGAGGCCATGTTTTGTTATACATTTTGATAATTGAAACTACAGCAAGAAATTTTCTGTTTCATAATATAATAAATTATCGCACTATATTAAAGTTCTTAGAAAACTATGAAAGAATTAGCTTAAGCATTTTATTTAAAGGTATATTAATAAGCAACGTTATGAGCTTTTAACTGTTTTTTTTCCAAGGAACAATTTGTTCTTTCTGGTTGTTTTGATCCCTTCAGAAAAATATTTCACTGTCTTATTTGTTATCAATACATTTATTGTTTGCCTTTCACCACTGATTGAGAAAATAATCGTTGTCATTAGTCCCGAATTCGGTTCTCTACGATATAAGTTCGGGATATAGAATTTGCACGATTTGTTCTACCTAATGTAATTACGGGGCCAGTTCTCCTTAGATAGTTCTCCACGAAGGCATCATTCCCTTAAAACAGATGACTCCTTCATTCTTTCCCATAGTTAGTTAATTAGTCAGTTAGAAATCCTTCTCGTTCTGGCTTCAATATTTCTTTATTTCTTTCATGGCTGCTTTACAAGCCTCCATCGTAGCATAGCCAAATTCAAATAGGACTCGTGTTGTAACAGGCATTGGACTTATTTTTGAGATATCACTCCAGCCTAAAATGTTAATCGTGCTTTGATACGCTTTTTAAAATCCGTAATTTCAATTTTTAAGATTATATCTGTAGTAATTTTAAATAATTACTTTTTTGTCTAAAGCATTGAGCGAGTAATTTATATTACTTTTATGTCTAAAGCATTAGGTTACGCAGGAACAAATACACTTCAATTTTTTACTCGAAAGTCTTGCTAAGTAGCCATTTTATTTTAAATAATTTTAGAAAATCGGACTGCATTTTCCTCAAAGTGTTCTTTTTCCTTTCGCTTGTTTCAGCGTTTAAAGAAAAATCATTAGACTCCCTAATTACTGCATTATTCTTCGCTCGAATGAAACTTTTTACTTTATTATAATGGCAGCAATGTCTTCTTTCTCTTTCAGTTTATTCTAATTGAAACCAGTTGAACCATATTCAGAATTACTAGGAGGAGAGAAATTTATTATTATTAATATTATTATAAATCAGAACAGAATATTTATGTTCTATTCTGATTCTAGAGTATTTAGATCTCTAGTTGAGAACAGATATTCTTACAAAAATTTCAGATTTATAGATCCTAGAAGCAAGCATATTTTTTTGAACATGCATAATATACATGCTTTTGTACTAAAAACTTATACTTAAAACTCTAATTATAAAATGTAATATCATTGTTAAAAGAAGTAGAATAATTCGATTTCGCATTAAGTGAATTTAAGATCATACAACAGTATATATATATATATATATATATATATATATATATGTAATAATTTCGGAAACACAGAAGAGGAATCAGCTTGCAGTCGTTGTGGCTGAGGGTGAATGCTTACAGATGAAGACAACAGAACATGAACTTGACGAATTTCCAGTCTTTATTTCCATGCATATAAAATCATCTCCATAGATGTTTATCCAATCATCATGAAATCCGAGACATTTCTGTGATTCAGTCATAATGAAATATGATAGATTGTTGTGTACATTGGTTCTTAAAATTGTGACGCAGGCATTAGACGGGCAAGAAGAGCAGCGGGGATATTTTAGCAGTGGTGGAAGCTAGGAAAAGAGTGACGTAATTAGCTTGCCAGAGCATTTATACGAAGTTTCATGTTCAAATCTATAATCAGCTAATCTATAATTGGTTAGTTAGTAGCCAATCATAACGTAGAAAGATCTCGAATTTGGGAGAACAGATGAATTTAGGGGGATGTAAGATATAACAAAATATGATAGCTGCTTTAAAAAATAATTGGCAACCTCAAAATTAACATGCTAAATTTGGTGCACTCCTCCTAAATTCATCTGTTCTTCCAAATTCGAGATCTTTCTACGTTATATAATGCTACTAACTAACCAGTCATAGATTAGCTGTACTTGTACATCAGACTTGGTATAAATACTTTGGCAAGCTAATTACATCACTCTTTTCCTAGCTTCCACCACTGCTAAAATATCCCCGCTGCTCTGCTTCTCCGTCTAAAAATGCCTGTGTCGTAATTTTAAGAGCCAATGTACATAGCAATCTATCATATTTTGTTAAATCTTACAAATAACTTGGTGAAATTCATGTCTTCTTGCTGATGAGTTGGATACACATCTTAACTTTCTTACTTATTACATATATATGTAAGATAAAAACTATGTAAATCAAAATTATAAATTAGCAACAGTCCTTAATCTCCCCCTTCTAAAAAGCATAGTAACGTTTCTGGACTGCGTCATTTCTAGATCAATCCATCTTCAATTCTACATCCGTTCTATAGTACTACTACTACTCCATTCTATCATTCCATTTTGATCCAACCTGAATTAGCTAATTCGAAACCTGAACTCAAAATTTCGAGAACTGAAACCTTTCTAACCTAAACCAAAACCTTCTCTTGGTGTACCTCCGTGTTGGATAATTGAACTCTTCAGATCTCTTGCAGTCAGGACGCTACTTCGATCGCTGACGTGTCGCGTCACTTCTGCTGGTTATTGTTCATTGTTCAAAAACGTGATGCTGTATATAAAGCTGCGGGGTGCATATTGCGCCCGTGATGATGTGTGATGGAAAAATATGTTTCGATAATTAGTTCGTCTCCAGCAATAAAAATTATGTCCAATTCGGCCACGTCTTTCTCTAAGTCTCTCCTCCCAGTGTCATCTTTTCTAACTACGCACTAAAGCGTTTGCAAGTTATAACGCAGAGACCCATCGCCAGTCCGTTGTAGCTTTCTTACTAATTTATATATATGTTTCTCGATTACAAAAGAAAGAATTTGTTCTAGCATACGAACGGGCAAACTACGATCATACTCAGATCATTGTATAGTTTTTGGAGGATAACCCCCTTTGATAAGTCAGCCCTATTTCAGGAAATAACAATAATTTACTTGGCTTTTTTTAACGTAATGTACTATTATTTTACCTTATTTTTTATGTATGTATACCTTATTTTTTATGTATGTACTATTCTTTTCTATTTTATTCTTTTCTATTTTTTATGTATGTACTATTCTTTTCTATTTTATTCTTTTCTATTTTATTAAATAGAAAAGAATGGTACATACATAAAAAATAAGAAATAAGAATTTTATTAAATAGAAAAGAATGGTATGTTCTTCATGAATACCAATACAAACTTTAAACATCAAAGTTTATTAGTCCAAAGAGGCTTTGTCCCTGTGGGACTATTGTTTTCGTTTTGCGATTTTGCGTCGAATCACTCTGAATGTCCGTTTCACTTTTCAAACTGTTGCCACCAAATATTATCGCCGTGTATTATATTTGAAGAAATTAAATAATGAAGAATGTGCATAAATGTATATATGTTTCTGGCATTGTGATTAAACAAAGGCACCTAGAGATACCGAATTTTGAATGACGTAAACCTACTGCGAATCTGAGAATCTGGAAGCTCAAATTTTAAATTTGGAATTTGTTTTATTATAGTTTTTATATTTTGTAAAATTTTAACGAATTTTTGATTAACAAACTCAAGCATTTCAAAGCGAGCAATGGCAACGTTGTACAGAAAAAACATTTTTATCTCCAGCGCGTGAGACTGTGTATCGGAAATTCTAAACATATGCTCAATTTAAAATTATTTTGCAATATGGCTCTTGAACTAAATTTTGTGGTTAAAGTGCGAAGAACATTATATTTAATAAAAAAAGTAACACACAAAATGTTAAAAAAAAAGGCCCCTTTGGACGTAATTAAAAATTTGAAACCTTTCAAATTTTCTCTTTTAGAAGTTTTTAAGAGTTTATCACAGTCATCTTAAACCATAAAATTCAATTCAACAGCAGTCTAGCATTTCTAGGATTTCCCATACAAAGTCTCGAGAGCTGGAGATAAAAATGTTCTTTTTTTCCCCCATACTGGATTGCCTTTGCTCGCTTTTAAATCGTCGAGTTTGTTAATCAAAAATTCGTTAAAGTGTTACAAAGTATGAAATCGATAATAAAACAAATTTCAAATTCCAAATTCGGTCTTCCAAATGCCCATATTCAGTGGACATTACATTATTCAAAATTGGATGGCTCTAGGTACCGTTGTTTTATCACAATGCGAGTGACATACATACATTCGTGCAGATTCTTCATTATTTTGTTTCTTTAAATATAATACAGGGCTTTAATATTTGGTGGCAACAACTTGAAAAGTGAAACAAAGCTTGTAATGAATGAACTCAAAATGCCAAAACGAAATTAATAACACTTCTGGGTACGCCCTTTGGGCTAAAAACATTAATAATTAATTTTATCTATATAATTAAACACTTTTTTTTATCGCAAACTGTTTTGGTGCTGTTAAATGGGATATAAATATTTAATTGCGACTCTTGGTACTGTTCCAATGACTATTCAGTTTTCTTACATTTGACATGAAGTTTGGTCTTCTCTGGTCTATAAGCATTATTTTAAATCAGTGCGGCTATCTTCAGACGTATTTTGACTCCGCGTACTGTTTTGCTTATTTAATATTAAGTAATACGCAAAGGCCATTTTAATATATTTTTATCAGGGCCTTTGCATGATAGAGGCCCTAAACACTGAAAGATTTGGGTGCTTTCACAAAGGTTTACGCCAGTTTTCGCTTCTTTCTTTCTGTCTCTCGGTTTTGGTTTGGTAGCAACATGCTTTCCATAACTAAACCGGCAATGGGAAATTTTTTTGGTTCGAGGAAATTATTTTAAAGGAAGTGCATCCAAAAATGTGTACAATTTAATAGGCCATACCAGGATGTCATGTGGGTTTCAAATCATATTTTTTAATTTAAAATAATTAATTAATAAAGAATGAATATATAATTGTAAAGTTAAAAGAAAGAAATTTTTTTTTAAAGTGAAAGATTATCTCATCGAGGTATAACCTGCTCCGATGCGACTCGAATGAAAGCTATGTACACTGCGGGGGGGCAATGGAAACAGTTTTATATTTATCATTCTAATGCGTCGATTGACAAAATTCAACTTGCGTTTTTCGTGTCTCGAAAGCGCAACTTAGGATACGTGTTAGATTTATATATAACATTCTTTAACTATAATAATTGTATTCGCACTAAATGGATTTAAGATCATACAACGGAACTTTTTCTGAAATGGCATGTCAACAATTTTCCATATTTCAATTCTACGACTCAGATTATTGCTAAATACTCAGTTTTGCAAAATTTGGTGCGAAATTTACCGAGCAATCCAAAAAATTATCTTGGCGTATTATTTCAGTTTTCGCCAAGAAAAATTCACGTGGTGAACCTGTTAATATATGGAAACCTATTTTCGTTTCCATTTTTACATTGTGAACGACAGGGAAAAAAGTCACATCGTTCCTACTTTCAAAAAAATTTAACAAAGTGCCTAAACCACATTTGATGTTTTATCGCTTTCAACAAATATGCCAAATTTCAAAACGCGCCAATATATAAATTTACGTATATCTTAGGAAATTTTGAATAAAAAACTCTAATTTTTGCAGGTATGCTTAAAAATACAGCTACTTTAAGATGATGGTAAAAGTTGTATAGCTTATAATTCAAGAATGTTTTCTAAAAATTATTTAAAAATACAAATATTAAAAATAAATCATAAAAAATGCACGATTTTTATTTGGAATAAACTTAAATTTCGAAATGTGAAAGGAAGAATCAAATAAGTTTAATAAAAAAAGAGAGATTAATAAATATATACCAAATTCAATTAACATTGATGAGCTAAAATTTTGAGAGCTAATTTTTTAAATACTACTCGTGCGAGTTTTACAAGACTTGGCAGTTTGGCATAATTTGAGTCGTAGAATCGATATATGGAAAAGAATTGACATGTTATTTCAAAAAAGTCCTATTTTATGTCAAAATACCTATAGTAGAACAGTGCTATATATAAATCTAATACATATCCTATGTCGCGCTTTCGAAACAAAAACGCAAGTTGAATTTCGTCAATCGGCCCAGTAGAACGGGAGATATAGAACTGTCCTTTTTTTTTGCGCAGTGTACATAGTATAATAAAAATATAAAAACAATAGCTTAACTTTTTGAAACAATTAGAAGAAAAATTTGTTGAATTTAGATAAAAAATTAAATCATTAATTTGGAATACCACAGAAGTAAAATGTACAAGTTAGTAAGAATAAGACAAGTATAAAAATGAGAACTACGTTATAGGCAAAATGGCGAAAGCTTTGTAAATATTGAAATTGAAAATATTTAGAAAGGAAAAGTAAAAAGGCAGCTTAAATTTCCACTAAATTAAATTTCAGTTTAGATTAAAGAAAGAAAATGGCCCAAAAGCAAAAGCAAAATAGGGGAATAAAAGTATGGTGCGAAGTATCAGCAAAAAAGAAAAGAACAGTTTCTTCTCTCTCTCTTTCTCTCTATGTATGTAGTTTTCATTTTCTTTGCAATAATTTCATTTTTATGATATTCTTACTTATTTCATTATGCTTTAAATGCATAACTAGTTTATTATACTTGATCAAAGGAATTGTCTGTTTTGTCATGGAAAATCAGGGAAATTAAAAACTGCATTTCGTTGGGAAATGTAAATGTAGAGAAGCTTCAAATAGAAATAAAAGTAAAGAAGAGTAATTTAAGCAATAAAGTAAAGCAAAAATAAAAATACTAAAATCTGAAGGCTTTTAGATTTTATATTATGCCCAAAGACGCTTTATTTTAACGTTTTGTGTGTTATCTTTATTTAATTAAATATCATGTTCTTCGCGATTTAACCACATAAAATTCAATTCAACAGCAATATCACAAAATGTTTAAAAGCAGCATATATTTCGAATCAGTCTCGTCCTGGAGATAAGAATTTTTTTTTTCGTATAATGTTGCCACTGCTCACTTTGAAATTGTTTAGTTTGTTAATCAAAAATTCGGTAAAGTTTTACAAAATATGAAATACATATTAAAACAAATTCGAAATTCAAAACTCGTGCTTCCAGGTGCTCATATTCGGGTGGAGGACTACGTTATTCAAAATTTTATGGCTCTGGGTATCGTTGTTTCTTCATACTGCGAGAAGCATCCATACATTCATGCAGATGCTTCCTTATTTAATTTCTTTAATACAGGACGGACGATAAAGTTTGGTGGCAACAATTTGAAAAGTGAATTAACGCAAAATGCCGTTTCGAGACTAATAACAGTTCTGAGCTAACGCCCCTTTGGGCTAAAAGTAAATACTAATATGTAATAAAAATAAATTTGAATTACACACCATTTCTTAGCTGCTAGAAAAAATCCTGCTCAAGCTATGTACGAGACATGCATTCGGGGGAGATGTAGGCTAGAAGAAAGGAGCATTCCTCAACTTTGACTCCTTCCCCACTAACCGTTTTTCTGAGTACACGGAATTAAATACACAAAAATCTGTCAGATACTTTGTCAGTAATGGGAAATCAAATAACCATGTTATCAGTTGCGTAAATTTAGGCAACATTCAGCCGCGATTTCAATTACAGTTAAAATTTTATTTACTTTCTCTCTCTTGCATTATTATTTTGTTAAAGAAAAAATTTAGCTATTACAAGAAAAAAAAGTACTGCGTAGAATTTTTAATCATGCCCAAAAGTATTTTGTTCCTCATAATACAGTTACTGTGGACAAAAATGCTGTCAAGAAGGACGCAGGACAAGGAGATATAAGTGAAAGCATTCCTCAACTTTGACTCCTCCCTAGTTATCTGTTTTACTGGAATAAATGGGCGTAAGCGGTGAAAAGTCACATTACGGTAAACAAAGTAAACGACTTCAAGTAAACAACTGAAGAGAGGAAACTCGCATTTTTCAGTTACATCAACTAGTTCTGAAAGAAGAACAGTTTCCACCAATGAAAAACTAAATTTTTAGCCCAAAGGAGAATTTGCCATTTTTGGCATTTCGCGTAGTTTCGCTATAATCGGCGTTTCAATTTTCAAATTGTTGCCACCAAATATTAGAGCCCTTCTTTATATCTAAAGAAATTAAATAATGAAAAATCTGCATGAATGTATGTATGTTTCTTGCACTGCGATAAAACAACAACGAGACCTTAATGAATTTTTTCATTAACAGATTCTTAGCGACTGAAAGGCAACATGCTGCCACTGCTCAAAATGATATATTTTTTTTTCCCTCGCGAGATTTTTTTTTTTTTTTTTTTTTGGTCATGTAACACAGTGCCATAAACAATTCAGATTTTATTTCTCTTTGCTTTAATGACTTGCAACTGCGAGAAATAAAATACTTCTATCTTCCACCCGCCAATGTGCTGTTATTTCGCAAAGCTTGAGATTTTCATGGTTTTCTTCCATGTGTAACGTGTATACTAGTCAGTTTCTCTTAGAGAGCCCTCCACGAAGACAACCTTTCCCCTAGGCCTTCGTATGCTTTGCAGTAATCGAATAAACCAAACCAAACCAAACTAATCCCTAACATTGTCTGAAACAACATATTTCCTATTACTATAAATTTAAAACAATACAAAAAGGTAAAAATAAATAAAAACAACGTTATCTAGAGCCATCCAATTTTGAATAACGTAATCGTTCACCGAATATGGGCACCTTGTAGCCCTAATTTGTAATTTGTTTTATTATCGATTTCATATATTGTAACACTTTAGCGAATATTTTATTAACCACCTCAAAGATTTCAAAGCGAGCAATGGCAACTTTGTACAGAAAAAACATTTGTATCTCCAGTGCGTGAGACTGTATATCGGAAATTCTAACGATATGCTCATTTTAAAATTCTTTTGCGATATTATTGTTGAACACAATTTTATGGTTTAATTGAGTGGTTTAAGTGCAATTTTATGGTTTAAGTGCGAAGAACATGATATTTAATAAATAAAGGTAACACACAAAACGTTAAAAAAACACCCCTTTGGACCTAATTTAAAATCTGATACCTTTCAGAATTTATTTATTTATTATTATTAGTTTCAAAATGAGATAAGAACATCTCCAGGTTTTGAACTGAATTCCCATTTCGTTAAATATTCATAACGGCTGACGTATTCTGGTATGAGAGTCTTAAAGGACGAAATACTCTTAAGCATTTAATTCCTAATTATTAAAGATGTCTAACGGCAGAAAACATTATCCATCGTCTTTAATCTTTTCTAATAATAAGCGGCCTAATTCTATTGATGCGTGCAGCTTGTTGTATACAGCCACAATCCTGGAGGCATGGTGGCAGTTTGCTCGTATTTTATGTTAACTGATACACGAGACTTTGACAGAAACTTACAGGAAGTGCATAACTGTGCAACTCCATTTATCGTTCGTTTAATTAAAACGTTCAGGGTTGGCTTATCAAAAGATGAATCGATCGTAATTACAAGGCAGTTCGGTGCAGCTTGTCGAATGAGACATTTTTGAGACACCTATGCATACATAAAGTCCATTTCAATTTCTGTTACAAGGTTTTGCAATCGTTTTATTACCCAGTTATCAGTGTTGATTACGTGTCTCGTATAATGGCTTTTCAATTAGTTTTTTTGTTTGTTTTGTTTTTGGCCATTTTGTCTGTTCGTCGATTGACAGACTTAATAAGAGTTCTCGTATTTCTGCCGTACCGGATTTAAAGAGGTACCCGAAGATGGCCCCTTGAGCATAATCAGGGAACGCTAATAGCCAGTTTCTTTCCGTATCATTATGTCGTGAAATTTGGAAAATTTTCCTACGTATAAAATACTTTTTTCGAATCATCTTATGTGGTCTCTGTGCTTTTTTACCATCCTTAATTTTCTTGCGTGTGTATAACCATTGCTTTCACTCTTGTAGAAAATTCTGCAAAGTAAGGAAAATCGGAAAAAAATGGCCAAGCAGTTTATTCAGAAAAAATATAAACCTTTCTTCAAAACGCTGGCGAAGGTTTGAAATTTCTCCCAAAATGTTTAGAAAGTTAACATAACAGTAAGTTAAAAAACATGCAGATCAATCATAGTAAGTATTAAAATATTCGTCTTTTAAATAGCGACCTATAAACAAAAATTATATGTTTTGGCATTGCGAAATGGCTTTAAAATAGATTCAAAACTGGACCTTTTCGTGACGTCTGTACGTACGTTTGTATCTCGCATAAGTCAAAAATGGTTATATATATATATATATACTAAAGGAAGTCCCCGATGCCAGTTAAGTTAGATTGAGAGTAATGTATCTAATAACAGAGAGAACGGTACCTCTGTAATCCTTCTCTAATAATGATGAAAAAAATACGATTCATAGTCATACATTTTTCAGTCTGATGAAATATGGAAACCACGTAAAAAATTTCGATACAAAAATAAGCTCATTTTCTCTCGTTATATCAGCAACAATGGCACGTAGTTTTTTAATGATTTTCGTCTTTCTAAGCAAATGGTCGAAAAAGCTCAAGTTCCATCCAATAGTTCACTTATATTCAGTTTTATTCGATTAAATGTAGCAAAAAATTCATCATAGTTCGTCAGAAATCAATAACGTGAACAAATAAACACACAAACATACGTTCTTCTTTACATATATATATATATATATATATATACACAGATTTTATAAAACTTTCAAATTTTTGATTAACAAACTCTAGGATTTGAACGTGAGTAGTAGCAACACTTTCCGAAAAAAGTTGTTTTGAAAAAAGTGGGCGTCGACCCTTCCCAGGAACCAGAAAAGAATTGAAGTCTGGTGACGATAGCTACAGTAGTGACGGAGTTAATCGCGAACAAACAAACACACAAACAGATAATTGTTTATATATATAGATATACACTTTTGGTTCTGCTGATTGGAATAGAAACGTTAAGTGCCCAATTGGATGCTATAGCAGTCCGATATACAAAACTTGAACGTTTTTACGGCTAGCCATCTTTGAATTCTGCGAGATACAAATGTACGTACGTACGTTACAGATGTCACAAAAAATCCATCTTGAATCTATTTTAAATCCATTCCACAACGCTTTTATAGAAAAGAGTCCTTTATTCTGTCTGCACGTTCAGATGTCACGTAAAAAATAGCCAAAAGGAATTCGAGAACTATCAAAATGGCTATTTCTATTGAAATAGCCGAAATTTTTGGCGATTTCTTATGATATCCGAAATTTTTGGCGATATAACGAGAGTTCCTGAGAGAGAGCCATCCCCCTTACCTGGCTTTTATTTTTGCAATCTTTGGTCGCAAGTCACATATTTCCACTTACAGAAGTGTTTTAAATGATGAAAACATTCATCTTTTAACAATGTCAAAATAAAAAAAAAATAGTTTTCAATAAATAACGAAATGCTTTTTACCGGTTCCTACACTTATATTTGTAAAAGTTTTATATTCGTTTTGAGAAAAGTTTGACCTTACGACAAAAATTGACCGTATATTGACCGGGATATTTAATCTCAAAATCTGCAATTTTGATGTCATTTTTAACTTACTTTGAGGGATCGGTTAATTAAGTCAAAATAATTCGACGAAATAAAATTTATATGAAAAGCGGCAAAGAAAAGTGTGTATAATTTAATAAGCCGTACGAGGAAGTCATGTTGCGTCCGTATCATATTTTTCAGAAATTAAGTGACTTTAAAAAATGAACAGTGCAATTCATAAATCACTACATTGTGTAACTATACGTTATTTCTAAGTAGCTATGCTAATTAAAAATGTTTTCGGTTAAAAGTAATTTTTATTTTTAAAAAGGGAAAAAGTAACATCATTTTATGTAAATATTGTATGGTTGGCTATAAATTTCTTTTGCAGTATAAACAGTTTTTTTTCCTAGTACTTTTTTTTTAACTCTGCATTCTTTTTTGAGTAGTTCACATGTATTCTTAGAATATTTATTTGCCTCCCAATAGTGAATCTGGTAAATTCAGAACCTTATAACGCTCTTAGTTGTTTCGTTGTAAAGTATAAAACCGTCTAGTTACCTATAATTAATTTAATTATTAATTCATTATACTTAGTGAGTGAAATGGCTGTGTGCAGTCATGAAAAATCACGAGAAGTCAGAAAAAATAAAAACTGAATTTGAATAATGATAAAGATAATAAGATCTAATAAGATGTCTTTCTTCTTCTTTCCGGTGACTTATATCTCACCCATTCTTATTGTTGTCTCGGCTATTCATTAAGTCTCATATCATATGTAAATAATTAGAGAAAGTGAATGTGCAGCGGACTGAGTGAAATCGTACACTGAATGTCAATTCGTGTTTGCTTCGCTGTGATTAGTGGTTACTTATATTAAACTAGCATAAAGCTCAATAGTTAGAAGGGAAATGTTTGGCGCGACCTTTCCAGGATGTTTGTGAGAGTTCATTAGTAAGATAAAAATAATCACTACATGGACAAATCTATTTTAAAATTTAGAAGAGCTCATTCATTGAACACACTGAGAAAGAGAAAATTTTACGCGAATGTTTCTAGTATTTTCAGAACCTGCCGCGAAAAAAATCAGGGGGAGAAGTATGCAAAGGGGGAATATTGTTGACTAATGCTCACTTGTCTGACATAAAGTCAGCCCAAGCGTACGAAATACCTCATGGCAAGGAGTGCAAGATTATGCCTGTCGTTGGCAACAGCTTTGAGCTGACAATGATTTAGCTCGGTTCGGCCCCGCTCCCAGTTTTGATCGAGAGCTCCGCGGGGGGACGGGTCCCTACTCCTCTTCAACTGCCACAACCTCTCGAGATGACTTTCGGCTCGTCGCATATTTAAAGTGCCCCATGCCACACGGACATTTACAAACATCGATGCCTTCTCCGGAATTCGAACCCCGGCCCTTAGACACGACAGTCAACGACGCTAACCACTAACTGATTGGGCAGCAGAGGAAATATGGTAATGTGCATTAAATTTCAAACTGCAAATTTTGTAAATCATGATTACTTTACAGGAAAATATTTATAAAATGGTATTGCATTCCTTAATGAACGGACTACTGTTAAAACCTGAAACCTTTCAGATTTTTTTTTTCCTGTTTTCTTTTTTTACATTCTTATTAAATTTCTAATTACTAGATAAAATCATATTTGTAACTAAACCATATAATTTTCCATATGTATTTTTAAAAACATCTTAATTAATAGACTTAGTTTTTTCTGGATGCCGACATATTTGTTTTACTGGGCATGTTCAGATGTGACGCCCAAATTATAACATACATACCATTTAAGAATGGGGAAGATTTTCAGAAAAATTTTCCCGTCCAACTTTCAGATCATTTTCCTTGTATTCAGGATCATTAACAAAGGCTAATGAGACTATGGAGAGGGCAACATACACATGCGAAAAAAAAAGAAAAGAAAAGGGGGAGGAAAGAGGCTAAAAAAGTGCACCACCCGAACTTATCATTGAGCGCAAGAAGAGTGAATTGCTGATTGATTGAACCTTCTTAATGATCCAGTAATGAAAGTGATTGTTAATTTTATTAAAGACTGGTTCATTAGAGCGAACCGGAAAAACTCTTCGATTGGAGAGGATGTTTGCACATTTTTTTCCCTTAAACTTTCATCCACTTTAAGAATCTTTTGAGACAATTAAGGGCAGGGAAAAAAACTGTGTTTTGAAAAATCACCAGCCTTTTTCAAACACATTTTACTGAATGTTTTTTAATTATGTGCATTATAACTTAATAAAAAGTGTCTAAGAAACAGCGTATTTAAGAAATGATACAGTTACCCGCCCCCTTCTCCCCAAAAAGAACTCAAATAACTCACTTCGTTACGCTGATAAGCAATTCAATGTGTTTGCCAAATTTTAGGTCTAAGTTGGTATAAAATTGAAAGTAAGGAAACAAAAATCGTGTCTTATTAACCTTCAATATATATTTTTTTTCTAATGGCACGTTACAAGACTATTGAACATCAAAACAATACAAAATAATAAAGACAAGAAGATTGACGCCATGTCTATACACTCAGGGTGCTTCTCGTCACCGAGTAGCGCTCCCAAATTGAAATATGAAGAAGGGCAGAGCGTTTTCTGAAATGTAGCGAATTTCTGTCTTCCTTAACTCTTTGAAGGGCGGTGATTACCTACAGTTATCAGGTTCAATGTTCCGTCTAACCTTCTTCGGGAACATGCAAGGACCTGACTCGGAACAGAGAGCTTACTAAAGCTATGTTCAAAACTGTTGGAAGTAGACAGGATACACAAGAAGGGTATACAAAACCCTTTATTTTTCTCTATTTACAATAACTTCCGTACTTCGGAATACACAGACCCGCTACTTGGGGTCTAACGTAAAAATATAAAAAAATAGAACTAAACTCTAATTTAACTTTAAAATAATAAACGTGGAAGATTGGCCTTATATTAACAGGAAGCCGTATGTAGTACAGAGAACTGTGAACACTACAATACGTTTAAAATTTATCAAGAGGATTAAAACCTCTGGCCTGGAAGGCAACCAGCAACTGCGTAAAACTTCTAAGGTAAGCGGCCTGCTTCGACTCACTGCTTCCTCTCTCTCGCTTGGCAAAAAGCCACAACTTAAATACTTGGCGTTCGCCAGACAAACTTTGCATAAAAACATTAACGCTTATAATTCTGGCCGGAAGTAGAAAATAAGAAGTGATAGTAAAGATTTAAAATAAAATAAACGTTAGTAAAACTTAAGATCCTTACACAGTAACCACTTTTCTATTGAACGTTTTACTCATTTTGTGGTTTTCAAGAATTGACCGTTTCTGAAGTTCCCTTGTAGCTCACAAGATGGCAATCAAGAAACATGAGCCAATCACGAAACATAAGCCAGTAGTTGATGCAGCACTTCGTCTTCAAGAAAAAAAGCATCAACCAGCGAAGATAACATCACAACGATGTGCACTCTGCAGCACCAAAAAAAGAGCCTGTAAAAACAATGTGGGAATGCAGCACATGCAAAGTTGCACTCTGCTTGAAAAAAAAACTTTTTTCCATGAGTACCATAGAGACTGATTTGTAAGGATGTGTTCTGTGGGCGGTGGTCACTGACACTAACCACCAGAAGTGTTCATTTTTTCACGCGTCGTGGACAAAATATGTGTAATTGTCGCAAATAATTTCATTGTAACATCTAATAATATAACAAGACGTTTAACAACCAAGATAAATAAAACAAGACTTTTGCTGAAAAAGTTAATTGCCTTTTCCTGCCCCTCAAAGAGTGAACCCCTTGACATACAAGTAAAATACGCGTCCGAAGAATACCATTTGATTTGAACATTCATGTACAAGCTTAAAAACAGAACGTTTCATTTTCAAATTTACATTGCTACATGACAATAACAATATACTGCGCAGCGTTCGCTGAAGACGGTTCTTGACGTGTCGAAGACGTGAAAGTCTGCAATGGCACATGAATTCAATGACGTCTCTCGGACGTCATTGTATGCCAAGGGGTTAAGATTACATAAGGGGCAAAGAGAGCCTTCAATATAAACAATCCTTGGAAGTCCCTGAAACTTTAATGCAATAGGCTGGATTCCTTCCTAGAATTCATCATTTGGAATATTAGACTCTATAACAAAAAACATCGATGCACCAAGAAGGAGTTGTCTGATGGAGACAAAAGTTGGTGGATAGAAAGATTATGTACAGAATAGAAGATGATTAAAATTTCAGAACACTTAAATAATTTATTTCAGAATTACATAGTTACAAAGTAACGAGTTCAATAAGGTGTTGACCCACCTCTAGCCTGGATGCAAGTTGTCACAGGGCGTGGCATAGACTGATAAAGCTCCTGGATGGTCTCCTGCGGTATTTTTTGCCAAATTTGCTCCAATTGTCCAAATTTTCTCCATTCTTTCCAGCATCTTCTAATCGCCGCAACGCTTCGACTCCTATAACGAGCGATTCTCCGATTTGTCCAGCCTGCCTCTTTCAATACAATGATACGACCTCTTTCTCTGACAGTTGCTCGTAATGAGCTCGAATCCTGCGGCGAGGCTTTTTTCAGTTGTTGAAAGGTATCTTAAATCGCAATGCAATAGAATTTTTTCACAAAAGTTCAAGAAGAGCTCTTTGTATACGTCTACTAGATGCGCAGTTCCGATACGCTGGAGATCGCACTACTCATTCACTGGACACCAAATTTAAATCATTTGCATATTTAGTCAAAACATTTATGCATACGAAATTTCAAAGCGATCGGATGATTCCTTCTTGGTGCGTCGATTTTTTTTGTTAAAGAGTGTAGTTAAGTCTTTTGGAATTCCGCTATACGTTTCTGAATCCTTCAGTGTTATTGAATTAATGATCTTTGAAGGTAAAACTTCACTTCAGGTAAGAGGGAAAGAATAAGTATTATGTAGATGCGAGAATGTGAACATAGAAGAAGGTAGAGAATAGTGGAAGTTTTCTTCGCTAGAAATTGTTTGACAAGCATGGAATTTCTTGACAGTACGTTGCCGTACAGCAGAAACCGGTTATTCGATTGGCCTTTTTTAGGCCTCATTCTCTAAATTCATTTCAGAAATCTGTCCATTACATTTTATCAAACAGCGCTGTCAATCCCTCGGAAACAATTTTCTTCTTAATTATTTATTTCTAATTAATGTAGGTCACCAACATGATCTTTAGCGGAGATTTCAGAAATTGAAGTTTCTTTTGCCGGAGGAATTTTCAGATGATTGCCTAAGCTTCTAAGCTGATGATTGCTGTACTGCGGCAGAATCATTAGCACATACGTTTATAACTTTCATCTCCTGTCACAATTTGTTTGAGAAAAATCAGGATTAATGTCAGATATTTGGATCAACTCATAACATGACATGGCATTCGATCTTTTTTTCCGCAACACTTTTGTCAGCAACGTCTTTACTAATGTCATTAGCTATCATTCTAAGGGACATTCGAAAAACTTTCAGTAATTATCGAATTTTCTTTATTTTCTCATCCTTCAAGACTTCGAATGGCAACTACGCCTGGGTTTATCATTAACATCCTCGTGTCGGTTACATAACTGTACATGACATCGAAAAATACTGAATTGTGTTAATGTTACATCCCAGCACACTGTATACAATGTTTCTGTTACTGTTTCTCTCAATTTACAGCAAAACACTTTTGCTATTTTTTCCTCAGCTTTCGAATTTGTGGTAGCAGGTAATCAATCGATCAGAGCAAATAGTTGGATAGAGAATTCCACTTATAAGCAAAGGAACGGTTTGAGATATGAAATAAAGAAATATTGTCATCTATGGTTTGGCAGATTTGCTAGAATTTTAAAATAAACTAGCCATAAATAGTTATAGATGTTTTATGCAATTCGGAAGGTTAAATAGAAGTTCTTTAGCATCGAGGATTGGATGCAGCTTAATTTTCTTCCTCTTTTTAACACCAGAAATAAGAAGTTGTCATTACTTTCATACCTCGAATTTCATATTAAAATAAAGTAAAAGTTATTACTAATTCACTTATAGGAAATAAATGTTGCAATCCATAATTGTCTCATTAAGCCAGATAAAACAAATGTAAGTCTTCTTAGCCCAAACTGCAGGTACCCCAGAAGGGCTATCACTCTCGAATCGGCATTTTGCGTCGAATCACTACGGCTGAATCAATTTTCAGATTGTTGCCACCAAATATTATCGCTCTGTATTTTATTTAAAGCAACCAAATAATGAAGAATCTACATGAATGTATGTATGTTTCTTGCATTGTGAAAAATCAACGGTACCTGGAGTCAGCCATTTTTGAATAACCGGTAGTAAAATAGTCGTCTACCCGAACATGGTCCCTTGGAAGCCCGAATTGGAATTTCGAATTTGTTGTCTACTTCATATTTTGTAAAATTTTAACGAATTTTAGATTAAAAAACTCAACAATTTCAAAGCGAGCAGCAGCAACACCGTAGGGAATAAAACATTTTTATCTCCAGCGCGCGAGACTGTGTACTAGAAATTCTAAAGCTATACTGTTTTTAAATATTTTTAGTCCAATGTGGCATTAGCTCAAATGCTCTCGAAACGTGTATGTGTCTGTAAATGAAAAAAAAAAAAAAAAAAAAAAAAAAAACCGTCCATTTGGACGTAATACAAAATCTGAAACCTTTTAGATTTTTTTTAACTGAATTTATAATTAAGTCTTTTCGTTATAAAATAAATGCAAGAGTTTACGTGTGACCATTTATAATTGAATTTATCATACTAGCGAATTCCCCGTACAATTTTGCGCTAATACTTTGAAATGCTGGTCTTAATTGTATAATTTTATGTTGTGTGTCTTGAACGTCTAGCAATTCCTTCTTTAAGTATATGGTTTTTGGGGACCGCTCAGTTTAAAACTATTTCAGAATTTAAATCAGAAATGAATACAAAGATCACAAAACACCTTGTACAAAATGTATACCTTGTACAAAAAAGGTTACAGCCGAAAACATCGCGGACGAAAACGTCACGGAGAAAACAACGCAAGGCGAAAACGTCGTGCTACAAAACATCGTGGGAGAAAACATCGCAAAGAGAAAAACATTGCAGTACAAAACATCGTCGTCGAAAAGAAGGCGGTTCAAAAACTTCGCAGTTTAAAAACATCGTCGTAGAAAATATCGTGGTAAAAAATAAAGTATCTGCAAATCATCGCATGACGATAACATCGCAGACATGCTTTTTTCAGGCTTTAATAACTGTAAATGGATATTCCTATAATGATTTGTGAGTGCAAGATGGAAAGAAGGATAATTTTTACTTTCATATTTTTATTCAGTAATAAATTTTTCCTGAGAAAATAAGAAGGAAACTTAAGCATAGAAAATTAATGCAACTTATAGCACTCAATATAATTTTAAACCGACATAGTTAACTAACAAAGGCCACTAATAAATCACTTTTATAAAGTTTTTACTGGTAATTTTTCATGAAAAGTGTAATCTATAAGTTGCCTTTAATTAATTAATGCAATAAATTAATTTTTTCAGCAAAAATTTATTAGTCAATAAAAAACTGTGAAAGTAAAAGTTATCCTTCTTCACATCTTGAGCTCACAAATCCTTATGAGAATCATATTTCCATTTACAGATATTAAAGCCTGAAAAAAGCATGTTTACGATGTTATCGTCATGCGATGATTTGTAGATACTTTAATTTTACCACGATATTTCCGACGACGACGTTTTTAAACTGCGAAGTTTTTGAACCGCTTTGTTTTCGACGACGATGTTTTGTACCACGATGTTTTAGGGCTGCGATGTTTTCTCCCATGATGTTTTGTAGCACGACGTTTTCGCCTTGCGTTGTTTTCTCGGCGACGTTTTCGTCCGCGATGTATTTGCCGCAATGTTATCGGCAGACACCCCCCCCCCAAAAAAAACGGGCCAGTTCTTTATCTCTCGTTCTATTGGACCGATTGTCGGAATTTAACTTGCATTTTCCATATCTCGAAATTGCGACTTGGGACATATCAGATTTATATTTAGCATTTTCCTAACATACAGTGTCTCAAAAAAGTGATGGGACACTTGCGCTTTACAAAAGGAAACTGCAATAAAATAAATTTAAAAAACATGTAAAATTTTTTGTGGGTGTGTTTCATACTTAAATTTAGTAACAATAATTAGACAACATACATTTTCTTAAATATTAAAATATTAATTTAATAAAAATACAATTGTTTAGAACGGAGCAGAAAATGGCTCACTTAAGTGATGGGACACTACGTACTATGCAACAAAAATCGTCTGAAGTAAGCAATAAAAATATCTTTTGGGGTATTTATTTTTACTCAAAAGCAATTGCCAATAATTTATAAAATCGTCTGCAGTATTTCTCTCCAGTTTGTTTTGGAATTTTTGTGTTTTTTAGCTCTGTGCAGCCATGAATGCTAAACGAAAAGAAACTTTGCCTGGAATTCGAAAATTAGTTATTAATTTGCATATTGAACGTGGAAAATCTATTAGAGAAACTACTGAAACAGTTAACTTCAGTCATTTAACAGTTTTTAATATCATTAAACGATATAAAAAGAATCATATGATTCAGGATAAAAGAAGACCTGGCCGACCAACAAAAGCTATCCAATGGAATAAAGCGAATTATCGTTCGAAATATTTAAAAAAAATCCAAGAATGAGTGCTCCTAAAGTTGCTGCTGATTTACAAGCATTATATGGAGTAATTGTTAATTCCGAGACTATTAAAGAGTAATTCGATCTACTGGATATCACGGTAGAGCAGCCGGGAAAAAATTCTTCGTAAGTGAAAAGAATAGAAAATTCAGACTGGCTTTCGCAAAATCCAACACAAATAAGAATTCTGATTACTGGAATGAAGTTATATTTTCTGATGAGAATAAATTTAATATATTTGGTTCTGACGGTAGAATCTTGGTGTGGGGAAAACCCAGGGAAGAATTTCGCAAACAGAACTTGGTGCCAACAGTAAAACATGGTGGAGGAGGAATTATGGTATGGGGGTGTATGTCGTCCGCTGGAGTTGGTAATCTTGTTTTTATTGACAGTGTAATGGATCAGTACAAGTATATTGACATTTTAAATCAAAATTTGAAATCTTCAGCACAAAAATTGAACCTTCATAACGATTTTAAATTCTACCAGGACAATGACTCCAAGCACAGGGCTTTGAACGTTAGACTCTGGCTGCTGTATAACTGTCCTGAAATAATAAAAACACCCCCACAATCTCCACAAATAAATACCATAGAGAATATTTGGCAAGAATTGGAATCAAGAATTCGCAAACACACCATTTCTTCAAAACAACAATTAAAATCGGTGCTTCAAGAAGAATGGGGTAAAATCACTCCAGAAATCAAAAAAAAAAAAAAAAAAAAAAAAAATTAGTCGAATCCATCCCAAGAAGATTAAATCATGTTTTAAAAGTAAAAGGAAATCCAACAAAATATTAAAACCTTTTAAAAAGTAAAATTTTTGGATAAATATTTGATGGAAAAGTAAGTGTCCCATCACTTAAGTGAGCCATTTTCTGCTCCATTCTAAACAATTTTATTTTTATTAAATTAATATTTTAATATTTTGAGAAAATGTATGTTATGTAATAATTGTTACTAAATTTAAGTATGAAATACACCCACAAAAAATTTTACATGTTTTTTAAATTTATTTTATTGCAGTTTCCTTTTGTAAAGCACAAGTGTCCCATCACTTTTTTGAGACACTGTAGGTATTTTGACATAAAATAGGACTTTTTTGAAATAACATGTCAATTCTTTTCCATATTTCGATTCTATGACTGAAATTATGCCAACATGCCAAGTTTTGTAAAAGTCGCACGAGTAGTTTTCAAAAAATTAGGTTTCAAAATTTTATCTCCTCCATGTTAATTAAATTTGTTAGATATTTATTAATATCTCTTTTTTTGTATTAAACTTACTTGATTTTTTATCTCGCATTTCAAAATTGAAGTTCATTCCAAATAAATTTTGCACAATTTTTGTGATTTTTTTAGATTTGTATTTTTAAGGAATTTTTATAAATTTTTCGAAAAAAAAAATTTTACTATAAACTATAAAATTTTTACCATCATCTTAGTTAAATTTTTTTTAAGATATACATGAATTGACATATTGACGCGTTTTGAAATTTGGAATATTTCTTATAAGCGATAGTAACATCAAATGTGGTTACCCAATTTGTTAAAATTATTTCAAAGTATGAACGATGACCTTTTTTTCGCTCGTATAAATGAAAAAAAGGGAAGAAAAACAGTTTGCTATAAATTAAGAATTTCGGAAAGTGAATTTTTTTGGCGCAAACTGAAAAGAAAAATGCGCCAAGATAATTTTTTTAATTTCTCACCAAAAATTACAAAATTTAATATCTAGGCATTAAGTATTGAAGTCGTAGAATCGAAGTACGGGAAAAAAATTACATACATATCTTAAGTCGCGTTTTTGAGACACGGAAAATAGTTAAATTTCGACAATCGGTCCAGTGGAACGAGAGCTATGGAATTGTCTCTTTTTGTGTGTGTGTGCAAGGTGTACTTTAAAAATAATAAAAAGTATAGCATTGCATTTTTACTTTGTATTAAATGGTTTTAATTAAAGAAATTAATTTAAATCTGCTTTTAATGAAAAGCGAATTTAAGAGTACACTCTTTTAACATGTGATTTATTTTTTAAATGTATTATTTAATTATTAAAAGACACGAATGGAATTTCGTAAGTGAAGTAACGTACTTAAAGCTTTTTCATCTTAGTTCATTTTCTAGCCATATTTTGACAAGAAAAATTATTTGAATAACAGTTGATGTATTTTATATTATCTTAGAGTCTCTCTTAAATCAAAATAGGTTTCGTTGATAAAGAGGGTTATTTTAAGAGTTAGCGAAGCTCTAAATGTGGAATGTTAAAGTAGGGAATTAAGAGTGCCACATTTAGAACCGCCATATAGTTCTACTGGAGTTATAATAGATTCACTAAAATTACAGCAATCTCTTTCTTTTTTTTCTCTCTCTCTTTTTCTCTTTTTTACTTCCTTGTACGAAGTAAAAGAAATATTTTAATCGCGAAAAATTTCGGGTGTCATATTTCAACGGAAATATCCATTTGGACGATTTTTTTGCATGACGTCTGTACGTACGGATAGAATGAAAGACTCTTTATTCGAAAATGGAATCAAAATGGACTTTTTTGTGACCTTTCTATGTACGTACGTTTGTATGCATCTCACATAACTCAAAAACGATTAGCCGTAGAACTTTTCTATGAAAAATTTGAAATTTTGAATGAGACAGCTATAACATCTAGTCGAGCACCCCCTTGTTTTATTGCAATTTAGCAGAATCAAAAGGTTATATATGTACATCCACCCTTCTTATTCGACTCGAAGTCCTTTAAACTGCCTTTATTTTCGCAGTTATTCGTCGTAGTCATAGCTTTCCAATTACATAAATATCTTAAATAACGAAAATATCCATATTTTGAGAATATCAAATTAAAAAAAATTAATTTTTTAGAAATAACGAAATCCAACTTTTAATCCCCCTCCCGGTTTCTATACTGATATTTGGGAAAGTTTCATAGTCTTATTTAAAAACAAAAATACGAGAAGTTTGACTTCGTATGAGAAAAATTGGCCGAAATATTTAATTTTAAAATTTGCGATTTTTCATGTCATTTTCGACTGGCTTTAGAGATTGATTAATTGAGTTAGAATAATTCAGGGAAAAGTTCTCAGTTTAAGTGAAGTTTAGCAAAAAAGTGTATATAATTTAATAAGCCGTAGATGGAAGTCATGGTCCACATCACATTTTTTTAATAAACGCTAATATGAATTTAATTAAAATTTTTAAAAATTTAAAGATTTTCTTAGGTTAGTATTCGTAAAATACGAATGAAAAAAAAAAGAGATAAAAAATTCGAACTTTGGAATCTTGAATCTTTTTTAAGATTCGTCGCATTCGAGGATTTGAAATAATAGAGGGGACAAAAAATGTACGGGGAGACCACAACGCCTGCCGTTCCTCTTACTTATATGGAACTATTTTCTAAATGTAAGGCAAAGAATAAGGCCGGTTTGGATGGTCTCGCCAGTGCACCCATGGTATCAGAGTATAAGTGCCCTGGTAGCTCCTTGGTTCAGAGCAGCAACAGAAGAGATCAAACTGCACTTACTAGATTCCTTAGTGGCCATCTGTTATCAATGACTTTTGTCGGTGGTACTAAACACTATGAAATATGCACTAAGTGTTCTTCCACACAGGCCTCTCCTGACTACATCTTATCTTGTCTTGGGCTTACCAAACAGGATCTGGTTCAAGATCCCCTTTTTGTACTGGACTCTTTCAGGCTGAATGGGCTCATGGACCTGATCTTGGTCTGCTGGTCACGGGGATGAGAAACAACAAAAAGTAGGGATGAATAAAATGTATATAAAAAAATTGTAGAATATTAAAAAAAATCTGAAAACATTCAGATTTTATATTATGCCTATTATGCCTCTCTCTTTTTTTTTTTTTTTTTTTTTTTTTTTTCCATTTACAGTCACACACGTTTCGAGAGCAATTGGGCTAATATTCTTTTGGGCTAAGGATGTTTAAAAACAGACTATCTTTAGAATTTTCGATAGAGAGTCTAGCGCTGGAGATAGAAATTTTTTTTTTTTTTTTCGTAGTGTATTGCCATTACCTGCTTTCAGATAGTTTAATTTGTTAATAAAAAATTCATTAAAGTTTTAAAAAATTCGAAATACAAAATAAAATATTAAAAAGCAGCATATATTTAAAATTTTCGATAGACAGTCTCGCGTGCTGGAGATAAAAATGTTTTTACCTGTACAGTGTTGCCATTGCTTGCTTATAAATCGTTGCGTTTATTAATCAAAAATTCGTTAAAGTTTTACAAAATTCGAAATACACAATAAAATATTTAAAAACAGCATACCTTTAAAATTTCTGATAGGCAGTCTCGAGCGGTAAAGGTAAAAATGCCTTTTCCGTGCAGTGCTTCCATTACTCGCTTTGAAATCACTGAGTTTGTTAATTAAAAATTCGTTTTTTACAAAATATAAATACATTATTAAACAAATTTCGAAATTCAAAATTCAGGCTTCCAGGTGTCCATATTCGAGTGGAGGACTATGTTATTCAAAATTTGATGGCTCTAGGTACCGTTGTTTTTTCACAGTGCGAAAAACATGCGTACATTTCTGCAGATTCTTCGTTATTTAATTTCTTTAAATACAATACAGGACGATAATATTTGGTGGCAACAATTTGAAAAGTGATTCAGACTTTTATAGTGATTAATTGCGAAATTCCGTGTTGAAACTAATAGCCCTTCTGGGCTAATAGTCCTTTGGGTTAAAAATACGAATATTTGTATATCTTCCCGAAATTTAAAAAAAAAAAAAAAAAAAAAAAAAAAAAATATTCATTTTCTCCACTCTTCACTATGGAGTAACATTAAAGTCTGAAAAAATAACAGAAGAATTAAATTATTGAGATGTGGTATTATACATCATTAAAAATTACCTACAATTGCTACAGAAGTGAAATCAGAATTATGCTGTAATTTAGTAGAACTACACTATGCTGAGAATTTCTTATGATTGTTGCTCCCATTTATAGATTTCAAGCTCGTCATTTCGAGTTTTATTTCTGTTTCTTCGATGGCAACGACCTTCGTTGTTAATTAGATTAAGAATCACCGCAAATAGTTGGACATATTAGATAGTAGCGTATGTTTAAAGTTTTTTGTGTAAGTGTGAAATGCAGATAGAGATAAGAATCGGTGAAATCATCTTAGTCAGCACTCTAGGATCAGCCTATTATGCTGACTGAGTTAATCCTCCGGCAGCGCACGCAGTGGGAGGATAAGAGAAAGGCTAGGATTAAGTAAAGGGATTAAATGATGTTTCTAAGCAACAGTAACTCATGCAAGTAACTCTTGCGTCGTCGTTCATTTGGAAAAGTTAGTTGTAAGATCTACTTCTTTACCACTTGTGTCTAATACTTTACTGTAGTGACGGAAACACAATTAATTAAAATTTTTGTAAATAACACAAAAATAGGTAGTAATGAAAATTTTTATAAAAATTTTAAAATACCCTAAAAAATGAAAGGTTTCAGGTTTTAACGGTCACCCAAAAGGGTTTTTTACGCTCTCGCTGACCTTGGAGTCTTGTAGTCTGTTGTTACACTCACCTCTAGTAACCCCCCTTTTTTTGTTGTCTTTTTAACTTTATTATTAAGCAGAATTTTCTTCGCAGTTAAACCGTACACAATTCAATTACAAAATTACAAAAATTTTAAAAGAAGCATAGTAGTACACGTTAAGAATCGCCCCATACAGCGTTCAGTATTGGCATACATTTTTCTGTTTATTTCAGTCTTTTCTCAGTTTAATACATATTAATCTTCAGTTTTCTTACCAAGTTGGTTTTACAAAGCTATTTTTTATCTAACGTTTTGTTTACTCTATTCATTAAATATCATGTTCTTGGCACGCCACATGAAATTCGATTCAACAGCAAAATCGCAAAATATTTAAAAGCAGCATATCTTTAGAAATTCCGACAGACATTTTCGCGTCATGGAGATCATGTTTTATTCCGTACGGTGCTGCCACTGCTCGCTTTGAAATCGTTAAGTTGGTGAAACAAAAGTTAGTTAAAAGTTTCAGAAAACATGAAATAGATAATAAAACAAATTCCAAATTCGGGCTTCATGGTCCCCATATTCGGTTGGAGGACTGTGTTATTCAAAATTGGATGGCCCTAGGTATCGTTAATTTTTCGCAATGCGAGAAAAATGCAAACATTCGTCAAGATTCTTCATTATTTAATTTCTTTAAATATAATACAGTGCGATAATACTTGGTAGCAGGAATTTGAAGAGTGATACAACGCTTATCGTGAATCGACGCAAAATGCCTAAACAAAATTAACAGTCCATCTGAGCAAAGTGCCCCTTTGGACTAATAATTTTAAATACATTTAATTTATTTATAATACTATCCATTAGCATGGCCAGCAGCCTGATATAATTATTGTAAAAAATAAAATATGCAATGCTTTTAATTAGTCTAATTAGTGCAATTTCACGAGTCCAGATGGTAATAAGTAAAAACATATGTAAAAGGTCCGAGCTTATTGCTTTGAAATCAATTGGTTAATTTTTTATTTGAGTGTAGCAAAGTACTATCCTACTAAGGCTATCCGTTTAATGGAAGGGATGTCTTCATGGAAGGTGGACTCATTCATCTTCATGACTTCATGGATGGTTGTATTCAAGTTACGCATGGTGAAAAACAGGAAAATCAGCCGATTCAGCTAAACCTTTTGCCTGGGTTCCAACCCTGGACGCATTACCAGTTTTCAGCCTGTCATATTAGGGACCCTAATGATCAGCATTAAGTGCTTAATAAACTGATCATCAGTGATCAGCTTAATCAGTGATAAGCATTAAGTGATCCCTAGTGATCAGCATTAAGTGCTTAATTATGTTTTTTTATAAATTATGTGCATGTTCTAAGGTGATAAAAATAACTATGGAATTAATTTAGGTAAGGTTTTTCTTTGTAATTACTGTATATCAGCATTATGTATTCAAGTTTTTGGAATCAGATATCAGTTTTACTGAGTATGGTGCTGCACTTTTCTGTTTATGTTCACTTTAATGTACTCAAGTCTATATTTATTACTTTTATGCATGTACTATGAAAGTTAATTCGTACTTGGCTAGGATTTAGACAACATAGCATTACTTGATCAGTTTTTATGTATTACTTTCATCAGTTTTAGTTTTTATATATTACGTATGCATTTTTTAAGTGTTATGTATGCAGCTTTCTGTATTTCTGTACTCAATATCATGTTACTTTTTGCCTTTAATGTCCAGTTTTGTACTTATGTGTGTATTATTCTGTTTGCAAGTACTACGAAAGAAAATGTAGATGCATGGTTCAATTTGTAAAACAACTCCAGTTTAAGTTTGCGCAAAGAACCAAATTATGCAGCAATTTGTTATATTAGTGTTACAGGTACACAGTCTTTTAAATGTTTTTACATAGGAGTCAGGCACATGGAAAGTAATCTGCGTTAAATTACGTTTGGGCGCTAGGATTTGTTTTAAAATTTTTTTTAAAGTTTACTATGTGCAATAATTTAATAGGTTACGTCTTTCCTTCATGCGAGACATTTTACAATAAATATGTGACAGTTGTGTCAGGATTAGTATCCGCTTGCAGACATTTAGCAAGTCCAGAAAATCCACGGCTGTTAATTTTTGAGGCAGAGTCCTCTTTTCTTTACTTTACTAACACAAGATTCTGTGTATTCTAACAGCGATTCTTAACAGTCTTTTGATTTCTTCTTTGCTTAATTTTAAGTAGTTCCTAACAAAATATTCTTTCCCCGAACAACAATATCCAAGCTTACATGTAGACTTTACGAGGTTCTTAGCCGTCTATTGTGATTCTAAGGCCAGGTTTCTTGGTAGCTCTCACTCACTCACCAGTTCAGCGATCTTTAACCCTTTGCGGCACAGTGTGTCCGGTCTGGACACACCTAAAAATTTCCTTCTGTACGCACAGAACAATTGAATGAAAAAGGATTTATTGGTTACTCTGAACCTTCTTTATTTATAGTAGATGGCAGCTCAACACAAACCAGTTCATATATTTTAGCCATGTTTAGTTTTTTTAAGACCTTCATTTTTCAAAGAAATCTTCCAGACATTTTTTAAGGTATAAAAGGAATTATTTGAAAAGAAATTTGTATGTTATTTTTTTGGCTGTATGCTAATCTCCTTATTCTATATTAGTTTTAAATTTTTACCTTGAAATCTTGACTAAAATCAAACGGCGAACATTAGGTGTGCCCAGACCGGGCTCACCGATCATCTAGGACAACTGAGAGTCTCTATTCTTTGTTTCTCCGCATCTCATCGGTTAGTTCATTGACAACAATGCTCGTTTCAGCACTCTTTTCGAAACTCTATTCAATCAGCGTGCCACTTTGGGCACACTCACAGAATTAAAATGTGCTAGCTTCACAAAATTTTACTTGTGTACTCCTCTAGACCTAATTAAACTGCCTACGTGTTTTCTTTTTTTAAATCAAAACTCCGACTTTAAGAGGTAGCGTGCCGGAAAGGGTTAACCTACTGAAGAGACAGTTTGGACGGGTTTAGTCTTTTAAAATATTTTATATCGGTTGAAACGCCGAATTCTTTAAGATTCTATTGTTGATGTTGAATCGAACGAATTGCCACCACTGTACGGTCACTGTACATTTACAAACATCCTTACCTTCTCCGGGATTCGAACCTGTGCCCTTCGGTACGGCAGTCAGCGTCGCTAACCGCTATCTCGGTTGGTGGTTTAAGACTTTATTAAATTAGCGAAAATTATGAAATAAATAAAAAGCAAATTCAAAATTCAAAATGATTATATTTCTAATCATTCGCAGGATTTGCTTTTTATAATTAAAAGATGTCTTTTACATCAAATACTATTTAGCCAAAATGGCATCGCTAAAGGCTCCAGACTGTTGACAATAAAAAATAATGTTATTGAGATAATGACTTAGAAGGCAATTACGTTCAATGTTGCAAAACAGAACCTGTTGATAACTGATGTTCATTTGCTTTCGAATCTAAATACACTTCAAATCTGGAATCGTTTCTTTTCAGTGTTGACGATAAATACTTGAATCTTTTGGCATACAGGGTCTTCAAGTTCTTCTACAGCATGGGATTTATTTTTATGTATTTTAATCCTCAACAAATCCAAACGTAGAAATTGGTAGGATATCAGATCAGAAATTCTTATTTCTTGGCGATAAAATTTTTTTCGAAATAATTGTGTCTGAAACAACTATGTTCAGTTGAGGAAAACTCTGGTTCTTATAATTATTCAATTAGCAACGAAAGTAAAATTTTAAAACACATATTTAGATTTAAAACTTCCACATTACGCCTCGGTTCTTCACGACACACCAGTTAGGAAACATTAGAATTATACTCAGATAAAAACAACGAAGCAAATTTCTACCATGGCGATGGTCCATTAATGGATAACCATAACTTTCCATCCGTGATATTTATGGCGACACAGCGAAATATCCCAGGTTTCAATAACTCTGACTCAATTCGGCTGGGATTATTGCAAGCCGCCATGGAATGAAGACATAAATGTCACAAATGTGCCATAAACATTCAAAATGGATTATTCCGAGTTGCGACGTTCAGACTGCATGCGGCTCCCTTTCTCTCGACCAATGGATTCGAAATACCTGATTCTCGAGAAAAATTCTTAGAAATTTAGGGAATTAAAAAAAGGAAGAAAGCCCAATGTATCTGTATGAAGTTCGCAATATATTATGTTAGAAACATTTTTATCAGTAACAATGACGCTACGAATGTTTATAAAAATTGTCGATTGGTTTACATTAGTAATCAAATATATTATATATTTAAAAGAATAAATGAAAAGACTAAAATTAGTATGAAACGCGTTTAATTTCTTTTAGATTATTCAACGTGTTAAGCACTTACAGAATAATGAAACCTGAAAACTAAATTAAAGATCCTCTGTTTTGCCGAATGGCAGTATTCTAAGAACTTACTATGCTCAAGGTCACGCATTAGGAGAATTTAATGCGTTATCTTTCTTGAGGTGGCAATATTTGCCAGGGTGAGTGGATTATTTAGATGCGTGCCTTGGATACAATGAGATTCCTTTAACCAAATAAACAGCCGAAACTTTTTTCAAGTGGAATAGATTATTTGCAATTGTTCATTTTGCATATTATCGACATGCTCAGTTTCAAAGCAGTTTTACAATTCATAGCTCTGAATTTAATACACTTTTTCCAGGTTTCGATGCAGCCTCATATTTGTAGCTCTCCCTGAGGAAGCACATGCGGAATTTTCAAGAAAAATCGCTCGTAGGGCTTCGGTAATGTGTTTTGTGTAAATCTGCAGAATGTTCCAAAACCAGGCTTCTGCCCATAAATCGGGTTAGACTTTGTAGGCTTAAACTTAACTGTGTCTTTTTAGGCTCCGTCCAGATGATGGTATAAATGTCATAACTGGTTTAAACCCAGCTTCGCTGCTAGGTAGCCAGACCTTGCTACGTCGCAAAAACTGGTTTAAGCTTTTTTGGGCATAAAGTTCGAAGTTTTTAACTTTATGCCAATTTGATGTAAGACAGCATTCAGACGGCGATGTAAATGTCACAGAGGCATAGTCACAAGGAATAAAATGCGGTAATTCCGTTCACATCTGCGACACAGGTCTAAGCCGCACCTACTTAGAGAAGCTAAATTTGCGCATGCGTTGGATGTGTCTACAGCTTTCCCGCTTTGTTTTCCCATTCAGGCTTCGCGCGTTCGCTCTGATTGACGCTTATCCCAAGTCGGCATAAAGTTGGAAACTTCGAACTTTATCCCAAGAGCCAAGATTTTCTGACGTAGCACAGACTGGTTGCCTGGCAACGCAGCTCGGCTTTAACCAATTATGTCCTTTACACCGTCGTCTGCACGCAGCTTACAGAGTCAACCAGTTAAAGCAAACGCGCGAAACATATTACGGAAGAGAACAGAGACGTAAAACTGTGGATACATACACGCATACGAAAATTTAGCTTCTTCTCTAATTGGCGACGGCTTAGATCATCTCTCGCAAGTATGCTTTATTACTATGCCTGTCTGACATTTATACCGTCTATACAGCATGTATATATATATATATATATAATTAAAAACCTAGGTAGTAAATACTGTGCAGTAAGACCTATTTGGTCTGAAACATTTTTTGTGCAATATGCTGCATATATATATATGTGTGTGTGTGTATATACCCACCCCATTACCCTGCTTAAAAGTCCTTACCCGGGCTTTATTTTTGGAATCGTTGGTCGTAATCATGTACTTCCAATTATAAAAGCGTTTTAAATGACGAAAATATTCATGTTTTGACAATGTAAATTAAAAAAAATATATAACGTAATCTAACTTTTAATGCGGTTTCCGGGTTCTTAGACTTATATATCTGGAATGTTTTAAAACAGAAATGTAGAAATTTGATTGCCGTACGAAAAAAATTGATTGGTATACTTAAGCTCAAAATTCGCAGTTTTTGTTGTCGTTTTCAACATACCTTGCGAGATGGTTTATTAAATTATTATAATTCGAGGAAATAAGTTTAAATGAAGTGTAGCAAAAAACATATATTATTTAATTGGCCGTACCGTAGCTGTATTGGTATACGAGTCATATGATATCCTCATCACATCTTTTAGATAAGTGACCAAGCATTGTCTTCTAACTTCCTCTTTTTTAAACACCCTAAGCACGAGTACAATTTTCAAAAAATTGTAATAAAAGTAACTTGAAAATAAACGAAGTCAGGTTCTTTACAATAATGCAAAAAGCTTTATATTCAAAACAAGAACAACGCAATAAAGGGAAAATTAGAACCAATACTTTTTCTTTGCTCTTAATTCATAACTATAATAAATATAACTTCTATAGCTCTTAACTATAATAAATAATAAAAATTTTTTAAAAAAATCTGAAAGGTTTCAGATATTAAATTGTCCCCCCCTTTTTTTTTTTTTTTTTTTTTTTACGTTTTGTATGCTACCTTTATTAATTATCATGTTCTACGTTCTCAAACCATACAATTCAGTTCAACAGCAATATCCAAAAATAAGTTTTAAATGAGCATATCTTTAGAATTTCCGATACAGAGTCTCCCCCGCTGGAGATAAAAATGTTCTTTTTTTTTTTTTTTTTTTTTTTTTTTTTTTTTTCCGTACAGTGTTGCCATTGCTCGCTTTGAAATCGTTGAGTTTGTTAATCAAAAATTTCTTTGGTGTTACAAAGTATGAAATCTACATTAAAACAAATTTCAAATTCAAATTAGGGCTTCCACATGCCCATATTCTATGGAAGATTACCTTATTCAAATTTTGATGGCTCTAGGAACCGCTGTTTTATCACAATGCGAGATACATACATTCATGCAGGTTCTTCATTATTAGTCCAAAAGGGCTTTGTCTCTGAGGGAATATTGTTTTCGTTTTGAGATTTTGCGTCGAATCGCTCTGAATGTCCGTTTCACTTTTCAAACTATTGCCACCAAATATTATCGCCCTGTATTATATTTGAAGAAATTAAATAATGAAGAATCTGCATAAATGTATAAATGCTTCTCTTATTGTGATAAAACAACGGTACCTAGAGCCATCCAATTTTGAACGTCGTAATCCTACTGCGAATATGGGCATCTGGAAGCCCAAATTTGAAATTTGGAATTTGCTTTATTATCGATTTCATATTTTGTAAAACTTTAACGAATTTTTGATTAGCAAACTCAATGATTTCAAAGCCAGCAATCGCAACGCTGTACAGAAAAAACATTTTTATCTCCAGCACTTGAGACTGTGTATCCGAAATTCTAAAGATATGCTGAATTTAAAATTATTTTGCGATATTGCTCTTGAACTGGATTTTATGCTTTAATTGCGAAGAACATGATATTTAATAAATAAATGTAACACACAAAATGTTAAAAACGCCCCTTTGGACGTAATTTAAAATCTGAAACCTTTCAGATTGTCTTTTTTTAATTTTCTTATAATTTCTTTTTCTTTTGAGATTTGGCGGCTAACCCGTTTAGTTTGTCACAGAAATAAGTTCCGTGTGTTTTTGTTTACAACTGTTAGTTTACGATGAATTTTAACATGGAGTGCAGAAATAAACCTTTTCGATATATTTCATTATTTTATTTTTACAAAGGCAAGAAAGCGACTGAGACTCACAGAGATACGTGAAAGTTTATGATATTAATTGCTTAACGTTTGTGTCAGAATTGGTTTAAAAGCTTTCGCTTTGGAGATTTTTTTCTTGAAGATGATTAGTGTTCTAGACGACCTTCTGAAGTTGATGATGGCAAAATTAAAGCCATAATTGAATCGAATCGTCATATAACTGTACGAGAGTTTACGAAAATTTTAATTCTATCACATACAAGAATTAAAAATCACGTAAAATATCTTGGACTTGTTAAGAAGCTTGATATTTAGGTTTCGCATGACAACACACGACGAATCAATATATGCGATACGCATTTCAAAAGTTATGTAATAGACCCTGTTTTGAAGAGAATTATCACTGGGGATGAAAAATGGATCGTTTACAATAACATTAATCGAAAAAGGATCATGAGCCAAGCATGATGAATCAACACAAATCATATCGAAAGCTTAATAGCGTTAGAAAAACAAAATGCTGTCAAACTGATGGGATTATAAAGGTGTTGTGTATTTCGTGCTGCTTCCAAGCAACCAGACGATCAGCTCATATGTTTATTGCCAACAACTTAAGAAATTGAAGCAATCAAAGAGAAAAGAATGAAATGGCAAATCGCAAAGGAATCGTGTTCTACCACGACAACGCGATCACACATCTTTAGCAATGTGTACGAAATTAGTAGAACTTGGTTGGGAAGGGATGTCTCATCCTCCATATAGCCCCTACCTCGCAGCATCGGATTAGTATTTATTTAGAAATTTACAAAACATCTTAAATGATGAAAATTTCGGTAATAATGATGACCTCAAATCGCACTTGGCTGAATTTTTTGCAGATAAAAACCAGAAGTTAGCGTGGAGTTAGGAAGTTACCAGAAAGATGGCAAAAGGTCATCAAAAGTTACCCAAAAAATGTCAAAAGATTTGATTGATTAAAGTTCATTTGTTGTATGGAAAAAAACTGAATTTATTTCACGCTAAAAAATCGAAATTACTTTCCTGCCAACCCCGATACTTTGATGATGTACCTAAGATCCTGCTGAAAAGCATTAAGAATATGTTTAGTCGCCAGAAATAAAACGTATCTCATGGTCCCGTTTGTAGTTAATAATTTAATTAAAATAGTTAAAAAAAGCTTTGTAGTTAGTTAGTTATACAGGAAAACTAATATTTTCTAATAAAAACTTCTGCTTTGCTGATAGATTATTTTTAAATGGGTTTAGTATATTGATTCCCGTTTCACCACATAGCGCTTAGTCCCATCTAATTAGTTTTAGATTTAATAGAAAGAAAACTCGTTTGTTCTCTTTTTCAAATCAGTGCATTATTTTTTACTCGAATGAAAAATTATTTTACATTGTTATAAAGATTAATATATATTATTTGGATTTTACTTTAACTCTTATTATAACCGGCTGATAATTATAATTAGAATGATAAGCAGAGAAATGGAAACTAAGAGAAATGCTTTTTTTTTTTATCTGAAAAAATGAATGATTAGAATATTGTATAAAAATTTTTAATTTAATTTCTCATAGCAACATATTTTTCCATATATTTCCAATAGCAACATATTTTTATTATTCTCATTCAACATATTTTAATCCAAGAAAAACAAGATTAAATTATTTACTATTTTATTCTAAATAACTGCATTAATTATAAAATGTGAAAGCACTGTAAAATTAATTGGAACATTCCTTCGTAATGAAAAGTTTTTTTTTCTTTTACTACCTTGTACGAATTAAAGAAAGTATTGCGATTGCGAAAAATTCCAGCTATCATATTTCAACAGAAATATCCATTTTGACTGTTCTTGAATACATTTTGACTTTTTTTTACACTTGCCTGACCCCTGCTAAAAATGCTCCCTAGAAAACCCATAAAATGTTTTTACGGGGAATTGGCCTGCGGGTAACCGTAGGCCAAATCCCCGTAAAAACCCATAGAAAGCGGTGTGATTGCATCCTAATTGACTTAATTACCGTGAATGGCCTTAGGGCATAAAATCTGGTAAAAATTCTATGTAATTGTATACCAGTATTGAAAGAAGCTGATAAGAAATGGCTGCGACTTATTTTGAAAGTGAGGCGTAAAATATTACCAGCGAAGATATTCTGTTTGGCATCAATTGAACCATTACTGGCTACTGTACATCGCCTCGCCTGCGCCGGCAAAACGGAAAAGTATGAAATATAATAAACTTAATAATACCCAAAATAAAATAAATTATATTGTAACAAAACAAACTTTAAAAAATTTACAAGTCTCAACAAATACCGATTCTCAACGCACAGTTCGGGAATTAAGGAAATATCTCATAGAATATAATATTTTATTCTGTATCTCACTTTTAGTGCTATGTAATCTTCTACAGATTTTATATAAATAAAATCTATAACATAATGAGTATTTATACTATATGTAGTTCTTGATGTAAAAAAGATTAATTAACTTTCGTACTGTAAAAATTCCATCTCTGTGAATAAGTATGAATATACTCATATACACGTAATTATAAGTATCTATTTATTAAGTAACTAATTTAATGAAACTAAATTCTATAGAGAAAATATATAAAACTACCATTTACCTATATATATTAATAATTTATTATTACAAAAGGTTTTTCTTATATCATCTCAAAGGAACATAAATTTAATTAAAGCGATGAATTATTGGAATAAATTTGAGTCAGTGTTTAGGTATAAGTTATTTAGATTTCTGTTCTAGAAAAAATACTTTAAAAAGTGTATAGAAATATTATTTTGAACCATAAAATTCCAAATAGTAAACTTTAAAGTACTGAAAAGGTAGCTATTGTTAGTGACAGTAGATTATATAATATAAAGATATCTCATGCTGAGCATTCTGTATTTACAATGCCAAATGAAATTTATATAGTGCAGTATTTAGCAATATAAATAAATCTTCTGTACAGCCTTATACGAACGTGGTTAAAATTTAGTTTACACTTGTTTACAAAACAATTTTATTTACATTAATGTCTATACAAACAAATAAATTTAGTGCAGAAAACTGTAACTACCACAACATAACTAATGAAAGAAAATAATGTTTAAATATTACTCTATCTATATTTGAAAGCAATGCTAAAACAGTGCCCTTACAAGACTCATGATTCGAAAAGCTGTGGTTTTAATGGTCTTGAAAAACTTTCAATTACTTCTGCAAAATTCATACCAACGTAAAATTTGCTACACCTTAATCATACAGAGAAACTTTCCTAAAACAATCAACTCCACAATTCCAGATAATGCCAGTTTCATGTAGCCTGACAAAACTATGAGTGATTTCAAGTACTGTTATTTAATTATGTTCCTGACAAATGTGTCACTGTCAGAGGTGGTCATTTAAGAAAATAACCACTGTGTGAGGTTTCACTTAATGTAATTTTTTTCAAATAAATAATTCACTTTTTATACTCCCAAAACTAGTACATTTAATATTACATAAACTCTATTAATTATTCACAAATCTATTTCTATTTCAAAAGCAATTTATGAGAAAAACCATTTGAAAATTTCTTCATCAAACTAATAATAATGAAAATTAAAGTATGCATAAAAATTATTATATGTGTTTTAACAAAATAGCACAAAATATTAATGTAAAAATGTGGTTCTAGTCTCATACTTGTAAAGAAAATTAGACCAAAAAGAAAAAACAATGTAAACAACTATGATCATCTAAATTTTCACATAATTTTAGTAATGGAAAAAAAGATTCTTTAAGCTTGATGTCTTGTCTACCTCATTCAATAAGTAACAAACACATTTAATATTTCAATGTTTACTTCATTAATAAAACTTACCTTTTTTGCTCGCGAAATATAATTAGTACATTTTTTAAGATATAAAAAAACAAACATTCTTTTTGCTCGGCCACATCACATTAGTCGAAAAATTGAAAATTAAATTATGCAAGACCATTTTTAAGTAAGGTATGCTCAAATTAATTCGTACATAATATTCAAATGATAAAGCATCTACACGAACAAGCTTTAAAAAGTATTTCTAAACTGTAATCAAAAAAACAAATTTTCAAAAAAACACAGTTTCAGTAGAATGCAAAAACTGTATTTGTGCATCTGATCTACACACATTGAACCAAATTATCAAATCTGGAATTATCACTTTTCAGTCTTTAAGCACATTGATTTTTAGGATAAAATTAAAGATAAAATATCAATTTCAGGGACAGAAGTTCCATTTCAGAACTAGTTTCAGCTATCAGCAAAGTTCTCTCAAACATTAGACACGATTACACGTGCATAGCTTTAGTATTATTTGCTTTCATATTCACAGTCAGTGCTGGTATTTTATTATTTACTATTAATATCTAAACAGTAAAACATAGTAAAATTTGTAATATAGTAAATTATTTATTGCATTACTACAGCCTACACCACGATCATAACAGAAACATCGCATAAGAACGTTAACAGAAAGGTGCCATATTGCTTTTTTGGAAAATTTCTTCTCACGGAGGCAGCGAGAGAGGGAGGGGAATTTTTTTTCCTCACGTTCGCGTTAACACGGAGAAAAATAGTTTTGCGTTTGTGAATGAACGTGGTCGCGTTAAAGATATGAAGGTTGATAACGGTGTTTATTTCTAATATCAGAAGTATAAGTGCGTATGTGTGTGTAGTCAGAGAACCATCACGTGGCAAAAACCATCTTCCTAAGATGACCACCTCTGAAACAAACCAATATTTCTGAAAACATAAGTATATTTCGGTATTGAACATCCCCTCTGTAAGACGACCATTCACAAAGAAAATTCTGCAAATGTGGCTTGTCGCCTTAGAGAGATTCATTTCGTAAAGGCAATCTCCGTAAGACGACCACCTCTAAAATATCAACGTATTTCTGAGAACATGAGAATGCATTGATATTGAACAACACCTCTCTAAGGCGACCACTTGCAAAGATGCGTTTTTTATTTGGAGCTGGTCGCCTTAGAGAGACCTCGTTGTGTGAGGTGTATATGATTACTGTTATTATTTCCGACAAAAGTTTTTTTTTAAATCAAATAAATAAACATATTTAATAAAAAAACTCTCTAAAACGACCACCTGCATTTCCAGGTTACTCTGATGGTCTTAAAGAAATCATATTTTCATTATATTAATTTTATTGTTTACAAGAAATCTATTAACGTCACATAGAAAATTAATATAAATCCATACAACCCAACAGAAGATTAATAATTATATTGATACCAGTAAGAAAACCTATATTCTATATTCAACTCAATTTTAAAATACGCGTTATTGGAATCTGCCAGCAATGGAAGAAACTGCGGTCCGCAAAATCTCTGAAAGGAAGAATTGTTTTGAACCTACTACATTTGGATAAAGTACCTATCTAGAATATAAAATGTATACGTAATAATATTTATTAAATGGAACAAGTTAATTTTTACTATTGAATTGAATAATGATTTACGTCATTATGCTTCTTCACCTGTACAAAATCATCAAATGTACTAATGTAGTTGCGTTAATACATGAGCACCACATTTTACTTAACTTTCTCATCAATGTTTTACAAAAAGTACTATTTTATGCTATCAGTGTCATAAATAAAGTAGATTTCCAAAAACTTATAATGGATATATTGAAAAATTTCTAGTTCTGCTTTTCGTATATTATACTTTTGTTTGCATTCAAAATTTGCGATGGTATTGTTTGTGATGATATATTTTCAGTTTTACATAAATGTTACTATAATATGTATTTATACTATAATATACTCAAATTGTATTATAATATATAGTATATATTTAAATCTTATAAGATGTCGAATGCAAAATTTCCAACTCTTGTGCAAACTATCGTCTGCATCCAAAATTAAATCAAATGATGATGAAATTATATAGTAACTTACAGATTAAGATCTTAGCTGTGTATCTCTAATTTAATTTAATTAATGTAGCAAATATACTTTATAAATTTTGAAATCATTTTCTCTTTGTTTCATTTTGCATTCATAAAAATATATTTCATGTGGACACAACAGGGTTTTCTTGTACGGTCTATTAAATTATGCACATGCTTTGCTGCATTTCATTTAAACTTATTTCCTCGAATTTCATTAGAGATATATTTCTCATTCAATTGATATATTTCTCATTTCGCGGCAAGGCAGAAGTACATAAAAGCTGAAAGCATCTTCATTAAAAATTTTAAAATACAGAAAAACATAAAACATCAAATAGAGTTAAAAAGAGTTTAAAAAAAATTTTTTTACAATTAAAATAAGAGTTTCTACACAAAAACGAGCCATTCGGCCAGCGGGCAGGAAGGTATCTTTTGGTGCACAAAATTGAAAGTTTACTTTTGGTCCCACTCGGTAAAAAGACATTGAAGTTGTTTCACAAACTGACTTAATTCTAGTAAGAGTTTCAAATGTAAACAAATGGCTGCCTTGTTAGGCTTAACTTAAACGTTTAAATTGTCGGTAATTCTATAACTATTACATGCAAATTAACTAAAAATAAATATAAGAATAAAAGACGCATTAACTAAGACATAAAATCTAAGGCATATTATTAATTTTATATTAAAAACTAAAGCATAAAATCTTAACCGGAGCATATGAAAAATATATTTTTTTCGAAAGCACTTTATTAATGTATTGTTTTGGAATGAGAGGTGCAGTCCCATATTTCAACACTCTAAAAGTACTCGTTTTTGAGTTATGCAAGTATGTACGTACAGACGTTACGATAAAAATCTCTTTTGAATTCATTTTAAATCCGTTTTACAAATCTGTTTTGAAAACAGTCCTTTATTCCCTCCATACGTACTGATGACACGCAAAAACATCGTTCAAATAGATTCGAGACCGGTCAAAATGGAAATTATCTTTTAAATATGGCACCCGGAATTTACTCCGTACACTCCGTATTACTTTTACTCCGTACAATGATTACTCTATAGTAATGTACTATGATTACTCTATGTAATCATTCTCCGTACAATGATTACTCTATGTACATGATTACTCAGTACAATGATTACTCTATGTACATGATTACTCCGTACAAGGAAAGTGCAGCAATAAAACGCCGGAATTTTTAGTACAAAAGGGGTTTGCCGTTGAGGGATTATTGTTTTCGTTTTGCGATTTTGCGTCGAATCACTCTGAATGTCCGTTTCACTTTTCAAACTGTTGCCACAAAATATTATCGCCCTGTATTATATTTGAAGTAATTAAATAATGAAGAATCTACATAAATGTATGTATGTTTCTCGCATTGCGATAAAACAACAGTACCTAGAGCCATCCAGTTTTGAATGACGTAATCCTACTGCATCTGGAAGCCAAAATTTGAAGTTTAAAATTTGTTTTATTATCGATTTTATATTTTGTTAACCTTTAACGAATTTTTGATTAACAAACTCAAGGATTTCAAAGCGAGCAAAGGCAACGTTGTACAGAGAAAACATTTTCTCCAGCGTGTGAGACTGCGTATCGGAAATTCTAAAGATATCCCCAATTTAAAATTATTTTGCGATATTGCTCTTGAACTAAATTTTATGGTTTAAGGGCGAAGAATATTATATTTAATGTCTAAAGGTAACACACAAAATGTTAAAAAACGCCCCTTTGGAAGAAATTTAAAATCTGAAACCTTTCAGATTTTTTTTTTTTTTTTAATTTGAAATTCTTTTTGAGTTTGTTTTTAAGCTTATCCAACTGTAAATATTTGCTTTATATGATTTAGCAACAGTGGATACCTTTATTTAAGAAAATTATCGAATTGTTGGTATAATTTTACGTTGTTTCAAAAGAATAAAAATAAATAGTAAAGTTAAATTAATGTTAAATAATTCTCTTGCGCCATTGCTGCAAGGAATGAAATTTGAATTTTGAATTAAAATTATAACATTATAACTAAAACAATAATTAATCATTTATGCGTTCGAATTAAATTTCATTACTTGAAATTCAATTAACTTTAAATTTGCTTTTTACGAATAGAGAATGTTTGTTAAATTATAATTTTACATTTATATTTTGATTGTTGTGGGTTTTTTTTTATTCTTAACGATTAACGCTTATTCGAGATATAAGACTCCAACATGAAATTTGCATATTTCAAGCTTTCATTTTATTTTATGATAAGCTATAGTCACTTATGATAAAAATTTAGTCATAGTTTACTTAAAGTTATTTAAAAAAAATATTTCATGAAGTACAGCAAAAACGTTTAATTTACAAGAAACTTAAAATAATACCAAATATCACTCCTCAAAAATCTCTTGAGATTACTTTCTAACGCTCATGACCGCCACTTGTGGATAACAAAATCACTTAGAATTCTTTCTATCACTTGCATTTGTCACTTCAGGGTAACAAAATAATTTACCATTCTTTCTAACATTTGTAGTAGCCACTAGACCAAAATATGCGAACATTAACACTTTGTTCACATATCTTCCAAGCAGCAGATATAGTTATACTCGAGCTTAGCTTAACATATTCCTTAGTCTCTTAAATCCATTCGTCTTGGTGGAGTGGATTTCCATTGGAATACATCGATTGCGGCGCTGGTCACCCGCTGGGCTCTCGAGGGCAGATAGCAAAGAACATGCTCCTTAATGGTCTCGAGTTTCATTAGAAATATCATTTCTCTTCCGCCGAATTCGAACAATGAGCTCGAAAAGATCCCACCAACAAGAGGCCACGACAGTAAATTTCAGACGATTGTTCTTTTATTTATTTATTTTATTTTATTCTTTAGAGAAACTTTAATTTTCTGTGTGAGAACAATGTTTCTTGGGAAGATTGATTTTGCTTTGGGGCATAGTGTTGAAGCAGTAAAGTAAAAATTTATCAAAGGGATTCTTCAACAGTTCTATAAATGTTAGGCTTTCTATAAACACGTCGTGAATAAACTCTCTTTCTACCGACTGGAGACCTGCGACTTTTGATTTATATGATTTTCAGTATTTAATGTCACTGTGACAGGATGCTTCAGAATTCATACTGTATTGTTGTAAATAACGTAAATATTTGTGGATATTTATATGCAGTCTTTTTGTCTTTATTTCATCTTTGCTTATTTAGTGCATACAGATAAGTATGTTAGTTTTACTTATTCCGTATATTTGTTCAATCGAATCTGTGGCGTATGGACTGCGTTCACAAGATGGTTAGGTTTGGTTTGGTTTATGTAATTATGGCAAAGCCTCGAGAATTATGTTACGCATGGGGAAAACAGCGCAGACGCCCATGCAGCCAGCCTGTTCGTGAGATTCGAACCTCGTACCAACCTACCAGTGTTCAGCGACTTTAGACATATTATACAAACTATCTGTATTATATATGCACTGTATCTGACATATACCATTCGGCCGCTGTTCGGCCACACAAGATGGTTAAACAAAAGTTTAGTTTATGTGTACATTAGGCTTAATATTAGACTTAAGTGTAGAATTAGGCTTTATTAAGTGTTAGAGTCGTGTGCAACGAGATGTTAGAGCAGCGAGGTGTTCGTGTCGTGTGCAACGATTGAGGGCAACGAGATGGCCGACTAGTTAGAAAATGAGGCGGCCACTAATAGCGATGCGCAAGAGGTGACAGCTCCAATCCCGGCTTCGTATCTAAAGCGAATCCTTAAAGAACTTGACAAAAAACAGTGGCAACAGGAATGGGATAACGGAGAAACAGGAGAAGGACGCACAACTTTTATCCAAAAGTTGACAACGAACGTCTACAGGCCATAGCACCCCTGACAAATTACATTGCACTGTATCTGTATAACTGCACTGTATCTGCTATATATATAAGCATATAATTACTATGCATCTATCTACATTTTCAATACCTTACAACCTGCACTGTATATGCAATACCTGTGAAATCCAATAGCTTTGCATAGAATTATTTAGCTTGGCACCAACACACAACACAGCATGCATGGTTAGGTTAGGTTATTTAATTACGGCAAAGCCTCGAGGGCTATCTGCCTAAGGGGAGGGATGTCTTTGTGGAGGACTTTCTAAGGGAAACTAGCTCGTACACACGTTACACATGAGGAAAACCACGAAAACACCCATGCAGCCAGCCCGTTCGCGGGATTCGAATCTCGGACCGAACTACCAGTGTTCAGCGACTTTACCGCTCGGCCGCTGGTGGGCCACATAGCATGCATGATATTGTACTCTATAATTGTGCTGTATATGGTTGTATAGTGTTGTATTTTCTTTTATTCTCTGTTCTTATAACTGTGCGCAAACTAAATTCTAACATTTAATGCTCTACAAGCATTGTGTATCTGACTTTGCACTGTGTATCTGTTCTGTGGGCAATGTATATATGAAAATTATTGTGTTACTTATTGTATTGTGTATATATGAAAAGTATTGTTAGATATTATATTAGATGCACCGTGCTTATTGATGCACGGTGCATCTAATATAATATCTAATAAGTGCCGCACACTCTATAACATAGTGTCTCCACTACAATTATTGCCTGCACATCATATATGTATTATACAAACTATCTGTATTATATATGCACTGTATCTGACATATACATAATATATAATTCATCTATATCTATCAATATTGTATCTGCATTACCTGTATGATCTGATAGCTTCACATAGAAATACATAGCTTGGCAACATCACGCAACGTAGCATGCATGGTTGCTGCGTACTATAATTGTGTTGTATATAATAGTATAGTGTTTTAATTTATTAGTATAATTGTGCACCACAACTGTGTTGTATGTGGTAGTATAGTGTTTTATTCTGTGTTTTAATTTGTTAGTATATTTGTGTTTGCATAAATTGTACCCATAATTGTGTTGTATATAGTATTATATAGTATTATAGTGTTTTATTTTGTTTCTACAATTGTGCGTAGTATAATTTCTAATATCTAATATTTTACGAGCATAGTGTATGCGTTTTTGCATTGTATATCAACTCTGTAATCATTGCGTATATAAAATGCGCTGCATATCTATTCAAATTACTATATAAGCATTGTGTACCTGAAATAATACTTAAGAAGCATAATGTATTCTACAGCGTAAAGTTTCATCTGTAATTACTACTTGTATTGTATACAATATCAGCATAATACAACCCACTTGCATTATGTCTGTACTGCATCTGCTCTACACAAAGCGCAGAATTAATCTGAATCTACCTACATCGCATCTACTTAACCTGTATTATCTAATAACCTTGCACAGAAATACTTGGCTTGGCAACATTACACAACAAGGCATGCGTGATGTTATATACTATCATTGTCTTGCATATTGTTGTATAGTGATTTATTCGGTTTGTATAATAGTGTGCAATATAATATCTAATGTCTAATATACAACAAGCATTGTATAACTGACTCTGCACTGTGTATATATTCTGTAAGCACTGTGTATATAAAAGCATTGTGTATATATTCTAATTCTATAAGCACAGTATACCTGATACAATATCTAATAAGCACTGTAACAGTGCAGCAAAGAGTCTCATCTGTAATTATTGATCGCAGCGCATGCATTAACGGCATTATATAACCTGTCTGTGTTGTACCTGTTATATACATAGTGTATAAGTAGTCTGTATTTAGCTGCGTTGTATCCGCATTACCTGTTTAATCTAATAGCTCTACATAGAATTATTGGGCTTGGCAACATCACGCAACACAGCCTGCATGGCACTGCCTGTAAAACCGTGTTGTATTTTGTTGTACAGTGTTTTATTCTATTTGTATAATTGTGTGCAATCTAATATCTAATAACTAATACTCTACAAGCATAGTGTATCTGATCTCGCATCGTGTATCTATTCGCATTGTGTATCTATCTAATTTCGCAATGTGTAACTATCTATAAGCATCGTGTATCTAATATAAGCACTGCGTAAATATTCAAAGTATATAAGCACTTTGCTTGTACAAGTGCAAGTAATAACAAAATCTAATATTCTACAGTGTGTCTGCATGTTTTATATGCGCATTTTACATGTGATCTATATGTGTCTTTAAATGTGTAAGTGTATAAATATATTAGCATAATTATGTTTCGTTATATGTTTTACTTGTATAGGTGTGTGCAAATTAATATCTAATTTCTGTTATTCTATAATGTGCTTACATGTTTTATATGTGCTGTTGTATATGTTTTGTACGTGTCTTTATATGTGCAAGTGTATGTGTTTGTATATATTGTAATTAGTGTTTAACAAACCGAGATCTAACAAATCATTCGCCTATCGATCAAAACCAATGTATTCTTAAGACGCCCTTGTATGGCCATGCACAATTATGTAAAATTCTTCAATAAACTCCCGAGGTGGCCTTATGAGGCTCCAGGGAGTTGCTGCCAGCAGATAAAGGAAGGCGCGGGACAAGGCGCCTGGTGTTTACCTCTGTCAAACACCAGGCGTCCCCGTCCTCCATCACTTGTCACCTGTCGTGTACGATTCGCGTATTTCGGAAAATTATTTAGTCTTCCTTCGTTATTTTTTGTGGAGTTCTCACAAAATTTGTATTTTCCGAGTGTATCCCTACTTGAATTCAGTGCCGTCAGTAACATAGACGCAAGCGGTATGAAGCGCTAAAGGCCTAAATGACCATCTACCTTCATGCAGTTCTACAATGCGCCCCTTCTGGAAAGCGTCTAATTATTGAAATTTATCAATCGTATTTGTCTGAAAGGCATATTACACTTTAAACTGATGGCTTTAACACAATAGCATTAGACAAAGTAAGCATTAATTACACCTGAACGACTTTTTTTAAGGTGACATGTTAGACGACAACTTGCCGACGCTCCTGCTGATATCATATGCGTGGATGAGTTAAAATCTTGAATCATTTACGTATCTAACAGTGACGAACTTGTATGTTTGATTTCATTCAAGTTTGCTTTCTTGTGGGGACAAGCATTTTTGACTATTACTGTATATGATAATAACCAAACAATTTCGCAGTATTTTATTCAAGTTTAAATTAGTAAAATTTTTAGATAATCGTCATAAACGTATCCTCTATTAAGTAGCGTATTTTATATTCAAGGTAAATTGAAGATTTTATCTGTCATGAATGAGCAACAGCCCTTATTTGTTGCGGACACGATTTTATCCTGAAGGCAAAACAATAAACTTACCGGTCCCTTACTCGACGCATGTCATAAAATGGTCATATTTTTTTCCCCTGCATTAAAATTTGTCTATTGATCCAGTGCTATAATAGTGACACGAAATGTGGCTTAGCGTTGACAATTTTATTCCCAACTGAGCCTCAGATGTTAAAGTTAATTCGTTTGTTCCCGAGTCAGCCCGATTTGAAAACATTCCTTATCTCATTTACAACTCAATTTATGTTCTTACATCTCCTTGTATATGTAAGAAGGCGTCAGTACTATAGGGTATTACGTCACGAACGCTGAGTTATTTCCCGTACTTCATGAAAACTCATTTCATTCTACTGGATACGGACGACGACGTGACAGAATGTTGAAAAACTTTCAACCAAATAGGAAAACGTTACACGTAATGATATTGAACTGTAGAACAAGCTTTGTGACCTCTACCAGAAAAAAAAAAGGTATTAAAAAGGGCATTGTTTTGTGAAACGTATGACTGCTTCCCTAAATTTAGTTTCCGCTGTCAGGTAGATCATACTGATTCCCAATCTCAGCCAGACAGAAAATACAAATTTATTATCCTGTATCAAGATCATCTCACTATTTTCTTTTTCATATTTTGAATAACAGTTTTTAATAGCACTCTTTCATTACTTTTTTTAATAACATTTGTATTGAGGAATGAACGTGTTTATGCTTTTTAGGCAAAGTACGCTCTGGCAAGAACGCTCTTTAGGCAAAGTATGAAAAAAAAAGCCTTATCATGACCTTTTTTTTTCATACTTTGCCTAAAGAGCATTTGGGATTCTATAGAATACCTAGGTATTATATACAATGCCTAGGGAAAGTATGTAATAATGCCTAGATATTCTGTAGAATGCCGGCAATGCCGGCGTTTCATACTTTACCGATAACATGTATATTGATAAAGGTACTTCGGAACAACCAAGTCTTTAGAAACCTGGCTTATGTTATTGTAAAAGTGTCGTATATGAAATGTTATATTCCATAACTAGTTTGATTTTAGAGCTCTATTTTGTGCTATAGTGCAAGTCATTGTTTTCATAACATCTTCATGAAAAGTGCATACGATGGTTTTCTAAATCTAAGAATTCACTCTTCCGTTTGAAGTCAACTGCAAGCTGTGAAAGCTCACTCGACAATGACTTCTCTTAAGAGTGCCTTGAACAAACAACTCCCAGAAAATCTCAACAACTTCCTGTTGTTTTTTGCGCAGCTGAGATGCAACAAGTCAAAGCAGCCGCCCCACCAAACAAGGCTCTGCCATTCATATCTCCTTTATGCCTCGTAAAGCTCTGGCGCAAACGTTTCATGACCCCCTTACACCCATTATGGCGGACGAGATTGTAAAGGCCTTTGTTCGGCGGTCGTTGTTATGGCCCAATTATTAGCGATCGTTCTTTCCTTTTATTAAATTAGGTGCTCTTTCTTTCCATTAATTACTAAACATATCACCAGATGGCGTCATTTGATTTTGGGACTGCAGCTTTCGTGACGTTGGCGTTTGCTCCAGACATCACGCGAGCGAGCCTCTTCAATTGCACTTCCGAACAACAATTTGTCTCAACTTTTCGGAAAGAGAGTTTAGAATTTTATTGAGTGGGAGAAGGAGTGAAAACGAGAGTGCTTAAATTTTATTTATTTATTATTATTATTATATTTTTTTACGTAACGGGTGGTCAATAAATTTACGGTAACCACCATAAATTTGGAATTCCATTGTAAACGAGGCTCGTTTGACTTTTACGCTGCATTAATTGCCCACTTAACCGCTCTGGCGGAAGATTTAAGAGTTTAGTGAGATTCTCTAAAATTCTTGGATTTTTCTGGTGGCATATTAATTGCCGATAGAGTGGCAGCAAAGAAAATGCGCCTTAGCGAATTAGCTGCGTTTTGATTCTTTCGAAATGATTTGGGCTCCATTTAAGAACCTGCAAAATGATTTGCAGAATTATCCGAAATTACGCAAATGAGGTAGTTGTACTACGCATGCCCATTTCTCAGTCGACAAAGGGAAGTACAATCGTAGTCTGTTTGTATCAGCCATTGCCGAGTAGTTTTAAGGTCTCTAGGTTCTGATTCTCTCCGAATTCGGTTCTCAAGAATGGGTTATATTAATGATGGGATTGGTATGGTCAATGTGATTACTCCAAAGACTTGAGGGCTATCTGCCTGAGGGAAGGGAGGATTTTCTAAGGGAAATTGGCTCGTATACACGTTACACATGGGGAAAGCCACGAAAATATTATTCTTTTCATAGCACTGATTCAAAACGATTGCTATGGGTAAGTTCCTTTTTAAGCTTAGATTCCAGGATAGCGGAATTGAGCAGTAGTCTTCTATAACTTATCTCAGGCCGAATTTCGGAAGGTAACATTGGAAACTAATATAAAAGAAAGAAAACACATTTGGAAAGCTATTTAGCGCATGAATGTAAAACAGATATGGGAAAAATCCAGCTCTTGTATGTTTGCATATATATATTTTTTGAATTTTTATTTTATTTTGTTTCAGTTACCTTTTTCAAATTGTTTTGACAAAGTTACCCCGAACTTTATTCAGCCCGATATAGATACTGTGAAAGCTTTCAGAGTGGGAAACATATAACCAATTATGCCTTCACTGAGAATAGAACACTGGTTCTTTTAGGTGCTAGCTGGATGTTCTAAATGAGATATTTCCAACCAGCATTCATCCCTCTTAAAAGAATGGTCTCCCTCATGGAACCCCTTACGTTTTCCTCTATGATATACAGCAGAGTTTCTTAAAATATTTTCAATCGCGACCCCTTTTTATCACTGAGCTTTCCTCTCGACCCCCAAGACCCCATAATATTTACAAAAATTTTGTGGAACCCCATAAGTATTGCGCAAATCCGACACACGCGTGAGTGAAACTGTCAATTTTTTTCACTTGCACTGTAATATACTATTGCAGTTTTAAGGTCATTAACTTTAATTTATAATTTTAAGACATAGAACAATTCTGAAAATTCTAAATAATTAACAGATGAAATGACAGCGTTACGTGCAAAGCAAGGAAAATGAACTTTTATATTATAAAAGGAATGCGTCGAAAAGTTTTCGTTTTTTTTCTTTCTGTGTATTGTCTTATCTTTATCTATTATCAGATACATTCTGAAAAAATACTTAGCAATTGTAAAATTATCATAGTAAGTTAAAGAAATATCAAAACTGCTAAAAATTTTGGCGACCCCTGCTGCAGGTCCCGCGACTTGTTTGGGGGTCGCGACCCACAGTTTAATAAACCCTGATATACAGCGTACAATAGAATCATAATACAAATATTTGCACATCCATAACTTGATGATAACAATTTAGGGTACGGATACGAATAAACGTTTTGAAAAATGGTTTATTCAACTTATGTTTCATTATTTTTTTAATCATTATTTTTAATTTTACAAATATAAGCAAGTTCCTCGAGGTTTAGTACGTGTAGTAACCCCATCCGAGGATTATTTGAGGTGCCGAAAAAGCAAAGTATAATTCAAGCTAATGCCGGTAAAGATGAAATTATCAAAGTATTAAAGCTGAAAGGTTTCTTTACTCCTGATGAAGAGAGACCTTTACCTATTTGCCCTCGAAATCGATTGAGTTCTTGAATAAATTTACGCCAAACACAAAGCTTTGCTAATTTTATGTTTCACTTTGCCGTGTTTCTTTTCTATTTGATCTTCTTTTAAATTTTGCAAGCTGCTTTTATATAACAATACATGTTCTAAGAAAATTTGTGTTCTCTGGATAATTCCCCGCCCCCGTGCGTGTGTTTGCGTTCCGCTTCTTGTATAGGGCACATTTTGTATGCTGCCCAACCGGCATAGTGGTTAGCGTCGCTTACTGCCGTGCCGAAGCCCCCTGGTTCAAATCCCGAAGAAGGCATAGATGTTTGTAAATGTATAGTGTCGATGAGGCACTCTAAATATGCGGCTAGCTGAAAGTTCTCTCGTGTGGTTTGGTGGAAGGGGAGAAGGATAGGAGGTTTTTGGACCCGTCCCCGCCCGGGGTGCTCTCCATCAAAATTGGGGGCGAAAATGAGCTAAATCGCACTATCACCTGAATGATGCTCAAGACTGTTGCCAACGGGAGGCGTAATCTAGCCCTTGTCACGAGGAATTTCGTGGGCTTGGGCTGACTACGTCAGACAGGTGAGCATAAACAACAACAGCAGCGTTTTGTATAACATATTTTATATGTTTAAAAAATATTAATTTTTAAAATACACACACGAACTGGTGTCTCTTTAATTTATATTAATACATTAAGTATATTTTTTTTAAGAGCTCGCTTAAGCTTTTCCACCTGAATGATTATGTCTTGCAACATGCACTTCTCAATAATACTCGAATCCATCGTCAATCGAGCGTTTTCTGTTCTACGAACTACTGGGAAAATAAAAAGTTTTTTTTTTTTTTCTTTGCTGCCCGTAAGAGAGAGATAATCTTGTTGGGGGTGGAAGGTCTCGCCTATCGTCAGCTGGGCAATAAGTAAATAAACCTTTCGTCTCCGACAACTTCCGTTTCGATGGCGAGGGCGCGAACCCAGCGGTCACATGTCCTCATTATCTTCGTGCTGGCAACCACGCAAGCGATCCTCTTGCAGTCCAGTTTACATTTCATTGAACAGCGGCTCTTTGTTTACCCTCTTATCAAGACCCCGTTGATTTCATTCCTCGCCTTCTAACGATCCCGAGCCAATTAAACGCAAACAGAGAATGCAATTGTTGGGGAGGGGGCCACGTTTCTTCGGCCACTTTCATCGCTGTGGGTATCTGCATTCTTGACAAACGATAGACTTGATAAATGAAGGCTGGATATTTGTCATCGCCTAGATAAGAGAAGTGCAGTCTTTTCTGCACCCTTTTTTTTAAATTCCGATTCTTGTTGATAAATCTGTTGTTATTATCTGTTGTTGTTGCAAATTAAAAAAAAGGCGAAATGATTACGCATATTATTGGCTTTTAGTGAATGTGAATCGAATTCTGCTGCAAAGTTTAACTCGTTGTGTAAAGAATTATCGTACTCCTTTCGCCCGGAGTCTTGGGATGTTAAGTGATTAGTACGACTAACTAGCTAAATGGAAGACTCGTGGTTGGAATCTCACAGTAACATGTCCAACTGGCAAACTGGAAGAAGGCTGATGTTTGTCAAGTTAAAATGAGGTAGACGAAAATATGGATTTCGTCGACTGAGTATCATGCCTCTCCCCAGTTGTTTATTAATTCTTTCACAGCGACGTCGCCCGAACACATTCAGACATCGGCTGGTTGCTCGAACGCCTGCGTCTATTTTCTACCGGGTGTTTTCCCCCCATCGCATTAGTGCATAGCTCATTCGTTTCGGAGATTGCTAAATGACATGCCAATCATTCTTTTGAAACGGCTAAAGTAGCTCTGTCATTTGAATGCACCTTTTGCACAGTGGGTGAAGCCACACAAAGATCCCATAAGCGAAAAGTAATTACTTCATTTTAGTACTTTATTTTTAATACTGTACCAGATTAGTTATCCCACGTCAGCTTGTTCCCAGTCATTTAGATACTGCCTGGTGTGTGTCACATATATCTGAGGGTCTTTTTCTTAAACCTGCTCTTAACAACGTGCATTTAGATAGACGACACCTTCAATCATAACTTTCAGGAGGACAATTACGTCATGCCAAAAAAAAAAATGTGCAGACAAAACCCCAGTTCTCCCTCTATCACGCGTTTGATCTTCTTCCCCGTTCACGACCTTCATCTCAAGGACAAGACGCGAGAACTCAATTTATGTCTCATAATGCATCACGCTACGAAAACGAGATGGGAGGATTTTTGTTACGTTTTCCTTGCCATCAATTGCACTGTAAGAACGTTACACCTCGACGTTGACTCACAACGATGTGATCTTTTTCCCCTCCCCCGCCTCAAAAAACGTAGTTCAAGGATGTTTATTTCAGCCTCAGGTACAAGGAAATAAGTACAGCTGATCCCTGAACTTACACGGATTTGAACAGCACGGCTCCATTTATAAACTTTTACAATTGTAACTTCCAGTTTCTCCAACCTGGGCCTCTTACAACTTGATATATTTGAGGCTTCTGACCAGAGATACACGATCTCGGACCTCAAATTTTAACCTTTTTGTCCTTGTCGGTATACCGTTAAGATTCAGCAATACCTGACAGCTGCAGAAACGCGAAAACTGTGAAAACCGGCTTCTTAACTTTTGGACAGATAGCGCAGTAAAAAAGAAATGATTTATTTGAGTTAATACAAATTGGTGAGCACTTCTAAGTTTTCAGATATATATGTCAGGTAATTATTGTTGTAACGAGTGTAAATGTTATTAATTATTGATCTGTGTTTAGTGCAAGTATACAAAAACTTCCAGTCATCAAAATGAACCGTTTATTTGTTGCTCGTCAGCTATTCTGAATTATTTTTATCTGGTTTATATATTTACAGACGTTATTTTCTCTACTGCACATAAGTACACTGCGGAAAAAAAAACGGAAGGGGGGAAACAGTTCCATATCTTCCGTTCGCGTAATGGCAGACCGCACATTGAATTGAACAGTGTTAAACGAATGTCGCATACTGCGCATGCCCAGAAAACAATCTGGCTTAATTACTATGTTGGCGCGATTTGAAAATAAGATAAATACGGTATATGGTAGATGTACCGCCATCTGATTGTAAATAAATCTGGCGTTTAAATCTTCGTAGAGTATAATGTAAATGTAAATTAATTACTGTGTTAAAATAGTATTTTTTGCTGTACTGCTCAAACAACTAGAAAGCTGAAATTATTGCGAAGTAATGTGAAGCAGTGTCTGCATTCAAAATGTAAGATATAATACTTATGAAATTCTGCACATTCCTTTGGAACTGTACAAATTTTCGTTCAGAAAAAGACTGAAATTTAGGATATATTAGTTGAAAATGTATTCATTATGCTTTTAAGCAATAAAAACAATTCAGGATTTACCATACGTTCCATTCGTACATACCTAAAAAGAAACCCTAAGGAATATAACACGTGCTTGCAAATAACACTGAAGAAATTTTACAATTCCTTAATGCAAGTTATTAAATTCAGAAAATAAAAACGCGAATATACGCTAACAAACTAAGCGAGAGTCTCCAGTTTACAATTACTGAATTATAACATGTAAACAAATTACATCTAAATAACGAATTATTACGAACATATGTTAACAAATATTAAATGCACTGCTATTGACAAATTAAAATGAAACATATATTAGAAAATAAGCAAGTGCAATCGGTATGGACGTTAAAATAACTAATAAGCAAAGCTCCACAACATTGCAATTGTAAACATCACTCGAACACACTCGACAGCCATGGAGATCACGAAGAAGCTAGCGTAGGGTTGCTTAGTCGCCAATATTTCTCCCCACGCCAAAGGTACACCATCAAGCATGCGCAGTAAGCGAAATTCACTTAACACTGTTCAACTCAATGTGCGGTCTGCCATTACGCCTCCCGTTCTACTGGGCCAATTGACGAAATTCAAACTACGTTTTCCAGGTATCGAAAGAGCGACTTAGGAAATATATTAAGTTTATATATAGCATTGGTTCTAACATAGGTATTTTGACACGAAATCGGACTTTTTCTGAAATAGCATACCAATTTCTTTCTGCATTTCAATTCTATCACTCCAATTATGCCTAGATATTAAATTTTGTAATTTTTGATGAGAAATTTATGTTGAAATTAAAAAATTTATCCTGGCGCATTTTTTTTCGGTTTGAGTCAGGACTAATTCACTTGGCGAACTTCTTAATTTATAACGATCCCTATTTTCCTTTCCTTTTCTTATTGTCCACGATCGAAAAAAGTCATCTTTCATACTTTTAAATAATGTGTCTGCAGTGGCGTCCGAACTAAAAGGTGATGGATGATGATTCTTCACCACCAGGATTTGGCGTTTGAGTCTCCTAATACCCAGTCGCCCTTTAAAACCTTTAGAAGGGGAAGTACATAAGGTATTTTCTCCCTTGTTCTAGCATGCCTTCTTGGTGTAACGGTTAGCACACTCGGTGCGTATAATAACTCAATAAAAATCAATAAACTCAAAATTTTTACAGGAAAGCTGCTACTTATGTAATGTGTAATCAATCATCTCGCATATTTCAACTTGTTTGAATACGAAATACGCCAAGAAGACAAATAATTAGTCCTTATGCTGCACAACTCTTAAGTTGTCAGGACTACTGTTCTTTCTAATTGCCTTGGGAAATATCCAGAAATCCTGAGTGGGAACAGGGAGCTTACTCGGGCTATGTTCGCATGTGCGTGGAATAGACAAACAAGTCAAAAAGGGTTTAGTTTAACCCTTTATTTCTTACATCGTACAGGGGCTCCCGCACTTCAGAGACCAATACTTTTGGTCTAAAACGTAAAAAATAAGAAATATTCGCTTAATAACTAACTAAATAAGAATTAAACTTAATTGCATTACAGAGCCTATTAACGCGAAGACTGGTCTTTTGAACCTGCGTAAATATTGAGCTAGATGCGAATACTACAATACTCCTATTACATCAGCAGGAACTAAGTTCTGTCCTAAAAGGCAGACACGGACTGACTGAAAAGCACGCTCGGAGCAGGGCAGCAGTTGACAGCTGACAGTTGACAGTTGAGAGCAGAATCTGGACACCCGTGCGGCTTACTTAGACTATTCGGGTCATGGGCCTTATAAGGGCATACATTGATCCTGTATACATGCTTACATAGTTCATAATATAGTGAGCCTTTGTACTATAACAGAAATTGTAAATGTTTATTTGATGGCATCATGTTAATCTAATTACATTGAAATCTGTCTCATGTTGTAAGAATCTATCTACTTTTTATTTAGTACACGATTTCAATATCATTGTTTCTTGTCTCATGTTAGCTAGTTTCATTCTTAAGTCAGCAAGTATAGCATTATCAGTAAATAATTCTAGTCGATCTGCAAATATCGCATTCAGTCAGTAATATAGTTCTGTCGGTACTATAGTTATTGTTGACAATATGGATAGTTTCAGTCAGCAAGTATAGCTTTTTCCGCAAATTCTTCTTTATTTTGTATGCAACTTTCTGTCTTTGTATATGTTTTTGTTTAACTATTGCATATTTGAGCCTAGTATTTTTACAGATGACTTGTTTGTTTGTTCCGTACTCTCCTACTGTTCATATGCTTTTTTTTTTTTTTTTTTTACCTTCCAAACTGTGTATCATTGCAAATTATGTATTCATTACAATTATGTGTCATTGCAAATTTTGTATTCATTTCAAATTATGTATCTGTTTGCTAATATCAATAAACGACTGGGATCACGTAGTGGGGAGACGGCGCTAAACCAATTAACCAAATGGTAAAGGCGTGGTGCCCGTCTTCCCCGTTCCTAAATCCTAATCCTATATAAAAAGACCAATTTGGTCTAAAAATGTTTTGCGCAATATGCTGCAAAATTAAGGAAATGAGAAGAAGATAAATTGTAGTTAGCTCGCCAAAAAGTTACCAGGAGCTGTAGCTCCAAGAAAAAGTTCAACACAGTATTTTTTAAAAAACAATGACATTGAAGGGTGAAAAATTAAGCTACACGCGAAATAAAATGTATAATATAAAACATAGTAAAATACTAATCGTTGGAAACAGATTAATGGTAAAAAATACAGTAAAATACCATGTTTCATAATATGTACAGTAAAAAATAAAAAAAAGAAAGGAGAGAGAGAGAAGAGAGATTGACAAGGAACTATTCCACACTGCACAAATCTGTTCCCAATTCCTCCAGTTTCTGCATTATCTTGCATATTTTGATGCGAAATGCTGGCTGTTTGATCAGACAACGCTTATGAGAAATTGTCTGTTCCGGAAGCTGCACATGCCACTGTGCGGTTAGAAGGCATTGGGTCAAGTAATGGTCTGGTTTACGAATGCCTCCACAGACACAACTTTCGGTATTTGCAATTCCTCGCTCATAGTAATAGGAGGGGAAGGCCCGTGCCCCGTCACAAATCTCGTTATTTGTGGGAATGACTCGAGACGATCGAGCGAAACTTTATGGTAATATTCATAGGTCTTCCTGCTTTGTTCGGTAGTGTCCCATTTCCATTGCCACTGGTGCTGAGCTGCTGTCCTTGTGACTTTTCTTAAGGTGAGACCACGGGAGTTTGGTAATTACGCATTGTGCATCTATATTGCGAGCTGCTTCTTTTGCTAGCCTGTCGGCTTCCTCATTACCTTGAATGCCGGCATGCGCCTTTATCCAAGATGAGCAGTGCAGCACGTAGGCTGTAACTCTCTTGGCCACTTCTTAAATACCTTTAAAATAATCTAATCAGTCTACAGCGGAGCCCGAAATGAAAGATGGCAAATGGTAATTCGTCACCAGGATTTGGTGGCTGGGTCCCCAAATCCCCAGTTGTTCTTTAAAACTAGGGAGTACATAAGGTATTTTCTCTCTCCTTCCATCATGCCTTCGTGGTGCAACGGTAGCACACTCGGCGCGTGTTCGAGAGATCCAGGTTCGAGTCCCAGCTAGGATATTGCACATTTTTCACGTCTCCTGCTTCAAATAACCTAATGACTTCAAATTCCATCAGGAGCTGCACTTTACCACGATAAGTAAACAAAAAATTCATTATCAATGTATAGGGTTCATGTTAATACAGAGCAGCAGGCTTTTGCCGACAATATTATTAATGTAATATATTTTAAGACACCTTTTGCGTTATTACCGATGTTCGAGCCACGGATCCTCCAGTTGCTATTTATTATAAAAAGTGCATATTATTTAATCTAACATAATTTAATGGCGCTCCATAATTCGTTGATTAACCAAAATAACAAATTACTTAATTAATTAGAAAAATTTTCAGAGAATTTATTACATTAATAATATTGTCGGCAAAAGCCTGCTGCTCTGTATTAGCAATAACCCTATACGTTCATCATGAATTTTTTTTTTGTTTATTTATCAAGGTAAAGTGTAGCTCCTGGAGGAATATGTTTCATAATATTAAAAATTATCATTAGTTTATTTCATTAGGTTATTTTGAGAGTCATTAGGTTATTTTGTAGCAGGAGATGTGAAAAATGTGCAATACCCTCGTCGGCAGTCAAACCTGGACCTCTTGAATGCGCTCTGAGTGTATTCAAATGTAGTGGCACCCCAAATGCAGGCATGCTGGAAGGAGGAAGAAAATACCTTATAAATTCATTCATTTCATATGTGAGATTATGTGTGTTTATAATAATAGTAAGGCTTGATTAAAAAAAAGAAAAACAACAACAACAAAAACAAAAAAAGACAAAAAAAGAAAATCTGAAAGGTTCAAAGAGGCGTTTTCTTAATACTTTGTGTGTTCTTTTTTTATTATTATTATATATCATATTCTTTGCACTTAAACCATAAAACAGTTCAAGAGCAATATAGCAAAATAATTTTAAATTGAGCTATAAGATATTTCTCCCGCCTTTTTAGCGTACCTTCGTGGTGTAGTGGTCTGCCGCCGGGCACATGTTCCGAGGTTCCGCGGTTCAATTCCCGTCGAGGGCGTTACTCATTTTTCATCTTGCCTGCTTCCAAAAATACCTAATGTATCTACAGAGCATGTCTTTAGAATTTCCGATACACAGTCTCACGCACTGGAGATAAAAATGTTTTTTTCTGTACAACGTTGCCATTGCTCACTTGGAAATCCTTGAGTTTGTTAATCAAAAATTCGTTAAAGTTTAACAAAATATGAAATGGATAGTAAAATAAATTTCAAATTTCAAATTTGGGCTTCCAGATGCCCATATTCGCAGTAGGATAACGTCATTCAAAATTGGATGGCTCTAGGTACCGTTGTTTTATCACAATCCGAGAAACATACATACATTTATGCAGATTATTCGTTATTTATTTTCTTCAAATATAAATACAGGGCGATAATGTTCGGTGGTAATAGTTTGAAAACTGAAACAGACATTCAGAGTGATTCGACGCAAAATCGCAAAACGGCACAATAGTCCCTCGGGGACTAAAACTTTTAAATTTCAGGAAAAACACTTATCGCTGAGAGGTTAAAAGCCATTACAACAGTATATGAGTCCATCAGCGGCCGAGCGGTACTGGTAATTAATTCTGAGGTACACTGGTAATTAATTCTGGGGGTTTTGAATACCAATGAACGGACTGGCTGCAGGGTCGTTTACGTGGTTTTCCACACTTATAGTGTGTGTACGATTTTTTATTCAAATTTCCTCCACGAAGATATTCTTTCCCTTAGGCAAACAGCCCTCGAGTACTTTACAGTAATTAAACCAAACCAAACCATTACGACTGTGATAGACACTACGGCTATGTGTTGCTTGAACTGACAGTTGGGCAGTATCTTTAAAGACAAAAATTAAATCATTTTTTAATATGCCTACGTACACTGCAGCACACACCTACGTACACTTAAATTATTTCTTACAAGTCTTTTAAAATTCCTGAAAAGCTATCACGGAAACTTACCCCGCAATAAATTTGCTATAGCATTTATAAATAAAGCCCCCGTTCAAACGCACTTTCGTCTACGTAGATTTCTTCTTCCGTAACGAATAAACCGCACCTAATGGGCTTCTTCTATTTGTCAGTACCTATTTATTACCTTGGCAATGTTTTGAAAGCTGTTCCCGAGAGAGCTAGGCGTGAATTACAGTTTTAAAGCTCGCAACAGTTGGAAGGCATCGCTCTTTCTCTGATAGAGCAGATTTCCCGAAGGATGCGATTCTGTCATCGCGTTGGATATGAGGGACTTCGGGGATCCCATTCCTCTAAATCAGGTGAAGTGAACTAAGGACTGTTTTCCCGAGATGCCGTTTTGCCCTAAAGTTTTTGTTTATTATTATTTTTGATTTTTTGTGAAAAATTTTAACTTTCTCCAACACTTCTTGGGAGTCAATAATTTGCCTTAAATTATATTTTTTGTACTTCTACAGAACGTGTAACTTATAATTTAATATTAGTATTCCTCTATTTGAATAATTTCGGGTTTTTCTCTCTATTCTAAATCTTTACCACCGTGAAATCGAGATAGTTTCCCTCAGAAAGCCCTCTACGAAAGTATTTCTCCTTTTAGACAGATAACTTTCGTGTGCTTTACCTTAACTAATGTTCCTAGCCTATCACAATCGGAGTGAGTTTCCCGCGGAAATCTCCGATTTTTTGAGATTTTTAATTTCGAATGAACTGCTTGCCGAAAAATTCTTGGTAATTTTAGCATTTTTTCTTAATGCATTTTTCATTGTTAACGGCGCAAAAGAAAATCTTTTCCAATTAAATGATTTTTTTTTGGTGCTGTTTGGAATGCGATAACGTTATGAATTTGTTATCAAGACATTTGATTTCAGAAGTGTCACGAAATGAATGACCTCCTCCCCATTCCAACAACCATTAAGAAGGGAATCTGTTCTCGCTTTGACACAACATCCACCTACAACCGAAAAGAGACAAAAAAAAAAAAAAAACCGCATTCATTCCCTTCAAACTAACCTATTATATAACGCAAGAGTCGCGGAATAGCTGCTTTATTTCATTCCATCCTTTGTTCCCCGAAACGAGCATAAAAACGTAAAAAAACGTAAAAAAACGGGCAAGAGTTTCTTCTTTTTCACCCTGTCATCGACAACAAACAAATAAGAAGGAAAAAGAAATAAAATAAAACTACAAAAATGGCAATAATAAAAATAACTAGAGCGTTTCTTTCTTGCGAAAAAGAAGAAGAGAGGGGAAAAAAATAAAAATGTAGGAACTCACAGAGTCAGATTTTCTTCTCGAATATGAGAACGTAATAAAGTTGCAATGGCGTATTTTGAAAAGATAAAGTAGAAAAAAAAGGGAAAAGAAATAATGTTTGTTTTTTTTTTTTTTTTTTTTTTTTTTTTTTTTCCGCCTTTTTCTCTGCCTCGCGCTTCTGCAAATAACTGCGCTGTTCCGCTATATCGCGAGCTTCTGTGAGGTTATGTTATCATGATCCCTTATAACAGAGCGTAAAATAAGGGCTTCCAAGGTTTTATTTGAGGCCATCAAAGCGCTTTCAGCGCAGAAAATTGAAAGATTTTCTTTTTCTTTTTTGTTCTTATTTTTATCTCTTTAAACGGAAATTCGGCTCGATTTTCATCAGGAAGGAACCGGTGACCATCTCCGGCAAATGACAACGAAACCCAAAGTCATTTCGGTTCGGTCCAAAGGAGAATTTCGTCAATTTCGGCTGTGGGACGTGACTGCAAACCCGGGGAGCTCTCTGAAATGTTACGAACTTCTAGATGCAATTTTTTTTTAACTAAACACATTGCGGATACGAAAGACGACTCGAAAATTTATTAAAGCTATAAACCATGTAACGATTGAGGGCTAGAATATTCTTCAAAATTTGGTATCTGTTTTGAACGGTTAGGTTAAGTTTTCTTTTGTGCTAGAAACATCGCTAATAAAGTTTCTCTGGAAGTTGTTTTTCAGCTTTACGTTACCATACATTTATTATCAAAAGGTCTTGGCAAGCACAATTCGATTTCCACAAGGGAAAATGGATCATGTGCGCCGGGCGCGAATTTCTGAACTGCACATTGTTATCGCAAGTGTGGGAAGGTACCCTATATTGGACCAATGGGTCTACAGTACTCTGAAAGCCTACTGTCAAGTTCTATTGTTTTGCGAGAACATTGCCCTCGATTTTTAATCGACAAGAAAAAATTGTTTTTAAATTTTATTTACGAAATAATTAAAATTACAATGATATGCATGAAGATTTCATTATCTGATTAAATTAATTTAATAAAAAAATACATAAATACATATTAGATTCTCCACCGAACTCCTGAAAAGGAATTCGTGTTTCTATCTTTCACAGAAAATCATGTGAGCAAATTAGCACTTGAAGCCCGTTTGCCCATTTTAAAATCCACTTCCATGGTTGCGATACCAATGTACTCTTTGGAAATTCGCGCTTTGGGCTTACACTCTCAGGAGATCCTCAGGATCTTCAAACATTTTTTTTCAGTTCTAGATTTTAAAAATAAAGAGATGTCACAATTGTGCTTTTACTAGTAGATAGTTTATGATAATTTCTACTCTATGTTTCTTGACTTACCAGGTCACTCGATCAAACTAGAGGGTTTTTTATCGAATAGTACACCTACTGGTAGGTTCCTCAGATAGCACTTTAATCGAGTGGTACACATACTGGTAGATTCCTCAGATAGCACTTCCGTCGAGTATACTCTTCTCGGGTTATCTGGTCTATCGAAGCACAGTATTCCGGATTAGTTTTACTATGTTACGTTAGATATGACATAGAAACGCGTGGTTTATTTCTCTCCTAATGCTTTGTCTATAAAGATCGCTAAATTGATAAATCAGCCTTTTTTGCATAATATACTTCTAGAAAATACAATATTTAATGTTCCACTTGTGTAAAGTTGATCTGCAAGCACAAAAGCTCTATAGACATGTAGTCTCAAACGTGCAGCTCCCGATACAGTTTTGTCGACCCGTGATACATTTTAATTAGGCGTTTGTTACAAATGCAGTGCTTATAGTTTTAGACCCATAGAGATAGAGGTATGATCTGGGCTCACGTCGAGGATTGCCATTGAAGAAAAAAACACCACGTGACTAAACTTAAGGTGGAAAAATATTCCCGTCGGTGCAGTCAATAAATTTAATTGGCCACCCGACAGCTAGTAGCGTTTTAAATACTTTCGTGATTAATTTTTTTTTTAATTTAGGTTAAAAATACCCCCCCCCCCAATGGCGGGCCCTCAGCCGACTTCTGCTTGGCCACTGCTAAGACTAGAAGTGGTGGTTTCTTTATTACGGAGACACGTCGGCCACTTTTGCCTCCTATGAAGGGAACCGACAGTTACAACTATAGCTTCTCCGGGATTCGAACCCGTGCCCTTCGGTGCCGCAGTCGGCTTCCCTAACACCTATACCGTCTGGGCGGCGGCTGAAAATAAGTTATTTAGTGGTTAATCAACGTACCGAAATCACCTGAAATAAATATAAGTCTATAATTCAATACTTAGATGTCAATAGGTTTGAATTACAAAATTATAGTTAACAGAAATTTCTCTGCTGGTACCAAACTTTAGACAGAAAACAAATGTAAGTTTGATTTTTTTCTTTTGCGCTTTTTCTATTGTTGTTTATGTTTGCTTAGAAAATATCTAGAAAGTAAAAAAAAATCTGTTGCAAACATCACATGACTTCCTTGTACAATGTATAAATTTTACACATTTTTGGCTCACTTCATTTAAACTTATTGTAAAGACAGACATTACATTTTGAGTAGGAGATGTGAAAAATGTTCATTGCCCTCGCCGGGATTCGAACCTGCGTCTCTCGAATACTCTGAGTATGCTACCGTTACACCACGAAGGCATACAGAAAGGAGGGAGAAAATACCTTGTATACTCCCCCCCTTTAAAGGGCGACTGGGCATTAGGGGACCCAAGCGCCAAATTTTGGTGGTCAAGAATCATCATCCACCACCTTTTTACTTCTGGCGCCACTGTAGATTCATTAACTTATTTTGATGCTGGAGATGTGAAAATGAGCGATGCTGTCGCAGGAATTCGAACCTGCACCTCTCGAATACACGCAGAGTGGGCTAACGAAGGCATGCGGAAAGGAAGGAGAACATAACTTTTATTATTTCCTCGAATAATTATAACTTAATTAACCGAACCCTCAAGGCAAGTTGAAAAGGACACTAAAAATTGCAAATTTAGAAATTAGATATCTCGGTAAATTTTTGTCGTATGGGAGTCAAACTACTTATAATTTTATTTTTCATGACGCGTATAAAACTTTCCCAAACATAAGCACAGAAAACGAGAGACCACGTTAAAAATGAAATTTCATTATTTGTTAAAAATTATTATTATTATTATTATTATTATTATTATTATTATTTGTAAATTTGACATTTACAAACATGAATATTTTCGTCATTTAAAACATTTCTGAACATTACTACGACTAACGATTGAGAAAGTAAAAGTCTGGTAAAGACTTCTAAGCTTGGTAAAGAGGTAATAATTGTAAGGTGGGCATTAAATATTATAGCAGTCCCATGTGCAAAATTTTAACGTTCTACGGATGATCGTTGTTCAGTTATGCGAGATGCATACGTACGTATAGTATGTACAGCAAGCACGTATATACTTAAGAAGTGCATTTTGAATCCATTTTACAATCCGTTTTGTAATAATTATGGTAAAGCACACTAGGGCTATCTGTCAAAGGGGAGGGATACCTTCGTGGAGTACTTTCTAAGGGAAACTGGCTCGTATGCACGTTACACATGGGGAAAACACGAAAACACCCATGCAGCCAGCCCGTTCGCGGGATTCGAACCTCGGACCGAACTACCAGTGTTCAGCGACTTTACCGCTCGGCCGCTGGTGGGCCCCCGTTTTGTAATAATAATAATAATAAAAAGAATCCTTTGTTCTGTGCATACATACAGACTTCGCGGAGGAAAGTAGTTAGAATGGATTCGAGAATGGTAAAAATGGATATTTTCGTTCGAAAAAGATACCCAAAATTTTTCTCGATTACAATACATCCTTTGTTCTGTACAAAGTAAAGGAAAAGTAAAGAAGTATTCTGTACAGTAAAAAAGTATTCCGGCCCTCGGTTGCTTTCACGATTGCGCATTAGGCCCGCATGCAATTTGAGTTTGAGGCCACTGTTCTAGATCAGGCGTCTTCAAACTACGGCCTGCAGTCCGTACTCCCGGTGAACATTATCAGTCCGGGCCGTCAAAGTTTTTTTTAAAATTATTTTATAAAATTGACAATAAGCACGATAACAACCACATTAAGTCTTTTATATAACAACCAATCTATTAATACATTGCGAATTATGCACTGTCTTTATAAAGCATACTGTAAATATTACTCCACTGCCGACGTAAGGGGCATTGTCGTCACATAAGATTGTTCGTATGGCAGTTCAGGAGTGTAAATCTGGGCATGGGAATCAGTAACAAGGAGAAGAACAGCAACCAAGAGATTATCTCCGAACTACGTTCCTGACCTCTGGCCGAAGTGGCGAACTATCTCATAAGAAACCTCCCCTTCTAGGGTAAATCATTTACAGGGAGCGGCTTCTTCCGCAGACGAGGGAAATAAAATTAAATTTCGTCTGGGCCCCCTTCACACGTTTTAGCCTTAACCGAATTCGTGCATTTACACCCACACTTAATCAGAAACTCGGCAAAATGGTTAAACGAGACGATCTTCTGCTTTACGGGTGCCAGACCCAAAACTAGCCCAGAACTCGCAGTGCTCCCTGTATCTCAAGTATGTGGGTTTCCTCCCCTTTCCCATCATACTGGGTGGAGATGGGCCATTTCTTCGGTCTTATCAGTAGCCGTAATCGCAGTAACTGAAAGCGAGGAAGAATGCGGGAAATAATCGTGGCTCGAGGCCCCAAAACATGATATTCTCGAAAGGTGAAAAACGTAGTTACTGTTATTTGTTGACATAATACGCGCACCTGAAATTTTACTGTCGAATTATAACACATGTATATTCTCGAACATGCCAGGTATTTAACATTATTTTTAACAGGTGTTAATATTTTCAGTTTTTATAAAATCAGGTCACATCCGCGATAAATAAAGGTTATTTATATACTTATATACAATATATTACTTCTTTTCTTTATGTTCAGAGCTGTAAAAGCATGGCAAGTAAAGTGGTGTAAGCTGAAAACTGTGTAAACGAATCCCTTCAAAAAATCACTTTTGGATGTTTTAACAACACTTTATTACAACTGCTGTTTCTGTGTGACGAGGATTATAAATAAAAAGAGTTTTTAACGAACCGTAAAATGATAATTAATTATTTTTAATTTGTGCTCACAGTCGTCTGTATCTGAAATAAAATAAAATTTTGGATTTAAATAGGCTTATAAGGTATTTTCTTCCTCCTTTCTTCATGGCTTCGAAATGTAAACGTAGCATACTTGGCACGTATTCGAGAAGTCCAGGTTCGAGTCCCAGCGAGAGCACTGCTTATTTTTTACACCTCCTGCTTCAGAGTTACCTAACTTCTCTACAGCGGCGCCCGAACTAAGAGGTGGTAGATGATGATTCTTCCCCACCAGGATTTGACGATCGGGTCTCCTAGGACCCAGTCGCCCTTTAAAATGGGGAGTGTATAAGGTATTTATTCTTTCCTTTCTGCACGTCTTCGTGTTGTAACTGTAGCACATTATTATTAACGTATTACGTAAACCGATCGGCAGTTAACTGTATTTTCAGGGTTTAGTGGCACTTGAGGGCAAATTGAGAAGCGGGGACACTTGCGCAGAAGACTGAATTAACTGCTGGATGGGTAAAAATGGTGTGATCAATCCTGTGGCAGTTCCGCGCAAAACCAGATCTTCTTAACTTGAAAACAAGTCGGGAGAATTCATTTGCTTTAGAAAATTTCAAACTATGGCCTGCACAAATATAGATTTTAACAAAGTTTATATTGTGCATGTGTTCACGTGTAAAATATGATAAATACCTTAACGAATCAGGTACCTTTAAAATATCAAAATACCCCCAAAATACAACACATTTTGAAACTCAATATGATTACAACAGGTTTAAGAGCGTGAAAGTTTGTATAGTAATTTCGATATCTTTAATGATGCGTTCGATACTTTTACTTTATATTACAAATGTTAAAATATTTTAGATAAAATACCTTTTTTATCATCCATATAGTATTATAATATACACGGCATTATATAAATAAATCAGTATTTTTAGCCATTTTTTTTTTCATAATAGAAAAATAACGTATTATTGCGTGCGTACGGATTCGTAATAGACTGAATGCACACAGTCCGATAATACATTAACAAAATTTTTATTAAATGAAATTTTTTATATTTATTCTTTATATTTATTTTCATTTTGAAACGCTTCAATTTTCGACAGAACTACTCGTGCAGGTGTTCACAGTATCACAGAGTACAATCGGTAGTTACACTTCAATCTATTAACTGTTTCACTATTAAGAATGTTAAACACAACGCAATGTAAAGCGCACTTAAAGAGACAGCTAGGCCGGAGATATCCGAGTTTACGCTGAACTAACAACCAGCAACAAGAATAACTGAGGGCAGATGCTCTCTCCGGCCTTATATAGTTTTCAACCGGCCGTCGAGATATTTCTAGTATTTTATGCTTCTCGAAATGACTGGAAAGCAATATGAGAGTCGAATTATGGTTGCTACTAATATAGTGAACAATTACAATACTTATTGCAGGGATACAGGAAACGAACCTAAATGTCGCCAAACAGCCGCCAAGTTTGGCGAGTTTTGGCAATTTTTATCTTATTTGGCGATAAAAATAAATTGCCAAAACCGGTGTTAGCTTGGCGACATCTCGCCAAATTACCGAGATACCCATTTACACAAAGTTAAATGCACTTGGCCCTATATTCTTACTTTACTTTCTTAGCACGCCTTCGTAGTGTAGTGGTCTGCACGCTAGGCGCGTATTTCAGAATTTCGTGGTTCGATTGCCAGCGAGAGCGTTGGTCATTTTTCATCATTCCTGCTTTAAAATCTAGATAAAGGTGGACGTGGCGCTGTACCAATTAACCCAATGGTAAAGGGATGGTGCCCACGTCCCCCGTCGCACATCGCATATCATTCCTGCTTTAAAAATAACTTAATCACTCTACTATATACTAAAAAATATAATTAATAAATAATATATTAAAAAATAATTTAAAAAATCTGAAAGATGTTATATTACGCCCAAAGGGGCGTTTTTTTCATTGACACACACATACACGTTTCGAGAGCATTTGGGCTAGTGTCCCTTTGTGCTAAAAATATTTAAAAGCAGCACAGCTTTAGAATTTCCGATAGACAGTCTCGCGTACTGGAGATAAAAATGTTTCTTTTTAACCCCTTACATCGTTGCCATTGCTTGCTTTGAGATCTTTGAGTTTGCAGTTTCTTCATTATTTAATTTCTTCAAATATAATACAGAGCGATAATATTTGGTGGCAACAATTTGAAAAGTGAAAGGGACATTTTAAAGCTTTCGACGCAAAGTGCCAAAACGAAAATAATAGCCCCTCTGGGCTAACGGTTACAGCCGAAAACATCGCGGCAAAAACATTGCGGAGAAAATTACACAAGGCGAAAACGTCGTGATGCAAAACATCGTAAGAGAAAAGAAAGCAAAGAGAAAACATCGCAGTTCTAGAACATCGTGGTATAAAATATCATCGTCGAAAATAAAGCGGTTCAAAAACTTCGCAGTTTAAAAACATCCTTGTCGAAAATATCGTAGTAAAAATAAAGCACCTACAAATCATCGCATGACGATAACATCGCACACATGCGTTTTTCAGGTTTTAAAAGCTGTAAATGCACTTTTGCGTGACTAATGCCCTTTGGCTAAAAAAACTTTTAAGACGACGGGTTTTTCTCTTCCGATAATTTTGCTTGTGATAAAAAGCATAAATGACATTGGGACGATACACATATGACGAAAATTGCCGAAAATTTGCAAAGAGAAGAGCACTGCAAAAAGCTCAATGACAACGCAAACAACACACATAACACAAGACAAACCACTTGAGTATAACTCATTATAATATTGGATTACATAAATACAACAGAGTTGTTATTTTGGAAACCGCTGCACTGGAATTTTCCCATTCTTGTGTAAGTAGATAAACATATGAGATTTGATATTGCTAATATATTTGAATGTCTGGTTCTTGTCACGTGAGGATATTTGTTACAGGCAAGACTGTACTGTACTCCGAAACTGATGCTCTCTCCGGTTTTATATAACTTCCCTGGCCACCGAGAAATCTCTAGTACTCGAAATTACTGGAAGGGGTATGAGGGCCGGATACGGTTACAGCTACATATAGCATCAATTACAGTTATTCAGTGACAATACTCATCAGAGACCAACCAAATAATCGCCAACTTTCCCGACTTTTAGCAATTTCTCGCCAAATTTGGCGTCAAAAGTTAGTCATCAAAACTATCGCCAGGTTGGCGACATCTCGCCCAGTTAGCGAGATAGCGGTTTATAACAATGTTAAATCGACTTGTCCTTGTATTCTTACTTTTCCAGCAAGCTTCGTCTGTCTAGATTTTAATGTTACATTATACGAAAAATACAATTTCACATAAAATTTCGCTAAAACTATTTATATATGTACAAAATTAATAAATTATGAATAATATTTACAAAATCCGGGAATATTTACAGGGATGCGGAATATTTTTCCGGATGTTTCCTACAACCGGATATATTGCACAGAGATGTAGGGCTGTCACATACAGCCGGGACTTCTGGTCAGTTTGCCATAGCACTCCATTAAATTCTCTAGTGTAATCACGTAGCTGTGTGTGGGTACTGCTAAATTTCATATAACTATTACTCATTTACGTCAATACAAATCGAATCAATATTGGAACCCTTCCAATTAGTGTCTGCTGAATTTCTCCCATGCTTTCGAATACAAACATTGCGATGTTTGTTTCGCTTCCCCGCATTTCTCATTTCGAACGTTTAATTTGTGGATGGTTATGATGTTCCGAGCAAGTAGTAGTTCACTACCCGGAAATTCATTATATCTGTTCGTAATGTATGTTATCAGATTGTAGAGGTTAATGCGTTTCGCTGTCGTGCGCACTAATCAAACTCTTTCTTAACTAAACTTGTGTTGCGACTTATCGCTGAGTCTTGGAAAAAGCGTTAGAAACGGGAACGAAGAATGTGAGGGAGCTTTTCATTAAAACTTACCAAAAAAAAAAGTAATTGAACAGAAAGCACTCCTGGTGCTTATAAACTCAGCCAGCATTTATAACTATAAATCAAAAGAAGAATTTCAAATTTTCAAAAGAAGAATTTCAAATTTTAAACTGAGTAGAAATTAGGCATAAGGCTATGCAGAGGTATTCAATGCGAAAGCTGGCCATTTCACTTACACTGGCGTGAAAAGCAGTATTCGGCAAGAATAATTAACGTCGCAGACAGGAACGCTTTACATAGCAAATTAATGTAGTGTGGTCTTCAGCAGGCAGAACACGCTTTATCTGTGCTATCCAAAATCTTTCCTTAAGTACAATCCCTTTCTACCTTATTTACAATCTGGTAGAGAAACGGAAATGAGGACTGACAGTAGAGATCCAAAACATTAAAATAATAATAATTTAAAAAAAGTGAAAGATTCCAGATTTAAACGGTCGCCCGAAAGAATTTGTTAAGGTTTTTTACGCTCTTGCTAAGTTCCCAGTCTACCAATCTTTTGTTGCTCCTCCTAACCCACATTTGTCCTTTTAGCTTTATTATTAAGTGCATTTTCTTCACATTTACGCCTTGTACAATTGGACACCAAAGTTACAAACATTTTAAAAACAGCATAGGAGTATATGTTTAGATTTCCCGATGCAGAGTTACATGTAGGCATATATTTTTCTGTTTTTTTTTTTTTTTTTTTTTACTCCGGTTTTTTCTCGTTCATTACATCATAAATGCTCAGTTTTCTTACTAAGATGGCTTTAGTGAACTTTTTTTTTTTGACATTTTATTATTAACGTTTTGTATTTTAATTTATGTATTAAATATCAAGTTCTTGACTTTTACACTACATAAAATTCAATTCAACAGCAAAATCACAAAATATTTTTTAAAAAAACAGCATTTCTTTAAAATTTCCGATAGACCGATAGATAGATAAATGAAGAGGAGATAAATATGCTTTATTCCGTACAGTGTTGCCACTGCTCGCTCTGAAATTGTTGAGTCTGTTAATCAAAAATTTGTTAAAGTTTCATAAAATATGAAGTAGATAATAAAACAAATTCCAGATTCGGGTCTCCAGGTGCCCATGTTCGGGTGGAGGACTACGTTATTTAAAATTTGATGGCTCTAGGTAGCGTTTTTTTCCACAGTGACAGATACATGCATACGCACATGCAGATTCTTCATTATTTCATTTCTTTAAAGATACTGCAGGACCATAATGTTCGGTGGTAACAATTTGAAAAATGATAAGATGTTTATTGCGATTCAATGCAAAATATCGTTTTGTGACTATCCCATTCGAGTCTAACGTCCCTTCGGGGCTAGTAACTGGTTACTGAAAAATAACAGTAACTTCCTTAGAAGATTTTGAACATAAAATGAGCAGGAATATTTAAACTTTTATTTTTTGCAAATTTATTATGCAAGTTATGTTTTATTAGCAATAAATATTCAGAAACTGCAATGATCCTTTCTCTCAGTTATCTACCAACGGTTTCAAATGATTTTGGATGGGAGTGGAGGCAGTGGACATTTAAAGAAGCGATGTTCACTAGCAATGCTTTTGAATTTTTAAATAAGTACTGGCCACTTTCAAAGGTGGTCGCTACGAGAGGCTTCACTGAATTCAGAACTACACATGACATACTGAATACCATACTTCTATGATCAAAAGTTACTAAGATTTTCACCGGCATATGGAAACATTCCGTTTTCATTTCTTTTTACCAACTGGAAATAAATTCATTTTCAATAAATAATGATTTTTTTAAGGCGATTTGCGGAGCAGCGAATGTAAATGAGTAAACAATGTGTATTAAATTTTGCTTTTGCAAAGGAATTTCTGCTACGATAACGTTTAAAAATATTGCAAAAGATATTTAAGGTGAACATTTTATTTAAAAAAAAAAATGAGTTATGTGAGGTATTAACGGAAGACAGAGAATGTGTCGAATATGCATGGCCATCCTCTTAAACTAATGAGCCACATTCAACCGATGGTAAACCATCCACTTTAACTAATGATTCATGGTTCAGACAACGGCAAACAATCCACTTCAACTAGTGTCATTTTAACTTGTCCATTAAGTCATCGTGTTTAGCGGTTCTTGCTTAACAATTGGGATATTAATGAAGAAGCTCCATTTGGATTCTATCAAGCAATGTGCAGCAGAGATTGTTTGGACCTGCGCCGAATTGCTTCTCCATCCATTTTCACCCAAAACGTTTGAGTTTGGTCTGCTTTGAGAGTATAAGCCAATTCCAAACCCTAGCAAACGATAAGTGTGTTATCGCTGTGTGTGAAATTGACTACAGAGATTTGAAAAGGTTTAAAACAACATTTTTATTAAAACAGACCTTAAACATAATTGCACGTTTTGTAGTGAACGATATCAGCCGCCACTTGTGGCGATGGAAATAAAGTCACAGTCAAATTCAAATTTAAAACGGGGAATAGTAATCAAACTACACAATTATATTTAAATGTAAGCTGGTTCAGAAAACACTAACTGCCGGCGTAACACTTTAAATGTAGGCAGCAAATAACGCAAAGCCGAATAATAAAAACCATATCAGAGATGGCAGACCTAAAAAAAGTGACCTCGAAAGGCAGAAAGACGCTTTGTCTCATAATCCAAAAACCTCAGCTTAAATACTCTCTAACTCATTTACATTTCTGGTGAGGAAACGGAAAGGAGATGTTATAGTGAGTGAGTGAATGAGCGCCACCAAAGAAGACCACTGACCTGGCCTTAGCCTCACAGTGTGATATCTTCCTGGCAGAAACTATCTACTCTCTGCTCCATCCTGCTCCGGAAAATGCAGCCGAATAGACGGCTAAGAGCCTCATAAAGTCTACATGTAAGCTTGGAAGTTGTTGTACGGGGAAAGAGTATCCTGTTAGGAACTACTTAAAATTAAGCAAAGAAACAATCAAAAGACTGTTAAGAATCGCTGTTAGAATACACAGAAACTTGCGTTAGATAAAGTAAAGAAAGGTGGACTCTGCCTGAAAAATTAACAGCCGTGGATTTTCTGGACTTGCTAAGTGTGTACATGCGGGTGCTAATCCTGACAAACTGTTATTTATTTATGGGGCTTTTGTAAAGTCGTTGGTCTTGCACGGAGGAATGATATAACCTATTAAATTATTCCACATAGTAAACTTTAAAAAAATAAATAAATAAAAAGAGAGAGAGAGATTAAAAAATGATTTAAAAAAAATCCTAGCGCCTAAACATAATTTAACGCAGATTACTTTCCATGTTCCTGACTCTTATGTAAGAACATTTAAAAGATTGTGTACCTGTTATCACTAAGATAGCAAATTCCTGCATAATTTAGTTCTTTGCGCAAACTTAAACTGTAGTCGTTTTACAAATTGAACCATACACCTACATTTTCTTTTGTAGCACTTGCAGATAGGATAATACATACATAAGTACAAAACTGAAAAACTAACATGATACTGACTACAGAAATACAGAAAGCTGATCCCTAATGCCTGCATACATAACACTTAAAAATGCATACCTAATACATGAAAACTAAAGCTAAAACTGATAAACATAATACATAAAACTGATCATTAAGTAATGCTATACTTCTAGTCTAAATCCTAGCCAAGTACGAACTAACCTTCATAGTACATGCAGAGAAGTAATAAATACAGACTTGAGTACTTTAAAGTGAACATAAACAGAAAAGTACAGAACCATACTCAGTAAAACTGATATCTGATTCCAAACACTTGAATACATAATGCTGATACATAATTACAAAGAGAACCTTACCTACATTAATTCCATAGTTACTTTTATCACCTTAGAACATGCACATAATTTACAATAAACTTAATTAAGCACGTAATGCTGATCACTAGGGAGAGATTCAAACATGCAATTGATCACATAAATACAGATATCTCTTCCCTAAAATTTACATAAAAAGATTTTATTAAAATATTCCTGATATTTATTAAAATTAAGAAGGCAAAAATGCCATACCAATAATAATATCATTCACAAACTTAAGTTGAGTTGATAACATAAGTTGACCTTGCCCTTCTTGAACCTACTTATCACAAACTTGTAATTTAAATACACGATTAGTAAGTGTAGGAAAAACTCATTGCTATTGAAGATTTTACTGGCTGAATCTGGTCTTGCGAGTCCTAGACCTGTACATTAATTGCAAAAGTAAAAATTTTAAAGAATATAGACAGGTTGTTGCCATAGTCCTAATTATCTAAGTTAGTCTTGGGTTGAGAGGTCCGAGGTGTGTGCCCCGCATACTTATCAGATTGATTTAGTGTGATTTGTACATTTTATGATTCAGAGCGCTAAGCACTTGAATATTTCTGTTTGGGGACACTTATCGTCGTATTAGAGAATACTTTCTCTGACAATGGCTGATTACCGCTTGTAGCTTTTTATTTGCTGTTTTGTTTGTTCTCATATTTGCCGCCCATTGTGGCCAGTAAGCTTGACTTGGCTTTCTTGTATGGTACTGTGCCGTGTTTGTGCAGTGTAAGACGTAGTGGTCTGGATCTCCCACCCCTCCACATTGACATCTCTCTGTGTCACTCAGGCTGAATCTATTCAGATAGGTCAGGAATGGGCCATGACCTGTATAAAACTGTGTCTGACTACCACTATTGCAATTTAACTCTAGCGTTGTTTTGGGGAAGAACATATATGTTCTCCTTCCTGTATCCTCTGTGTCCCATCTGGCTTGCCATCTGTCTATCAGTAGTTTTAGAGTGATCCTTTAGAGATGAGACCTAGGTAATTTATCTGGCAGTTCTGTTCTTGAGACCTCCTTTGCCTCTTCTTTTGCCAGGGTGTCTGCTTTCTCATTGCCTTTAACGCCCACGTGAGCCGGAACCCACGTGAGGCATAGCCTTTCTGATAGCAGAAGACTGAGGAGTATTTTTCTAAGTTCCTGGACATACTGGCTTCTGCTTTTGTAACCTTTGATTGCTTCAAGGCTAGAAGCAGAATCACTGTAAATAGTACTTTGAGTAATCTGTTCCTCTTCACATAATTAATCGCTGCTTTAAGTGCTGCCAGCTCAGCTTGGAATACTGAGTTCCTACTGCCAAGTCTTCTTTTCCATTTATACACAACTGTATCATCTTTTAAAACGCAGAAGGCACTGCCAGTACCCGTCTCGGTTTTTGAGGCATCTGTAAATATAGCTGTGTGATTATCTTTTGGTGTCACGTAGTGGCCTAGAATACCCTTTTTTAGATGTGTTTCAGCCGAATGTCCTTGCGTCACTGGCTTGTGTTTTTCAAAGTCTTCAGCAAAGTGGTGTTGTTCCCATAGAACTCCTTCCTCACCTAGCCTTAACACTCTTGCAATTAACGACTCCCTTTCCGCTTGCAGGTCTAGCGGAGGAATTCCTGCCAGAACCTGCAGAGCTGTTGTTGAAGTAATTCTGTAGCCCTTGCAGATGGGCAAGAGTTGCAGCCTTTGCATGGACAGGAGTAACCTACGCATGCTTACGTTGAGTGTATTTTCCCAGATCGCTGCGCCGTAGAGAACACACCTCTTAAGCACCCATAGTGGTGCTCCCCACTACAGTCCTGTTGTGCTAGCATTGTGTTTGTGAGTGCGATACATCTTTTCCTGAGTTCTTTTAAGTGGGGAATCCAAGAGAGATTATTGTTGAGGATAAATCCTAGGTATTTTATGTTTGGAGAGCATTTTGATGAGCTACCGTTGAGTCTAATGGTAGGATTTCTTTTTATTACTCTTTTTCGCCCTATAAATAGCATGGTAGTTTTTTCTGCTGAGATCGTAAGTTTATGTGTTTGTGCCCACTCTAAGAACCTATTTAGTGCATTTTGTGTAATTTTCTCGATATTCTTTCTTCCCGAAGTTCATGAAGGAAATCATCCACAAAAGCTTGCAGATATACTCCGCTCTCCATCTCAAAAATTTGTAACGCTGAGTTAGCTACAAGGTTCCACATGGTTGGCCCTAGACAGGAACCCTGGTAACAGCCTCTCTCCAGTTTATGCTGGATTATTCCATCGTTTATAGTTACTTGAACTTGTCTGTCTTCAAGGTAGCTCCTTATCAACTTTAAGATCTGAATAGGGCAGTTGATTGAATCTAATTCTTTTGTTGGAGATGTTATAGATGTATAGTCTGCGGTTGTAAATAACTTAATATAGTTCGACCGTCTCAAGCGCAAACCTGGTTGGCATTCTGCCAAAACACATAGACTCGTCGAAAAAGGGGCGGTATTAATTGCTGCGACGTGAAAGGTCTTCTCTTCTCCGGGAAGAGCTATGCTGGAGGGAAAGAAAGTTTCCATCCTTATCCTTCCACCCTATTTTGAGAATAATTCGGTCCGAATGGCGCAGGCGTGTTTGCGCTGATGGTCGCGGATGACGCGGTCGAACTATAGTTTCAAATAGTAAAGAAGTACTTAAGAAGTTCAGTATTTCCCCTAAAGCAGCATGTTCAGGTACTCCAGGAGATTTTTTTTCAAGGCGAATCCTTTCACAACGCATTATACGAGTGATAAAATGTGTATTTACTCTTTTAATATTGAACCAGCTGAACAATAAAACGAATGGCGCGTAAAAAGCGAAGCAAGACCAAAACGAACGCTTCAAAATTAGTCAAAACTCAAAGTAATGTTGATTTTTTTCCCTCGTCTGCCATAATATTATGCATCATAAATCTCTATTATGCATCATAAATCTCTATCAACTGGCCAAACTCTTAACAAATACTGGTATTATTTGAGTATTTTTTGGCTAGGTATCTCAAAGGTTCTCCTCCGTAATAATGAACTGGGCAGCGGCTAAGTCGCCACTTCCTCAGAACACACTGAGGACATCCTGTGGACCTTGATTCCCGGGGCACACTGAGGATATCTTCGGGACCTTGATACTCACATGTCATAGCGACTTCGTAAGTTAACATCCTGAGAATGCTTGTATAAGTTTCTACTCATGAAATAATGATTAGCTGTCTTGAGGACTTCGTCTGTTAACACCCTGAAGGTCTGAAGATGTTGATTCTCACATGTCATGAGGACATGTTGTGGATATTCATATTGTATTTTTCAAAGGACTTCTGTCGTAAAACATTCTGAGAATGCTTATACTCAGTCCTTCTTGTAATTTAAATTTTTTAGATTTCTTCAGGGATGCCCAAGCGTAAACTAGGATATGACATTAAGCGCGGATTGAGATATGTTAGGGATCCGGAATGTCCCTAGGATGTGGTAAATAGGACATGAAATCCTCACAACGTCCCTTACGCTGCCAAAAGGACTTAGCTTCGTAAAGCTTGAATTCAACAAGAATTACGATAAATTCTTTTATTTTCATTAAGTTATAAAATGTTACTTTTACTAGCGGGTAGAGAACAAATTCTAAGTTTTATCGAATCTGAATCGAAATTCTAAAATATTCTCTAACCTTTCTGATCCCTCGGGTCTTTTATATAAGAATAAAAAAATAAAAAAGAGAAGAAAAAATTTATGCTTGGCATTAAAATTATCTAATTAAAAGCAAAATTTGAATTTTGCATTTAACTAAAAACCGATCTAAGAATGCAATTTCAAAAATGCACCAGTATTTATTAAAAGAACACTTAAAAATGCATACCTAATACATGAAAACTAAAGCTAAAACTGATAAAATGATAAAATGACAGGTGAAATTTCTTAAACGAAATACATAATTAAAACTCAAATTTGAAAAAAAAAAGTTTATACTTGTTCAATTTTTTTTTAACATTTTTTTTTAGAAACTTTCTAAATTGAAACAAACTGGGAAGATTGAGGATTATTTCGAAGAGGAACATACATGAAAAGTTAACTTTTCTCTGAAAAATTAAGAAAAAATGGAATTTTTTCCTTAATTAAATTTTTAATAATTAATTCTTAACTCCGGTTAATTAAGAAAAATCGAAAGCTTGTTTTTAATGAACACTTATACCGGAAATCAATAAAACTAATCCATGCAAAGTTTTGTGTTAAACCTTAACGATTTTATCTCACGATTCGAAGAACTGAAATCGTAAAGTAAATTTGGATACTTCGAATTATCGATTCTCGGAGCTTTTTTAAAATTTGCAGGCTTCGGAGATTCCAAGATTCGAAATATCTCATTTCATGTCACCATTCAGTAAAAATATTTCGTAAAGATCGTATCCAGTAAAAATATCTTAGACAAGGAAAAAAAAGTTCTAGAATCAAAAAAAGGGCTAGAGGACCTCAATCGATTTCGAGGGCACACAGGTACAGGTCCCTCTTCGTCAGGAGCAAAGAAATCTTTCTCTTCTTTAAGCTCATAAACTCAATGCAAAACTGCTGAGTTAACGGATGTCCAACAAATATCGAAATTAAAAAGTCAAAAGTTCATTTCGCTGTTGCCCTTTTTGAAATTTGTTGTAGTTTTTTTGTTAACTAGACATTTGAGTTGTTTCATTTTCTGTTTACATATGCATGTTTTATTTAATTAATTTTCTAATTACATATATTTTTAAGCACACACACACACACACAAATGCTTTTATGTGGGCACCACCTGACTTTCTTGTATGCCTATTAAATAATTATACACAATTTTTTGCTGCACTTCATTAAAAATGATTTCCTCAAATTATCCGAACTTCATTAACCGATCGCAAAAACAAGTTGAAAAGGACATCAAAAATCCCAAATTTTGAAATTTTTCCAGTTGTAGTCGTTTCCAGTTTTAGTCGTACGAGTCAAATTTCTTGTATTTTTTTATTTGTTCATAAAGAGTATAAAACTTTCCGAAATATAAATATAAGAACCGCGAGCTCGCATTTCATGTTAGATACCATTATTTGTCCAAAATTAATTTTTTTTATATTTGAAATTACCAAAACATGAATATTTTCGTTATTTCAAACACTTCTGTAACTGGAAGTATATATCTACTACAAACGGTTGATAATAAAGACGGTTTAAGCTGGGTAAGGGGGAGCTATATAGATATATACTTTTGATAAAACCGATTGCAATAAAAAGGGGCGGCACATCTAAACATCTAAACATTCTGGGGTATTACGAAAATTGAGTAGACGCCACACAGTACTCACACCACGAAAATTCAATCCACTTTTGGTACCTCCGAGTGCAATAAAAAGGGGAGATGCACAAACAGATGTTACAGTATCCCATATCTCAATGGTTCTTCTTGAAATTGTGAATCTAATTGATATTAATTGTGTATAATACAGTAATGGATGTATTATATTTTGTTTGTTTGTTTGTACCATAGTTTTTATTTAAATTAGTTGGACTCAGTTTTGAAAGTATTTCGTATTTTCAGTACAAATTATGAAAGTATACTCGGTTTATTGTTTGAATGCTATAGGTAACTACTTGTAACATGCTTTCTTTAGGGTCTATTATGACTATGTTACTTATGTTTTTGTGTTCTTGAAGGCCTTGTATGCCACTGTAAACTTATTCTGCTTAGTTATATTAAATAGCTTCTGGAGGCAGGAGCTTTAATCCGTGTAAGGCAGACATCATGTCAGCTAGGTAATGGAGCCCCTGTTCTCTGGTTAACAGTATCCCATATCTCATAAAATTTCAATGTTCTAAGTTAATATAGTTTTTGAGTTATGGAAGGTAAATACGTATGTACAGACACCATGAAAATTGAATCCGCCACGATTTTAAATCCACTTTACAATCCGCTTTGGAATAAAGTGTCCTTAGGTCTGTCAGTACGTACCAGCGTCACGCAAAAGAAATTGTCAAAGTGTATTCGGGAACGGTCAGAATGGGTATTTCCGTTGAAATCTGAAACCGAATTTTTTTTGCGATTTCAATGTTTCCTTTACTTCATACAAGGAAATTAAAAAAATAATTTATATATATTATCATTTTTTTTAATATCATAAATATCGTATTTGTTAAAAAATTCATCATGAAATTCGCAAATTATTGAATCAAAATTTTGTTCAGAAATTGATGCTGAAATCATCAAAATCAATAAACTTCGAGATGCATAAAAAAACGAATTAATTTCCCACAAAAGAGAGGAAAATAGCTCACTGTGGCAGAGCAAATGAGATCTTTAAATACTGATAGTCTGGCTCGGCTTCAAATCCTGGCAACTTGCTGCATAGGAAATTTTGCGGTTTCCAAAGTTCTGCAGGAAAAAATCCCTTCCCTTAGGCAGATAGTTCATGTGTACTTTAAACAATTAGTTTAGCCTAGCCTAACCTAACCTATAAGGGAATGAACTTCTTGTTCATGTAATTAAGAAGACGAATTCAAATTCGGAAACTGAAATATCAGCCAGAAGTTTGGTTTAAGATACAGATTTGGCGACAAATCGCCGAATGGCACAATTGTGACGCTTTTACAAACTGTTGCAGTATTTGTTAGAAAGAGCTTCTTGTTCGTAAAACTAAGACAGTTTGTGTAAAAATAAGAAAAAATTCGTAAGAGTTGGAAAATATCTGTCCTTAATCTTTGCTAAAATAAAATATTATTAAAAATGATATGCAATGGTAGGCAAATGGGTCGACGGACAACACTTCAATCACGGATGCCACGTTGGACACCACGTAATGGATCGCAAGGATAATTTAAAATTTTGTCTATTATAACTGACAAATTAAATCTGATTTGCGCTTAATGTTTTAGCAGGGTCGTTTCCGATTACCGAATTTTATCCGGAGAAATACGTCAAAATCCGCTCGGAGGAGAAGGAGAAAAAGGGGGTGGAAATGCCAGGGACGACCACCCTGAATTTCGTTCTCGGGCACTTGAACATGTGCCAAAAACCTTGCATATAAAGAAGGACAATTCAAAAGGGAAAGCAGAAAAATCAAAAGAATAAATGAAAAATCCGCTCCAACACGAATAATAAAAATAAAATAAGCTTTAAATAACAAATAAATGTTAAAGAGGGTAAAAAATATTCGCTCCAGACATTCCAAAATTTTTGTTGAATGACGACGAGCGAAGTCACTTTTTTATTTTTATTTTTTATTTTTATTTTTATTTTTTATTTTTTATTTTTATTTTTTATTTTTTTAATATTCTTGATTTCTATAGCGTAACACGCCCCATTACCGACGGAATAAAAGGTAAAAAAAAATCCGCCGTAAAATGATTTATGGGAAAAAAAAAAAAAAAAAAACTCCTTTTTTTTTTTTTTTTTTTTTTGGCAGGATAGAGTTTCTTACGGGTATTGAACATTAACTCCGGAGGTCAAAAGCAAAGAATGTGCCTTTTGACTGGAAGTCAAAGCAAAAAATATCTGTTTCAAATGAAAGTATAAATAACCACTGAATTTTTACTTTTAAAGAAGGGTTAAATGTATCTAAAGCATACAATACGTGGTTTTCTTTACGAAACGTTATTTTATTGATGATATTGATATATTAATTAATAATGAATTTTTGTTCCTAAGGAAAATAAAACTCTGCAGAAAAATTTCATACCGTTCTTAACAAGCAGAATTACTATGAAAAGGAATATATATCTGCAACTTTTATTTTTATAGCATACGTAAAGTAGACATTAAAGAAATGATAAACATTTCAAAACAATAGACATCGGTACAGTTAGTGTTCTGTGCGTTCACTTCTGGTTTGTATTTCTTACTCTGCCAGAGCTAGAAAATCCTATGAGAAATCATGGGAAGTCATAGAAAGGAAAAAATGTCAAATGTAACAGAAAATGTTCGCTCTGGAAGTTTTGTTTCCTCAAGAACAAAAATTATTTTGCTTTAATAATAATAATAATAATAATAATTATTATTATTATTTTTTGAACACTTACTATCTCCCCGTGCACCATAGACATACGACACGGGGCTTACAGAAGTAAGTTGACTAAAATATGTTGCATGCATAAATAACAAGAGGTTCACTGGCCAAGTCACGCCGAACATCTTCAAATCATTCTGTAAGCAATAATAATTAATTTATATATATAAATTAATGCTTTAAGTGTCCTCTAAATAAAAATTAGTTTAAAAAAGTAAACAAATAAACAATCAATTATACCTTTGTTTTTCGAGCACAAAATGTTTTTTCAACCTCGTATCTGAAAGGGTTTTATCAACACATACTTCTCCTATTTACCTACGCTTCTAGAATAAGCACTTTAGCGCCATTCACGCCCGCTGGGCTTTCCTCGTAACCATGGTAACGACAGCTGTGGGAAATGGTAGAGTCCTCTAATTTCCCCCCCACACACACACACACACTTTCTTACCGTTTAGTATGTTTGAGCTTGATGCACCAGTAAAGGGTTACTCGAACCGCAAGTGAGGTGGGAAAAATTATTACTTTGCGCTGATGACGAAACGCGTTACGATCATAAATGAGAGAGGATGAAAAGACCTTGAAATGCCTATTTTAAAGCAACAGACGTGAGCCGTTGTTCATTCTTCTATTTATTTGTCTTTGAATTTTTTTTCGTTTTATTATGAAAGTCATTGGAGTAATATATGAATACTATGGGTGATATACTGCTATAAATTCCTTTTGCAAAATTGTTTTGTAAAATTTCTATCTACTTTTCTTTAGTGGTTTAGACCCATATTTCCTATCCTTGTTTGTTTCATGATATGCTTAGTTATTTCTTTGACCCTTTTTTTTCCTTGTAAAGCCATAAAAGTATTCAGTTATTGGTACCTAATTTGGTAATTAGTTGATATTCATTCAGGCAAATGGCTCCGCATGTTCAAGGAAAATCAGAGAAAAACAAAGAAATTAAAAACTGAATTTCAAGGGAAACCATTTCTTGCACACTGTGTCATTTAATTAAAAGTATTAATTGTATTTTGTGGAATAGCTTTTCAGGCTGCATTAATCCGTATTCAAAATTCAATGAGATTTGCCGAAGAGCTGCCGTAACGCTTCACATTTTATTTGATAATAATGAAATTAAGTCGGAAGCTGGAATTAGTTTTGAATGTATGAATTTTATTTATAAATGAAAATTATCGGAGCGATGGAGATGCCTGAAAATTACCATATTTGATGATTTACGGGATTTTATGAAACTATTGGAACAAACTTTAAAGGGTGATAGAACACAACAAAAGAAAACACTTTTCGCAGAATAATGTTCAAAGCAGTTAGGCGCTGGTGGACAATTTACGTTTCCCCACACATTTTTTTTTTTTTTTTTATTTATTTCGTAGTGCAAAGGCAGATGATGCTGTAAACCTTTTTCGCTTTCGCACACTGATTCATTCTAAGTTATTAACAATTTTCAGCTATGGTATGGTATACACAGTTAATTTGAATTTTGTACTTTTTTTTTTGGGAGGGGGGAAATGTAGGAGGTCCACAAAAGCAAGTTTCGAAGACCGCTTGTTGCTTGGGAACGCTAGTTTGGGGGACTCCGGGGTTGCCATAAATTAAAAACATCAAATTACAAAAACCATCAATTGAGGAACAAAGAAATGACACAACCGAGGAACATATACAAGTAAAATGCATGTCAAAATAAAAATTCAGATTTTAAAGAAATATAAAAAAATAATAGAGTGACAGACTATACTTGTAGGACCAACGGTGGAATTTTGGTGCTCGCACACTTCTACCTGCATCTGTGCGTAAAAGAAAAGCATCGTGCAACGTGCAACCACATAACGCGCGACCGTGCAATCTGTGATGAAAGCTGCGTTATATCATTTGATGCATTTTATCAGCGTTTGTATCATTCCTTAAGGAAAAATGATGCATATTAGCATTTTTCATCTTTTAAAATCTTTTCAAAGCTCTTGAACTTGTAGTCTGATAAACGAATTACCTTTGAAATAATAATTTAATTTTGGGTTGCTTTGTGTTCATCTTTTAAATAAGGTCTCAATTCTAATATCTTCCACGATTCATAGTCATTTTCCTCAATAGATAGCGCCATCTTCGATTTCGCTTTGCTTTGTTAGTTGCTTTCCATGTAAAGTGATTGTTGCTTCTTCCACTTTCGTCAAAAAAAAAAAAAAAAAAAAAAAAAAAAAAAAACTTTTGAGAAAGAGGGATTTGTGTTTGAAGGCCCTCAAAATTATTCGAAATTTGCTCTTAAAATAGAGGTTGCTTTTATGCTTAATTTTAAATGTCGCTGTTATGCAGAAACTTTATATCTGCCTAATAACAGCATTTTCTCGAGGAAACTTTGAATTCTTGTCTCAGAATAAACTTAGAAATAGTATCCCTGTTTTTCAGTACCCATGAATAGCTTTGAATTTCCGAACAGTTTTGTAATAATGTGTCTGTTTTGCGGGATCGTTAAATTTACATTTATGTGTTGAAATAATATTCTTATCTTTTCCTATCTGATTAATATGTATAGTTTGGTACTTCCCGAAACGCTCGAAAAGATATTGTTGCTCTTTGAACTGTGCGAAATCCTTAAAATAACACTGCCGCTTTCAAAACCATTCCCTTACATAAACATTTCTGATGATTAGCCAGCTATGCAGTTAAATGCGATTATTTCATGCTTCTCAATTGTTTGCGTGAACGCTGGCTATCGCTTGATAAAAAATTACATAAATTATGGGATTAACCAACATGAGTGAAAAAACAGAAAACGAATTTTTTTATTGAGTGGTACGTAATATACGCGATGTAAAAAATCTGATGTGTACACCACATGACTTCCTTGTTCGGAATATTAAATTATACGCATTTTTCCTTGCATTTCATTTAAACTTATTGGACTGAATTAAATCTGCTTCGTCGATAGCGCATAAAACACAATAGAATAAATGCACTCTTTAAAATTCACTCTATTTGTTTACCATAGTAACACTCTGGCGGTAGGTTCACTTAACAGCGTTATATTTCGTTCATGTTATAACTCAGAATGTACAAAATTTATAACATTTGAAGAATTATCTAATCGTTGCAACATGTTCTATTCAAATAATATAATAACTCTAAAACAATGTATAAAAGAAATTAAACAAAGAACAACAATAAAACAACAACAACAAAAAAAAAATAAATAAATAAAATAAAATAAAAATTAAAAAAAAAGGGGGGTTGGGAACAGTTTTTCACAGACGACTCAGTATTTCTCATTCAATTAATTCAGTTCTCACTTTGCGACAAGGCGAAAATACATTAAAACTCAATATGTCTGTATTGAAAATTATGAAGTAAATCTTAAACACTTATTCCTCGAAAAAATTCCAGAAAGAATTAAGCATGGCTTAATTCGCAATAATTATCTTTGTTGTTGCAAAGCTTAGTCTTTCTATTCTATCTACTATTCTGCTGTTTCAAACAAACATATCTGCCTTGTTATTTAAAAATTAGGCTTAACCGCACTTAAACAGCTTTTAAATTGTTGATAATTCTACAAATATTGCTTGCAGATTTCCTAAAGCCATAAAAACCTTTACCGGAAGATAAGAATAACATAATTCAATCATTTTTAAAGCAAAAAATTCACAATTTACAAACATATAAGAGTTAAAGAAACTGAGATCACTGAGCCGGGTAACAGAGTAGATATATATATATATATATAAATATATTTCTATACGTTTTGGTGCGGCCGATTGCAACCAAAATACGAGGTGCCCATCTACATGTTATTGCAGTCCTATATACAAAATTGCAACTTTCTGAGGCTACTCGTTTTTGAGTTATGCGAGATACGTACGTACGTACGTCCGTACAGACACCACTAAAAATTCTCTTTAGAACTCATTTTAAAGCAGTTTTATAATTTTTTTTGGGGGAAAAGAGTCCTTTATTCTGTCCTTACGTACAGATGTCACGCAAAAACATCGTTAAATTGCATTCGATAGAAGTCAGAATGGACGTTTTCGTTGAAATATGCTGCCTGAAACTTTTCGCGATTACAATACTTCCTTTTTACTTCGTACAAGGAAGTAAAAAACATCTCTTAATTAAGCTAATAGACAAATGTGCCATAACAGCTTCGAGATACAAATAAAAGTGAATTAAATGCATTTAAAAATTACATCATTTAGTTAGGTTGTTAAAATAAAATTGTTAAACAACATCTCATCAGGGGATAATTATTTTATATATTTATATATTATTTTGTATATTTTTGAAATATTTCTTTATAGATGTTTATTTACTTATCTCAAATAGTCATGAAGGACGAAACGCATTTTCAGAACTCCTTAATTATACGAATTTAATTTTTGAGATAATTACCCCCTGATGAATCTATCTCAATCATTAAATTATAAATAACGGAAATGCAGTTTGTTATAAAATATTATGGAAACTTTTTTCGTACTGTTCTGTTATGGGGACCGGATATAGATATCGCCAAAAGCTGATGATCTGGCGAAAAATTCTGAACCTAAACATAATCGCCAAAATATTTACGATATGGGTAAGTTTAAGAAAAAAAAAAAAAGGGGGGGGGAATAACGTAATGCATATTTGTAAAATTAGACATTTTTAATGTAAATTAAAGAAATTGCCAAAGAAATCGGGGGAAATAATCGATTAGCGAATTAAGATTAACGCGGAGGCATGAAATTGTGGATATCATTTAAAATGTCTGAAAATATTTACGTTTTAGGACGCTTTTGCCGCCATATAAACTCAATCAAATGAGAATCTAATTGACTACGGTCATTGTCGAACTGACGTTTATTTCGAACTGCCCCATAACGTTTCAGTAGTTTGCGTATGACAACCAGTATTGGGATCGATAAAATTATATTTATGGGTAAGGCAGAAACGGTCATATTCGGCATCTCTTAATTCTTTAGTCTTGCCAACAGTTTGTGTATATTATAGTGCCATCAATAATACTTTCTTCAATGACTTTCCGCAAGAACGGTTAGGCACAGTTCCGGCAGAACGGTTAGGAACAGTTCCGGCAGAATGGTTAGGCACAGCTGAAAAATACTTTTTGGTTTCTCGCAAACCCTGCCGCACACTCTCTGGGGCGAAGGAATACGACTTAGCGAACTTCAACAATAATACCAATGTCGCCTCTTTTAACTGACAGTCCAGACATTAATGCATAGCCACAGAACTTCCGTTATAAAACTGTTCCAATCAACAGGTAAACAGGTAAAAGTGCATGGGGCACCAGACACTTCACTACAGATCAATCAACAACAGTGTCCTTCACTACACTTCCAATCAACAGCAGTGCAATTATTCATATCGAGTTGATACTGACCAAATTCAAGGGCAATTACGTCTAAACACATGCATAAATGAAACGCATTGCCATTAAGAAACTGATTCTAGATCCTTCAACGTAATCCTTTTTGTCTTTGGCACATCAGATCTTCACATCTCCATTCCGGTGCTTCCTTCGAACTGAAATACACCTTCATTTTATGGGTTTTGTTTCGTACACTTTCTTTCAGAGTGTACACTCCTCGTTCCTGAAGAAATTGTATGGAAGATGTTTCATCATTAGGTAAGTTCCAAATTTTAATATCCATGGTAAATACAATAATAATAAAAGCGCAAGCCACCATTCCATCTTTAGAATTTGTATTCTCGTTGCAAATTTTTAAAAGGCGTTCGTTTACTCTAAAAAAAAAAATATTGTAACGACTTTTAAAGTAAACATTGGAGGCTTCATATGAACCGGTCTCTTGGTGAGTTCAGTAAAACATTTAGTGTAACATGAAAAATCTAAAGAGACGAGCTATGTAGGAAATGTAAGAGTACAAGGAAAAGTCCATTTAACAGACATTGGTTTTTAATGCAGATTTTCGAGTAAATGGGTGTCTCCGTAATTTAGCGAGATATTGCCTGTATGACGATACTAGGTATTATAATTGAATAAATGTAATTCATCACTATATTAGCTGTAACCATAATTAGACCCTCATATTGCCTCCTAGTCATTTTGAGAAGCAGAAAGTGCTAGAACTATCTCGGCAGCCGGATGAAAACTATATAAGGCCGGAGAAAGCATTTACTTTCAGTTGCTGTTGTTGCGAGTTGTCAGTTCAGCGTGCGATAGGAGTACTGAGATATCTCCGGGTTAGCTTTCTCTTTAGATGCGCTTTGCATTGCATTGGGTTTAACCCTTTGCGACACAGTGTGTTCGGTCTGGACACACCTAAAAATTTCCTTCTGTACGCACATAAAAATTGAATGAAAAAGGATTTATAGGTTATTCTAGGTTACTCTGAATCTTTTTTATATATAGTAGATAGCAGCTCAACACAAACCAGTCCATATATTTTAGCCATGTTTAGTTTTTTAGGACCCTCATTTTTCAAAGAAATCTTCCAGATTTTTTTAGGGTATAACAGGAATTGTATGAAAAGAAATTTCTATGTTATTTTTTTGGCTGTACGCTAATCTCCTTATTCTATATTAGTTTTAAATTTTTACCTTGAAATCTTGCTTAAAATCAAACGGCGAAACCTAGGTGTGCCCAGACAAAGCTTACCGATAATCTAGGACAACTGAGAGTCTGTATTCTTTGTTTCTCTGCATCTCATCGGTCAGTTCATTGACAACAATGCTCGTTTCAGCACTCTTTTCGAAGCTCTATTCAATCAGTGTGCCACTTATTCTGTGGGCACACCCACAGAATTAAAACGATAAGTGCTATCTTCACAAAATTTTACTTGTGTACTCCTCTAGGCCTAATTAGACTCCCTACCTGTTTTTTTTATATCAAAACTCTGACTTTAAAAGGTAGCGAGCCAGAAAGTGTTAACGTTCATAGTAGTTTGAAGTATGACTACTGATTGTACTTTATGACATTGAGGAGTCATACGACTATTTCTGTAGAAAGTTCTAGATCTCTGAAGTGTTTGTTTTGATAGAAATAAATTCTATCAACCTATCACCGGCCCCGTGTGCATTAAATTTGCTGCGGAGCCGAAATTCTGCATTATAAACCAGAGTCTCCTGGTCGAAACATATCAATCGTGGCAGATACCGCTACCGATCGTACGGTGTATCAGTTCTATCCTTTAAATGGAACTAAAATTAAATTCGAGGTTAATGGGTGAGCTTCAAATGCGTTGACTGTCTGACTGTCGTGGACCTACGTCGACATAAAGTTATGCAAATAATCAAAATAAGATTAAACCTGTTGGCTGTCAAGGCGTTCCATTGGATAGGGAACACAGCTAACAAATTGGAACATCTATAGTTCGAATCCCGTTGAGGACACACTTAATTTTTCACATTTCTTCTTCCGAAGATCTTATTGGTAACTACAATAGCACTCGAACTTGCATGTCGTAAGCAATAACTCGTCGCACGTGGATGGGATCAATTACTAATTAAGTCTGCCTATTAAGTCATAGAAAATGTAACGTATTATCGCAATTCCCTGTGCGTGCTGTTGGGGTATAAACGGTTGGCACGTTTCGGATTCCAGAAAGAGTGCATTTGATTCTTACGTCCTTGCACAAAGGTATTGTTGTCATTGAGAAAAGTCTTGTACGTACGGAGAAAATAAAGGATTATTTTTTTCTTCCGTATACGAAGTAAAGAACGTATTGTAACCATAAGAATTTCCGGTATCATATCTGAAAGAAAATACGTATTTTAACCGCTCCCGTATCCATTTGCACGGTATTTTTGTGTGACATTTGTACGCGCGGACAGAATAAAGGACTCTTTTTTTTTTTTTTTTTTTTTTTCGGAACAGATTGTAATATGAATTTAAAATGGACTCAGAAGGAATTTTTTTTTTGTCACCTGTGTATGCATGTACGTATATATGTATCTCTCATAACTCGAAAACGAATAGCAGTAAAACGTTGAAATTTTTTATGTGGGAAGTCCATAACACCTAGTTATGCACCTCCCTTTATTGTTGCAATCTACCTCATCAAACATATATATATATATATATATACATAGTGTCTTTCTTACCCGGCTCGGTGAGCTGTGTTATTTTATTCTTATATGTTGATAAATTTCGCATTTTTTGCTTCAAAAAGTGAGTGAACTGTGTTGTTCTTACGTTCCGGGTAACGCTTTTATGCTTTTAGTTAATCTGCATGCAATAGTTATAGACCTTTCAACAATATAAATGCTGTTTAAGTGGTACTAAGCCCAATGAAGCCGCCATTTGTTTGCATTTGAAACTCTTGGTAGAACAGTGAATTAAGTCAGTTTCTGCACCAAATGAAGTGCAACTAAATTGTGTATAATTTAATAGGCCGCACAAGGAAGTAATGGGCTGTCTATGGCAGAAATTTTTATGTTTTATGGTCCGGAACATTTTATGGTCTTAAATCGGTGACCTATAGCAGTGGTATATGATTGAAAGCTGTTTTTTACATTCAACCCTATGGGGTAATGTACTGCTTTGTGGAATGAGAGTTTCGTGCCAAAGTGCGTGAAAAATAAATGTTTAGAATGCTACTGCAGTTTATTGAATGGGATGAAAGGAGTATTTCATTCATTTAAAAGAGATGAATTGTTTTTTTTTATATGGTCCCTTGCAAAGAAGATTGAGGTCTGGGAAAGATAAGACAGAAAATCACTTCCGCGCGAATTCCGAATTTTCTGCGGCGTCAGTCTTCACTCCGATACTGAATTTTATTCATTCCTTCTTTAAAAACGAGTGGAGTAGGGGAAGAAAAAATTATTCCGAAAATTCCGATCACGGTTACAGCGCAGAAAGGAAAAAGATCTCTCGACTTAAACGAGGAAAAAATAAAAATAAAATTAAAAAAAAAAACTTTCCTTAATATTTATTCTGGCAACAACTTTTTACTGTTTGTCCGGAATGGGAAAAAAATCAACGCTGTTTCTTTTTTAGTTTTCTTTATTTTTATTTTATTATTATTATTTTTTTTACTCTTTCAGTTTGTCTTTCTTTTTATTCTATCAAGTGAACTCATCTTTCGTTTCTTTTTTTTGTCAGTGTAATATGACTAAAAGAAAAAGAATTTTATTCGATATATATATGTATGTCTGTGTGTGTGTGGAACTTCCGAATTCGCGATGGAAATGCAATTCTGTTTGACCTACTGAAAGGTATTAGTGTATGTGATTTATCATTTCCAAAGATTGTTCGAATGTATTGGAAATATTTATGAGAGAAATAAAAATTTTCTCCAGACGAAGATAAAATTTTTAAATTCTTCTCAACTTGCTATAATTTTAAAAAGTTTTGGAATGAGGTATATCTATTTTCAAATAGAGAAAATACTGAAAGCACCTTAACATTCATATAAATTCTTTCGGACACAATTTTGATTTTCTCGAAAGCAATACGACATAGCAAGAAGCAAATTTTTTTTTTAAATTTCGGATGGGAAGCAGGTAAGGTATTCATAGTATTGCGTGCTGCAAGTTCTTCAAGGTCTCCTTTACGGCGATAATAAGATAATAACACAGAAAATTGTAAGGTAGTCAACGAAGAAAACCATTCATTTAAAAGGGGTCGATGCAAGAAAAAGTCTGACAAATCCTGATCTACTCTTATCAGAACTAGAACAGGAGAAAATGTTCCACATCCTAAGGTACTTTTCGAACAGTCAAATAAATTCCTTGATCTTAGACTGAAACTAAACTGGACATTTGAAAATTTACTGTGACATGTTATAAACTGAGAAACTGTACAAGGTATTTTCTTCCGCCTTTCTGTATGCCCTTCCTGGTGTAAGAGTAGCACACTCGGCGCGTATTCGAGAGTTCCAGGTTCGAGTCCCAGCGAAGATATTGCTCATTTTTCGAGTATCCTGCTCCAAAATAACCTAATGACTCTACAGCTGCAAAATTTGTAAAGAAAAAAAATACTCGGAGTGTATCTATGATTAGCTGAAAGAAAGAATTTTTAAGGTGCATGCATAACAAGATGAAATGTATTTTTTAATCCACTAAGATAAAAGCTTGTTATAATAAAAGATTTCTGTAAACACTTTGGAATACAAATATTTCTGATGCGGATGGGTAAATTAAAGCATCTTTAGCTTAAAAAAATAAATAAAAATAAAAAAGAAAAGAACAAATATCTTATTTCCGTAATTGCTGTCGATATTTCTAAGCTGGTGGTCTTCAAACTCTGTCCCGCGGAACGGCGAGGTTCCGCAAGCCGTAATAAAAATTCGAAAGGGAAATTATCAATAAAAGTTTTCTTAGCAGAAGGTGACTATCGCAAAGTTTCAAAATTATTCTCACAGCAAAAACTAAATTCACTGAAAGGCAAAATAAATACCACATAAACCTCAAACAAACTAAATCTCAACGGTGAACTGACTAAAAACTCAAAAAGCCTCCTATTTATACTAGTGCCAAGAAGGCAACAGTACTGGAGTAATCTTCTAGAAAAAAATTTTCTCAAGCCCTTCAGAGTAGATTTCTGGAAGCATCTAGAATGTCACCAACTTGGAGATAAAAACTGCCGCCAAATCCCGATATGGATTTTGGGCCTTTATCTGTAGTTTTCTTTAAGTAATTTTCGTAATTCTAACATCAGCTCATCCCAAATTAGAAATTCCACGGAATGATAAATTAATTTAATATATGCAAACAAGATAACTGGGTGCAACTTAAAACATACAAGTAACAACAAATTTTATACAAAAGATAAGGAGAAGTTTATCGTAAAAGCGCACTAAATAGATTTATTTTGAAGTAAATAACAAAAAATTCAACAATCCAAGAATATATGAAAAAGCGAAATACGATCAAATAAACACAAATATTTTCAAAAGTTTTTAGCAGAGATCTTCTATTTGAGTAAAATAAATAAATGAATAAATAATAAAAACAAAATAAAAATTTGACTATTGTTCAGGCCTCTTCATGTCGGAAAAATGAAATTTTACTGCATTATTAACACCATAAAAAGTTATTGTTTTCTGTTTCAGTAAAATCTCATTCAAATAACAGAACGTTATTGCCAATCGAAAATGAGTAAATCTTCGATATTCTAAAAATGCGTTCCTGATTCCGGCGTAAAAATAGCATTTAAAATGTAATTTCATCTAGACAGTAAATAAAGTAACTTTCTAGCACTTTTCAATTAATCACTTGCGAAATTTCTATATCTAATTCATGCGTACGCTATCGTCTGCATCCAAAATTTAATCGAATGTTTCGGAGAACTTTATTATAACTAGAAGTAGGACGAAACTTAAATTTTCTTAAATCTGAAACTTAATAGAAAAATGTATGTTACGGAGAACTTTATTATAACTGGAAGTGGAACGAATCTTAAATTTTCTTAAATCTGAATCTTAAAAAAGAATAAGGAATGTTAGAGAATTTTGTAGAGACATTAGGTATTTTTAATAGCAGGAGAGATGACAAGTCATCAACTCCCTCACCGGGAATCGAACCACGGACCTCTGTACTACGCGCCCAGCGTGCAGACCACTACACTACGAAGGCATGTTAAGAAGGCGGGCGAAATACCTTATATGCTTCTTCTTTTAAAGGACGACTGGGGTTTTATCGCCAAATTCGGGTTGTGGAGAATCATCATCCACCACTCTTTTAGTTCGGGCGCCTTTGTAGAGACATTAGGTATTTTTAATAGCAGGACAGATGAAAAATGAGTAACACCCTCGCCGGGAATCGAACCACGGTCCTCCGGAATACGCGCTCAGCGTGCAGACTATTACACTACGAAGGCATGCTAAGAAGGTGGGAGAAATACCTTTTAACTTTATTATAACTGGAAGTGGGACGAATCTTAAATTTTCTTAAATATAAATCTTAAAAGAATAACGAATGTTTTTATTCTTTCATATAAGAGTAATAAAAAGAAAAAGAAGTGTTGGAAAAACTCTTTATTAAAAGTTTTTTCTTAAAGCAAAATTTCATATTTTCGTTCCCCCCCCCCAAAAAAAAATGTAAGAATTCAGTTTTAAAAAATACTTCTAAAACTAATGCAATTCATAAAAGCATTGTTTATGAAATAATACTATTATTAATCTGAGGCTATATTAATAACACTATAACTAATTCCATGCTATTATTTTAAACATACGTCGTTTTAAAAAGATACAGATGAATTTTAATAAGTGCAATATTTAATTAATTGAATCCCTTAAGTTCATTTTCTGAAGATTTAAATGTTTAAACTTTGCATCGCTTAAATTAATCAAAGTTTCATTTCTTAAGATTTAATTGCGTGAATTATTCGTCGTTGATTACACTTGAGAAATAATTTCACTGTTTAAATTATTTTTGAAGATTTAACTACATTACGTATTATGCAATAATTACGTACGTAATTATGTAATACCTAAATTACGTGTTATGTAATACTTAGTTATTATATATAATTAATTACATATTATGTTTATCACGATATTTAACAGTTTAAAAAATCTTATCGGACAATTCAGTAAAATCCATTGGAGAAAGAAATCAAACCTGTTATATTTTCCGAAATCTTTCTAAATCAGAACTCTTGCAGATGCGAAGAACTTCTTCGAGAATTAATATTGGTAAATAGAAAGCATAGAAAATTTGGTAAATACAATTTTACCCAATGCTATTTCTTTGTATAAATACCGATATGAATTTTTGTATATTTTTGTATTGGTAAATACAAAAATTCATATCGGTATTTATACAAAATTCTTGACAAATGCAATTTTACCGATACAAATTTTTTGTACAAATACCAATAGGAGTTTTTGTATTGGTAAATGCAAAACATAGAATTCTTCGCAAACATAATTTTACGAATACAAATTTTTGTACAAATAGCAATACGAATTTTTATATTGGTAAATACAAAACATAGAATTCTTGACAAATACTATTTTACCAACACAAATTTTTGTACAAATACCAATACGAGTTTGTATATTGGTAAATACAAAACATAGAATTCTTGACAAATACAATTTTATCAATACACATTTTTGTACAAACACCAATACGAATTTTTCTATTGGTAAATACAAAACATAGAATTCTTGACAAATACAATTTTACTAATACAAATTTTTGTACAAATACCAATACGAATTTGTATATTGGTAACTACAAAACATAGAATTCTTGGCATATACAATTTTACCAATACAAATTTTTGTACAAATACCAATACAGATTCTTGTACAAATACCAACACGAATTTTTGTATTGGTAAATGCAAAACATAGAATTCCTGGCAAATACAATTTTTCGAATAAAAATTTTCATACAAATATCAATACGAATTTGTATATTGGTAAATAAAAAATATAGAATTCTTGACAAAAACAATTTTACCAATACCAATTTTTGTAATCATGTAACTCTATTAAGTGAACCTAGCGCCAGAGCATCGCTATGGTAAATAAATACAGTGAATTTTAAAAAGCGCATTTATTCTATTATTATGCGCTATCGACGTAGTAGATTTAATTCAATTCAATAAGTTTAAATGAAATGCAGGAAAAATGCGTATAATTTAATATTCCGCACAAGGAAGTCATGTGGTGTACACATCGGATTTTTTTTTAATGTCATTTTGTGAGTTTACACCAGCAGATAAATTTTTATTCAAGAGAAAATAAATATTTCTCTGAATTTATATCTTTTAATTTTTCTACACATTTTAATTTTGAAAACGTTTTTATGATCAACAAAGAATAGCGCTTGAACTTTTTACTTTTAATCATAAAAAAAAAAGACAGGAAACATGCATTTTGTAAGGTTGCTTAACTCTAAACCTGAATATTATTGATGTATCATACACAAATCTCCAGTATAAGTAGTTTATATACACATATAAACTAATAAAAATTGAGAAAGGGGATGTAAATATGGCTTTCAAAGTAATACCCTGCTTAACAGCTGCTAAGATTGACATAAAAGAGTTTTTTAATTATGTTAAATTAAAAGTAAACAGACAAAGGAAGAACAAAAAAGTTAAAACAAACTTAATCAAATGTTAAAAACGATTAAAAATAATTACGCAAAGTTAGTGGAATCTATTAAATATACAACTGGACTGATTTGGAAACATAATTACGTAAATTAAGAAATACACGACATAAATATTAAACCAGTAAAGAAAAAAAATTATTATCACCGTCAGATTCGAAACTTTGAATCTAACATTCATATCACCTGATATCACCTTTCTGTTTGGCTTGATAAGCTAAGTTTCTATTCGTTTCCAACTAGCTGAGACATCGTAATTAATTATTTTAAATTATTTCTACCGCTGAAAATTAAAATCGCCACGTCTGAATAACCAATGTGCCAAAACAAAAGTTAATCAACAGTTATTATTCAAATCGAAATTAAATGAAACTAATATTCGTTTAGCATACAAAAAATGGCTAAATTGCCAAAAGAGAATTCTACAGTTGAAAATCTGAATGGCAAAAACAAATAATGGCAAAAACAACAATGGCAAAAAAATGGGATTTTATACGATCTGGAATAAAGTAAATTAAACTTTCATCTAATTCAATCTGTTCGTGTTAATATACAAAAAGAATTAATGAAATAAGCCAGAAAAAATGTACTTACTTTCAAGCTGAAAGCTCAATATGAAATGACCGATGCAAATTGTTGGTTGAAAAAGAATTCAACAAGAATGTAAATCCGGGTTACTATTGCGGTTTTTAATCTCGCTAAGACATACTGGCTAAAGAAATTTCAAACATTTTGAAGAAAGATTGTAATTTTCAAATGGATAAAGTATTTAAATATTAGCAAAAATTATGAAAAATGAAAAAAAAAAAAAGTAAATTTAGAAGAGAGTAACGATTTCCACGCTTTTGTCTGTATAGATATAATTTAAATTAATCAAGTAATTATATATATAGATAGATAGATAAATAGTACTGAATTCCAAATAAGCTGAACGTTCCTTCGTGTTGTACTTCTGCAGTTATTAGACATCCATTCCACTGCGTAACTCTATGCAGAATATCGAATACTTTAGAATATTCTCCAGGCATCTATTTCGTGTGTCTGTTGCGTTTAAAATCGGAATATAGGTTTCCGATAAGTTTTTCTTTGTAATCGTTACAGATTACGCAGGACTTGCATGAATCAAGACAATCTTGTCGTTATTGATGTTTACGGTTTTATTTGTTGGGATTCTCTGTTCTCCAATACTTAAACCATTGGATAAATAAGACAACGATCTGTATTTTTTACTTATTTATTTTCTTAGGATCATTGTAATCCGGCAGAAAATTATAATTATTCGAGAAATCAAATATATTTCGGAATACCAGTACCAGGTTATGAAAGATTTTAATTTCATTGTTTTGCTTTTATCAATTTAACTACGGCAAAGTACAACTACGGCAATGGTTTCAAACTGGCGGCCCACGAATAAGTTTACCGTAACAAAATTAGCATTATTATAACAAAAACCTGAAGAAATATTTAATGGTTTTTAATGATTTGGAGTCCAATTTTACATTATTTTCATTACGATTAAAAACGGGTGCGAGTTACCTGCAGAAAAATCTACAGATGGAACGAATTAATTTGCGTTGGAATATAAATCCTATTCAAAGATTTGGAGATAGATTTACTTAATTTTTTCCTCGTACTTATCAAGTGATAGTTACCCTCAGTTACGAAATTTTGCAATAAAAATTATATGGTATTTTCTCTCTCCTTCTAGCATGCCTTCGTGATGTAACGGTAGCACACTCGACGCGTATTGGAGAGGCCCAGGTTCGAATTCCGGCGAGGGTATTGCTCATTTTCACGTCTCCAGCACCAAAAGACTAATGACTCTATAATGGCGCCCGAACTAAATGGTGCTGGACAATAATAATTCGTCACCGCTAAGATTTGGCGAATGGGTCCACTCATGCCCAGTCACCCTCTAAAAGGGGAGTATATAAGGTATTTTCTCCCTTCTTTCAGCATGCCTTCGTGGGGTAACGGTAGCACACTCGGTACGTATTCGAGAGGTCTAGGTTCGAGCCCCTATACAAAGTATAGCCATCAGAAGTTTCTTGCAGATATCTTCATATTTTAAATAGAAAATAAATATAAATTTGAATTTTTCTTTTGTGTCATTATTATTTCTGTGTATATATGATTTGATAAATATTCAGTAAATAAAGTTTTTAAATTATGTTTGTTTAAGAAAAAGTTTCAATTCAGTAAAAAAAAAAAAAAAAAAAAAAAAAAATTCTGATGGGGGCACTATATATGACTTCCTTGTTGTAAAATTACACACATTTTTTGATGCACTTCGTTTAAACTTATTTTCCCTAATTATTCTCACGTATTTAACCGATCCCTCAAGGCAAATTGAAAATGACATAAAAAATTGCAAATTTTGAAATTAAATACCGCAATCAATTTTTGTCATACTGGAATCAAACTTATTGTATTTTTACTTTTCCATAACGAGTACAAAATTTTTCCAAATATAAGTATAGGAACCACGAGACCGTCTTAAAAGTTACACTTCATTATTTGTCCAAAATTATTGTTATTATTTCTTAAATTTGGCAAAACATGAATATTTTTGTCATTTAAAGCACATTTGTATATATAACCAACGATTCCGAAAATAAGGTAAAAATTTCCAAGCTGGGTAAGGAGGTGGATCGGTATATATATGTATATATATAATTTATCAAGCAAAGTAGTAATTATAATTTAAAAAAAAAAAAATTTTGGTCTAGAAAACATCTTGCGCAATATGCTACAAAATAAGTAAAATATAAAAATTGTAGTAAGCTCGCCTAAAAGTTACCAAGAGCTGCAAACCATTAGACATGTAAAACATTAAAAAACAGAAAAACGATAAAAAGTAAGCGGAAAATGGTAAATTAGCCCAATTCGACTTCCAAACAGGCTTTTCAAGGGAAATTTCATTTATTTGAACGTCGAATCAAGCTAAACCCATTACGCGTTTCGCCGAAACAGACAATTGAAACTTTTTCGCTAAAAATTTTTTAAAATTTAGACAAAGTGTCTTGGAAATTTTAATAGTCTCAATTCTCTGTTCCAGTTTCCCGACGCGTCCGCACAGAATGACACATTAAGGTGTTAAAATATGTTAAACAATACCTAAACTTCCTAAATCTAGACTAAAATCAAAATAAAAACGTATATAAATAGCGATGAGCTATTAGGCCTAAAAATACAAAAACATACGGGCTGGGCCTGCAAGCTTAAAGATTAACAATTTAATTTTTAAATTATAAATTTTAGAAAACTGAAATGAAAACCTGTAATTAAAATAAAATAAAACAAAAATTAAGAAGAGAACAAACTAAGTGGGTCTTGCTAAGACCAAGAAAAAGTTGTAACAAAAGAAACAAAAACTGACCTTTGGCGATGCAAAGCTGTCCCTCTTAAAACTTGTTGAAAAATGGCTGCTATACTTCTGTGTCTTTCATTCGGATGTTTATATTATATATGTTTCGTACTGCCGATTTCAGCAAAAGAGAAAGCTGCACAACTAGATATTATTATAGCTCCCTATATACAAAATTTCAACATTCTACGTGTAATCGTTTTTTGATTTAGACGAGATACATACATACGTACGTAGGTACAGACGTCACGAAGACATCGCTTTTGAACCCATTTTAAATGCATTTTACAATTCGTTTTGGAAAAAAAGAGTCTTTTAGTCTCTCTGTATGTGCAGATGTGATGCAAAAAAATTGTCAAAATGTATTCGGGAATGGTCAAAATTGATATTTCCGATGAAATCTGAAACCCGAAATGTCGTTGTATAAACCCAGTGTTGTATAAAACAAAACCCGTACAAAAATTACGCAACAGAAAAGGGACAGAACAAGCACATTTTATATCTCTCAGTTCTTTATTAGGAGGCTGGTGTAACTGGAGAGGAAAATAAGAAAGAGGGAAAGAAAGATAGATAGAAAAGGATGCGTGTATAACTCATTAAGAAATAGACTAATGAACTGTAATTTATATACACAAACACTTTAAAATGGAAGAAATGTCGTCCACTTGACAACACATCATTTTCCGATGCATACATCACTCAAAAGCTCTGTAGCTATAATAAAAATTAATAGAACACATAAATTATGTACTTGAAAGGTTCGTTACCATAGCAACCATAACTGAATCATGAGGTAGTACCGCCATCTATTGTTGCCAAGACACACTAGAAAAAGACACACTAGAAATTTGTTAACAAAAATACTAAACAATAACATTTGCATAATTTTGAGCAATCGAAGTTGTGTTGTAAAGAAAATATGGCGAACTGAATTACATTTTAAGAAATTATCGACTTTCCTCGCGCGTGCTCTCATAATGTAACTGGTAGAAGAACCGTGGCTTTAATGCCGGGAAGGACATAGCTGATTTTTCCCAAAAGGCCGAATAAATCCTACAAGATGAAAGGGACTTAACACCGAAGACCTTTTACGTAGTTTACAAGAAATTCCATCTGATGATGACGACGAATAGGATGTTGTGATTGGATAGAATGCGAGGCCCCGCCCATGGGAAATTCAGATTCCACGAGCTTATCGTGTAAAGAATTGCTCTTGATGAAAGATTGCCTTCTTGTGCTAGTATATCTTGAATGAAAACAATGGGAGAATTATAAAGGTATTCTTAACAATAATACAGTCAAGGGGAAACATTTATCCTACAGAATATTCATATCCGAAAAACGTCTTCTCAGTGCTTTCCATGTGTTTAAAAACCAACATATAACTAATTGTTACATTGCCCTCTTATTGCACGCTACGATGTGTTACACGTTATATGTATGTTACAGTTCACACGCGTTATGGTTGATCCGCGGTTCGAACTTTACCGAAGTCACACTTCCTGGCTTTGGAGATGCAAAAATTATAGTGTCGTGAATGATAATTCGTTGCTATCTGGATTTAGACAAATGGTTTTTGTGCCTCCCCTCAGGGGAGAAGAGTGAAAGGAATTGTTGCGTTTTGCCCTGCCTGCGCTTATGGTATAAACTGTGAGTATATTCAGTTAGCAAGTGGAGGATTTATGGTTCGAGTCCTAGTGAGGGCAAAATAGACTTTTCATATTCCTTGGCGTCGAAAAGTCTCCACAACCACATGTTGAGATCTAACATCGAAGGTTCCAGACAACAATGAAAACTGAGAGCATTTATTAAATGATTCTTTGTAAGTACTAAATCTGTATATTTATGGGGATGTATCCCATTCTCCTGCGCGTCTTTCGCAATGTAAGAGGTTAGGAAGCTGACACTTCGAAGATCCGTGGTTCGAGCGGCTTTTCAGGTTTTCTGTGCAAGAAAATCTAAAATATCTTTACAACCACTGCCGAACAAAAATTTGGTAGATACCAACTCATCACAATCTGAATTTGGCCGATTGGGTCTTGTAGTCTCGTCTCCTTTTATGTGGGGAAGAATGCAAGCAGTTATCTTACTTCTCCTTTGCCTGCTGTCTTAGTGTAAGTGCTTAGCACATCCAACAGACTATTAGAAAGTCTGTGGTTTGAATACTGAATTATCTAATCATATCTAGCCCGGAAAATCTAATTGTCGCCATGCGTTGTATGTGCCGCTCTGTTACCACGTTATGCGTTTGTATATGCCGCACTGTTACCACGGGGGTAAAGGAGCCGGCTGTCATAGTCCTGGATCTGTGTTCGAATCCTCCGAGAAGTATGCATGTTTGGAAGTGTATAGTGTCTTTTGCGACAAGGAGGTATTTGAAGTACTATGAGGCAAAAGTCCTGTCGAGAGGTTGCTGGTAAGGAAATGTGGAAAATACACAGATCTGTCCTCCAGGGAATTCTCTTTTAAAATTTGAATGTAGTTGAGTTAATTGGCACTGCCAACAAGAGATGGTTAGAATGAGAAATTATAGACCACCATCAGCTTCATAAATTAGAAACGAATAAATGTTAATAAAAAGCAACTAAAATAAAATTTTTCTTTGTTCACCTAAGTAGGATTTGACTTAAAAATATATATATATTATATAATAGTATAGTGTATAGTGTCGTTTGCGACATGGAGGTATTTGAAGTACTATGAGGCAAAAGTCCTTTCGAGAGGTTGCTGGTAAGGAAATGTGGAAAATACACAGATCTGTTCTCCAGGGAATTCTCTTTTAAAATTTGAATGTAGTTGAGTTAATTGGCACTGCCAACCTATAGGTGTCAAAGCCCTGAACAACAGCTGGCGTAAAAACTACAGGCTAACGTGCTCACGATATAATTTGTGGACCTGATATGATCAGGTCAGATCAGGGGAATTAGAAAGAATATCAAATGTTTCATATATCCGTATTTAATCCTTTATTGTGCTAAACAAGCTATTTTTGCGCAATATAATAATTATTAACCGATAGCTGTCAAAAGAAATAGCTTTCGTTAGTAATATTGTTTTCATCAAGCTTCGTTGCATCGATGATGAGTAAGGACTTTTAAGGAGAAAAACAAGTAATATATATAATCAATATTTTTTAGTAAATAAATTATTATACAATATATATATATTTTTAAGTCAAATCTTACTTAGGTGAACAAAGAAAAATTTTATTTTAGTTGCTTTTTATTAACATTTATTCGTTTCTAATTTATGAAGCTGATGGTGGTCTATAATTTCTCATGCTATCCATCTCTTGTAATGCTTCATTATAACAAAGAACCTTTCCAGTGAGTTTCGAGCAATCCTAGTTCTTCAATTAATACTCCATCTAATGATTTGACACGACTCAAGGTGACATATGCTTGACCTGCTGCGAAGAGTATAATATTAATGGATTATTATTCGCCGCTTGCGTTGTGTTGTAGTTTCTTTTCGCATTCTCCTTCTGTGAAACAAAGGACATTTTAAAGGTTAAACATATATTATTATCACGTTAACATCCAAAATATGCGGAGAATTTTCGCTACATAATGCGGCATTACATCCAACTCTACAAAACTGCAATTCTTTAATTCCATGCACTTTAAGATCTTTAGAACTTTTGTCTTACTGTTGCCACTTATTTTTATTAAATATTACAATCCCATTTATCACAGTCCTGTACTATTATTTATAAGTTGTTATAAAATTAATTTTAAGAGCACGTGAGAATTCCTAATAAACGGTCATTATTTGTAAGTCTTATAATATATTAAAAAAATCTGATGTGTACACCACATGACTTCCTTGTACGGAATATTAAATTATACGCATTTTTTCTCGCATTTCATTTAAACTTATTGGATTGAATTAAATCTACTTCGCCGACAGCGTATAAACCACAATAGAATAAATGCATTCTTTAAAATTCACTCTAGTATTTGTTTACCATAGCGACACTCTGGCGCTAGATTCACTTAACAGTATTGTATTTCGTTCATATTATAACTCATAATGCACAAAATTTATATTATTTAAAGAATAGAATTATCTAATCGCTGCCACATGTTCTATTCAAATATTATAATAAAGCTAGAACGATGTATAAAAGAAATTAAGTAAACAAAACAAAAAAGAAACAGTTTTTCACAGACGATTGAGTATTTCTCATTCAATTAATTCAGTTCTCACTTCGCGAGAAGGCAAAAATACATAAAAACTCAAAAGATCTATATTAAAAATTACGAAATAAATCTTAAACACTTATTTCCTCGAAAAAATTCCAGAAAGGATTAAGCATGATTTAATTGGCAATAATAAATGAAGGCCTTATCTTTGTTGTTGCGAAGCTAAGTTTCTCTAGAAAACAATGAATGTAAACAATCAATGGCCGCTATAAAAAAAAGGCTTAGCGACACTTAAACAACTTTAAAATTGTTCATAATTTTAAAAATATTGCACACAGATTTACTAAAGGCATAAAAACCTTAACCGGAAGATAAAAACAACATAATTCAATCATTTTTAAAGCAAAAAATGTGCAATTTACACCAGTATGGATTCACTCTTTTAAAATAATTCTACTTTAATTAAACTTAGGAGATAATATAATCAATTAATCAATACTGTTTAGGAAATAAATTATTATTAACTAACTTTGCAGCAATTGCGCAAGTAGTAATAACTTGTTTTCGCACTAAATGGCTTTAAGATCATACAATGTATAAATATATTTATATACGTTTGGCGCGGCCGATTTGAACCAAAATACGAGGTGCACATCTACATGTTATAGCAGTCCTATATACACAATTTCAACGTTCTGAGGCTACTCGTTTTTGAGTTATGCGAGATACGTACGTACGTACATACGTTCGTACAGACGCCACGAAAAATTCTCTTCAGAATTCATTTTAAAGCAGTTTTATAATTTTTTTGGAGGAAACGAGACTTTTATTCTGTCCTCACGTACAGATATCACGCAAAACCATCGTTAAATTGCATTCGATAGCGGTCAAAATGGCTATTTTCGTTGAAATATGCTGCCTGAAACTTTTCGCGGTTACAATACTTCCTTTTTACTTCGTACAAGGAAGTAAAAAACAGCATATCTTTAGTTCCGATAAACAGGAATAAATAAATAGGAATTGACTTTAATATGTGAAAAAACTGCATTAACATCAAGTGTCATCTACTACAAGTTTAAAAAAATGTATTTGAACTTGAGTGGATGAATAAAAAGTATTTTATTAACAACTGAAAATTTGAACAAGATACAGGCACAGTGTGAGCTAATAGTAGGAATTTAATAATGCTTACTGATATTTCTGACGTTTTACATAATAAAGCTTTGCTGCGGTTTCCACTCCTCCTGTTTATTCCGAAAGCGCCTCTGGACTTGCACTCAAGGCTTGACGTTTTCACAACCCACGCATAAAAAGATTTCTGTCTGACAATCGGAAACTAATTCGACATAGCGGGAGAAAAAAATCATCCAAACACGACATTCCAACAAAGGGCTTTCGTCAACCAATTGAATCTCCCCGCTCTGATAAATACACGGGTCTCTCAAATAACCTGGCGATGACAGCACCAGTACTTATTTTCCCATCGATGCCTCTCTCTCTCTCTCTTACACACACATACCCTGTTTTCCCTGGAACGGCCTGTTCTCTGTCTACCTCGGGCTATCTGTCTGTCTGTCCGTACACCCCCTTTGCAAATAACCATTGTTTGTCTTGGTAACGTGAACGCATAATTACACCGTGTCCGCCCTCCTCCGCCGAGATCGGCTGGGGAGTTCGAGCGCATCGCTTTCCCGAAGCCAGAGAATTCTCTGGGTATCTTTGTACACCCCCTCGAAGCGGTTATCGAACAGAACAGTTGGTTCTATGGAAGTATCTGCCGCCTTGAGATTGAAAAACACGAGCAGGACATTGCTGGAATGAATTTTCGATCGAGTTAAACAAAGCATCTTCGAGTTCCGCAAAGTATGGTAGAATTCAGCGAACTAGCCACAATTTGTTCGGTTACACGAAATTTCTGTAAAATCGGCTGGTATGTTTCGCAACCCACGAGATACAGTGCTGATGAGGGAGTTTTCTTCTTTCGTTTATAGCATTTTATTTCAGCAATGAAAACTGCAATTTGGGGATTTCAGATTAAAAGAGAAATTAGCATAAAAATGTTAGAATTAATTAAACGTTAATTAATTAAACTAAAAAAATTAAACGTTGTAAAATATTTTTATTCTTGTGTGTGTGATGAAGCCTATTCAAATAGTGTCATCGGCCCAGGTGACAGCCATGGTAATCTGCCAAATGTTACCATTGTAGAAACTCGACTAAACAAGACTTCCAATTTTTAACAATTCAGCAAGGATGACTTTACAATCAAAAATGTGCGCAGTATCCGTGCAGTTATCACAGTTTTTGTAGGCTTTCCTATCCCCTCTGTCAATTTTCAACCCTCTAATATGGCCAGTTCTTAGCCAGTTCTAAGCCATTTCTTCTATGGTTTCAATTAAAAGCCGATCTGCACTGATGTTACGGAGCTGGTGCTTTATTGAAATTGAAAGTTCCTTCAATCTGCATTTGGCCTTTGCCAGTTTATCTGCATTCTGGTTACCTGTGATGTTGACATGCGCTGCCAACCTTGAAGAATACAGACCTTACCTAACTTTTGAAGTTGATTTAGGTGAAAGTGGATTAGTTGGTGATCAGAAATCACTCGGTGGAACGGTGCTCGGGCAACAGGGTACCTAGGCTTAGTGCCTTACCTCTACTAGAACAAAGTTGACAGTTACGAAAATCGTTACATTTATTAACTGGCCAAAATATATAGCAGTATTTTTTTTAAGAAAAAAGCTTTACTTAAATAAATACGTAAGAAATTATTTTCAGCGGCAGAAAGTTGATGAGCTGGAGAAGTTGGTTGGCGATCAGGGAGCATCCAGAATTCCCTGTAGAGCTGCTTTTGAACCACAGAAAACAACGAGTCCTTTGCTCAGAAATGGCAATGGCTCTATTAAGGGGTCTAAGATTTTTCGCGGTCGCCATTTCAACGTGGCTGTTTCGCCGTCTAGACATATTTTTCTTTATATAAATGTATTATATCTTGCCGTATTATACTTGTATTAAATTTATTTAGTTTAATAATTCTATTTACTTTTTGTATACTTAATAAAGATTGCTTGAAATATATATATTTATTTACAAGTATGCGATATAAAGAAATTATTCATAGTTAGTTGGAAAATTATGTCAGCATCAAAGAGAACTGGGGCTAAACTTCTGATATAACAGAGGGTATATTATCGATTTTAAAATTATGCGGGTACAATATTACATGATTCGCCAACATTTCTTGAAATTTTAATCGGCTCGTTCAGAGAAATCACTTATACAAACAGGAAATTCACAGTTTTATGAAATCTGAATCGAAAACGGAATGACTTGAAATCATGTCAGCATATTACTCTCTTAAAATTAATATGTAACGGTGTATTTGTATTAAACTGTACACAAAAGCATATTATATTATTTTATATAAAATGTTTATTAAATTAAATTAAATTATTAAGCTAATTATAAATTTAAATCAACTTAATATGATACGGCAAGATATAATACAGCCATGTAAATAAAAATGTCTTTGACGGCGAAACGTCCGGACGGCGAAACGGCCCAAAGGCGAAGCGACCACTTCAAAAAAACCAATCCCATTCCTCATGTCAAGCGCCTCCGTTATAATGCATTTTTAAAAATGTAAGTAATATTTTAAAAATTATGTTAATAATTCTGTTATCCGATGTATGATATTCGTAATATCTTTTACTAATGGCAGCAAAACTGTAAGTATTATCAGTTGGATATTTTATAAATTGAACAGGTTATATTAATAGGATCCGTATTGCGAATAACCGGCTCCGGTTATGCCAACGACACTATGCCGGTAATTATACACCGGATCTACAGCAACCCTTACCCGGCACTTTATCTTCAAAACCATTGATCGTAACTTCCAAATACAAAGAGCTGATGTCACCACATGACTTCCTTGTACGGCCTATTAAATATTCTTTTTAGAACGATAATAAACTAATATTAAGTATTGTTAGATATTTATTACTAGACTAACTATACATATAATCTGTTATTATGTATATAGTTAGATTTCGTTATTTATCGAAAATTAAGTTTTAGTCCAAAGGAGCCTTAGCTCAGAAGGGAGTTTGGAATTTCATTTTGGATTTTTGCGTCGATTCACTTTCTGCGTTGATTCATTTTTCAAACTGTTGCTACCAAATATTAGAGACCTGCGTTATATTTAAAGAAATTAAATAATGAAGAATCGGCATAAATGTATGTATGCTTCTAGCATTGTGATAAAACGACAGTACCTAGAACCATCGAATTCTGAATAACCTAATCATCCACCGAATATGGGTATCTGGATGCCCCAATTTGAATTTGTTTTATTATCAGTTTTATAATTTGTTAAACTTTAACGAATTTTTTATTAAGAAACTCAACGATTCCAAAGCGCGCAATGGCAACACTGTACGGGAAAAAGACATTTTTTTAAATTTTTTTATGCTCACTTTAAAATTACTTTGCGATATTGCTGTTGAATTAAATTTTATGGTTTAGGTTCGAAGGACATGATATTTAATAAATAAAGGTAACACACAAAACGTTAAAAAAAGGCCCCTTTGGGCGTAATATAAAATCTGAAAATTTTCAAATTTTTTTATTTCATGTAATAATTGAAGTATTTATGTAGGGGATTATGAAACCAAGCTTCCCTAACTTTTAAAATGGATTCTTCCATTCAGTGATTGTTTATTTTTAATATTATTATTATTGTATACGAGAGTCAAAGAATTATGTCATACCTGTACTCATGCAGGAGAAGGGTTTGAATTTGTCAAAGGCTAGTGGCTGGTAAGAACTTCAGTTCCTCTGAAGAAATGACATCATCCGGCAGATAGATAGGTGGCTATATATCCGGAAAGCGAACTTTTTTATATGCTAAATAATGTCATGATGTCAAAGTGTCGTGAGAGAAGAAATATCTGAAACATTTTTTTGCGCGTACTGAAATTATTTAAGACATATAGTTCATAGTGTAAATGTTTTATTTTGTCCACCTATTAAACTTTTGAAGCAACTGCCCTGATCATTATGGTGGTTAACGGTTTCATATTCTTGTGAAATTAGGCAAGATGCACTGTACTGAAGGGTCTATTAGGAATTCATCTCGGATGCATTAATTAAGAACTGCTAGATTTCCCGCTTTTGCTCACCGTTTGTTCTGAACCATTGTCGAAGCGCCTCTGACTGCACTAAAGTTTTATATCTCTCTAAAAGTCTGAAACAATTTACCAGACCAGTGATTCAAAACTTTAAAAAAATGAACTTGCTTCCTTACATGCGGCAGTAATCCACAGCCCATTAATTTAGCGATTACTTCATTAATTAGAAGTAAAGTTTTTATGTCAAAAAGTTTGACACCGGCGACTTCATTATGTATTCTTTCACTAAGCACAACGCAGTATTTATGAAATATTGCTGAGAAGAGGCGCATCTCTTTTAATGGGTGTTCTTGTGCATCAGTGATATCGAGGAAACTTCGTAGGTGGAAATATATATTCAAGTGACATAAACAGTGTCCTGTTAATTTCCTGAAAAAACGTGTATTTCGGAAACAGTGTTTGGGACAAAAAAGTTATATATATTGCAGAGTGGTTTAAAAGAGTTTCTGATGTGCTCCTTCAAGTTCCTAACGGTGTATTTTCTCTCTTTTCAGGCTTTCATTTTTTGTCGCTGTCGCAGCAAATGGTGGTGTGGGTTGACAAGATACATTTGTGTTCAAAATTAATAAATTTTGCAAATTATGTCTGTTTTTACAAAAAATACTGAACAAAAGGTACTAATTATACCGTAGAAGAATTATGTAAATATTCACAATCGAATACGTTAAAGTATACGTGATTGTCTGCATCGTGGAGGGGATATAAACGCACGAAGTGTTTTCGGCGATTTGTATGCTCGTACTCCTTCACGACATTCGTCGTATTTCTCGCAAGAGTTGGGTAAATTTTAGAAGGTTACAATTTATTTCTCCTGCCTTCGTAGTGTAGTGGTCTGCACGCTGGGCGCGTATTCCAGTGGTCCGTGGTTCGATTCCCGGTGAAGGCGTTTGCTCACTATTCATCTCTCCTTCTTTGAAATATCTCTACAAGGTATTCGGTAAAATGAGTAGCTGCGAACGTGTGGAGGACGGAATGAGGTAGAGATTTGTAGGTACATTGGAGGCAGGCTCAGGTGGCTACAGAGCTCATTGTAATCAGTGCTGTTTGAAATTTGAGGAAACATTTTCAAGACACGGGATCCTTATCGAGAAGCCCTAGAAGGGTCTATCAAGATCCACAACGGCGAATGAGAATCGTTATTTGGCACTTTTATCACGACTACACAGGACTACTACTTACTTTATGAATTAAATTTGAAAACATTTATAGTTATGTCAAAAGAATAGTAATTAAAAACTTTAAAATGGAACTATAACTTACTAGTATATAACTAATAAGCATACATGGAATAAAAATCACTTGAGAACCTTACTTGAGGAAAACATTTTATTTTGGAACAAATGAAGATGCGTGATAAAAGTAAAATGTCTAGAATGTACTGGTCTTTGCTTCGTACATTAGCCCACCAGCCACAGAGCGGTAAAATCGCTGAACACTGGTAGTTCCAACCTAGGTTCGAATCCAGTCGAACGGGCTGAGTGCAAGGGCATTTTCGTTATTATGCCCATGTATAGCGTGTATATGAGCTAGTTCCTGTAAAAGTCCTTCACGAAAGCATCCTTCAGAGAGATAGCCCTAATATGCTTTGCCATAATAAACTAAATCAAGTCAAATCAAATCGTTATATATTAAGTAAGCTGCTTGTTAAAGTTGCCTCTATGACAGTCAGCTAATCTGCCTTCCATCCACTGAGGATCTCTGAAAAATCCTACACCTGTTAAAGCTTGATGGATCAAAGAACAGTGAAGGTAATTGCAAGTATGTAAAAGGTAAAGTTAAAAAATTACTGGAACGTGAACAGTTCGTGAATTTATAGATTGATGAAGTTCGAGTAAAAAAGGTGACATAGAAAGGGAAAAAAAAAAATAATAATTGGAGATTCTTGAAAGTACTGAAGTACTGTTCAGTCTTTTATGATTTTATCTTTATTATCAGATTAGAAAGATATCATTGCATTATTAACAATTCGCTTACTGTAATGTTACACAAAATTATTATTATTACGGTTTATTTAATTTATAAATTAACTTATTACGGTTTATTTAATTTATAAATTAACTTATTACGGTTTATTTAATTTATAAATTAACTTATTACGGTTTATTTAATTTATTAATTAACTTATTATGGTTTATTTAATTTATTAACTAACTCATTACGGTTTATTTAATTTATTAATTAACTTATTACGGTTTATTTAATTTATTAATTAACTCATTACGGTTTATTTAATTTATTAATCAATTCATTTATTAATTTAATTTATTAATTATTACGGTTTATTTAATTTATGTTGGAAAATGCCAAGAGGACTTCAGGAAATTAAAATTTTTTTCTGCAACTTTTAATCTCCTGTTCCTTTTGTTAGAAAAGAACTGAAATGAATAAAAAATGCATTTGCATGCTTTTTGAAAGCTCTGAAGTATTTATAGTTTTAAAGTATTGGATATATTGCTGATCATTCATTCAAGTTATTCTTAAAATTAAAAACAATAATGATTGATAAATAATTATACTGTAATAAGACAATAAAAATGATTTTTATGTCTTTTAATTGGCTAAATAATGCTTATATGTTGCCAGTTAATTATTTATACTTTGAAATCTCTTCATTTCTTTTCTTCACATCTTAATTAATATTGTTACGGATTTTGTAATTAGTTAGCTATTTTTAGTAGAATTGTAATTAAAATTGTTTTATTTCCCCGTACAATGCTGCGCGTGGCGAGTTTTAAGAGAAAGCTACGCCGGAAAAATTAAAATACAGGAGCACGCGCATTTAATATTTAATAAATAGGTATCACGTAACTGTACTCTTTTGCTTTCCAGAAACCTCGAGAAAATACCAGAATGTTCTCGTGCATGATTAAAAAATTTATAAAAGCCGGAGAAAAACATCTCAGTTCAGTTGTTTACTAAGTTCTTGTTGACTGTAGCGAATTCGCGGGAGATCGGATTAGCTTTCCCTGCGTTTTTGAATTGAGTTCTGTTTAACGTTTTAATAGTTTAAAGTATAACTACTGTGTGATATTGCGGTATTGTACGAATATCTGTGAGGAAAAATTTTAGCATTTTGTTTTGATTTCTGGTGATAAGAATAAATTTTGCTAACTTTTCATCAGACTCGTGCATTCAATCTATTACAAACCTCACGCACGCAACAATATTCAGTTTTTTTTTTCTTGTTGTTGTTTGTTATTTATTTAGTTGGTTTTATTTTTAACGTAAGGGATAACTGAGCATGACACTTGAAACTACTCGCTCATGTTATTGGTTAGATATAAATTTAAGAGCAGTGATAAAGGATCAGTTTAGTTAAGAGTTGCAATATCCATATCAGCAATGATTGAATGCGTCATTTATGCGAAGCAACCGAGCCAGGGCCATTCCGAAATCAAAATTCCAGTTTCCGGAATGCCTTTTTAATGGAATTTTGAGTCACCCTATAAAAATTTTGCTTCTATTTCATAGCTCGACGTGTTATCGCCATTCAAATCCACTCCAACCAAAGTAAATTTTCCTTTCGCTTCATTTTATGTCCCGAAAAATGCTCCTTCCGCATAAATCGGGGGCTCTTTCAAATTCGAGCTCGCTTAGAGCTCATTGGGCTTTCGCTTCTCTCCGCTAAATTAACCCCGGAATAGGAAGCCCCCCTCCCCAAAACAATCGCTGCTATCGCTGATGGTGTTGTTTCTTTGCAACGAGGAACGACAATCGATCTCGCTTCTGAAAGGGGTTTATCCATACTGCATCAAATATACATCAGGAAGATTATTTTTTTAGCATTAGGTCACTAAAATGTACATGATAAATAAGCTGTCGTCACGTTTATGCAGGTGATGATTGTACTTCTATAATTAGACAGGATTTAGTAATTTTCAAGAGATTTTAATTGTAACACTAATATTTAATAGCAAATTTATACATAACTACAGTCCCTGTTCATGGTAATTCTTCCAAAGTATTTATTTATGTAATGGTGCGACATTTAGAGGACAAATGGGAACTAAATTCCGTTTTTTATTACCTCGAAGAGTTATTGTTTTCGCTTTCGATAAAATCACACCCTACATAAAAAGACGTTGTTGCTATTTAATAATAAATAATTTCTTTCATTTATTTACGAGCCGCCCAGACGGTATCGTGATTAGAGGAGTAAACCGCTGAGTTGGCTTTCGACCCAGGTATTATGCCATATCCATGCAGAATTGGTTACCAACTCGGCGGGAGTTAACCACTAGCTGCCAGGCCGCAGCCCTGGGCAGCCCCGGCTGAGCAGACGACATTTATAAAATACAAAAAAAGAAATTTACATGTGCATACAAGGCACTTGAAGAAGAGTACAATCAAAATATATGTATATACATATAAATAGCAACTCAGATACAGATATATATACACTTACATACATATATATTCCGAAACAACTAAAAGCACACATATTCTTACTCATATTCATATGTACATCTATACATATACATTATAATGATAGTTAAAGTTTACATGAAGCATTCCATTGAGGTACGCGTGATCCTTAGTATAAATTAGGTACCACAAATAAAAGATATAAACATGAACAGATACAGTACAGCATTCAGATACAGTACAAACTTTGTGTATGAAAACCTGGTACAGCATAAATACAAAATTACATATTGAACATACATACGCTGTTGTTGACATATTGAACTAGCTTAAATAGTTCTAAAGTGCATATTGCTAGGCTTTGCAGAGCAAGTAATCTGTCTTCAGGTTAATAAATGTTCCGGTTGAAGAAGAGTTAATGCCATACTGAAGGTGCGATGTCTATTTCTAAGAGAACTGTACTTCGAAATGGCATTATTAGAACCTAATGGGTGTTAAATACGACTCAAGTTTGTACTTTATGGCTACTATCTTCCAGCGTCAGAAGAGTAATTACTAGTGCAGTAGTCAATTATTGTTTTCAGTTTCCGCTGGGCAACTCTGTTACTTTGTAGATTCTGGAACCAATTTGGCCAGAATCTGACTCCTGGTGTCTTGAGGCTGTTAAGTGCTGTGTGTGGGCAGAAGAACACAAAATGGTCTGAATGACCCTCCTCCTCACATTCGCAGTTACCATTCTCTCTCAAACCAAAGCAGAAGTGGTATGAAGGGAAGGGCCCATGAGCAGTGAGGAAATACGTCATGTAAATTGCTATTAGTTTGGATTGATGTCTTGACCTAGGGAATGAGATTGTATACACGCCTCCCTGTGGAAGCTTGATCCCAACGTTCTTGCCATATTTCTAGGAGCTGTTGGAATGCCCGACTCTTTAGGTCCGAGACTGGCCTAAGGATCGGGACCTAAGAGTAGGAGGGAAGCCTACTGCGGTACCGAAGGGCCCGGGTTCGAATCCCAGAGAAGGCATGGATGTTCATAAACGTATAGTGTCCGTGCGGTATGAGCGCAGTCTAAATATGCGGTATATGTGAGAGTCCTCTCGAAAGGTTGGCGGTAGGGGAAGAAGGGTGGGAGACCCTCAGACACATCCCCCCGGGATGCTCTCTATCAAAATTGGGGACGAAACTGAACGAAGTCGTACTATCACCTGTATAGTGCTCAGGGCTGTTGCCAACAGCGGATGAAATCTTGCACTCCTTGCCACGATGAATTTCGTGGGCTTCTTCTGATGTTACTGTCGGACAAATGAGATAAGTCGCAATACACCATAGCAACACATTTATTTGCGACGCAAGTACTTTGCTGAATAATCTAAAAATACTTTACTTCAGACATTTAGATATAAGAAGAAGTAGGAAAATAAAATGCTGCTGAGTTTTAAGTCGCCAACAGCAAAGAAATATCTCTGTGTGAAATTCTTTTAGATAGGCCTGCATGTAAAATTAGCTCAGTAGCAGATATAAATTTAGCGCGTAGTTTTGACAGTTTGACTATTCTGGTGGTGTTTGACAAAAATGAGACAGTAACCCAAGTATATATAGAGAGAGAAACAACTTTGGTGGCGACAAATGTTTTACCACTATCACCTATGAAAGCGATTAGTACTTCTGCAAACATTTAAGAAGCATTCAGATCTTAACGTTCGCCCAGAATTGCTCTTAAAGTTTAATATAGGTTGTAAAGACATTAGGATACTTGGAGTAGGAAGGATGAAAAATTTGCAACCGCCTTCGCCGGGAATCGAACCACGGACCTCTGAAATACCGGCTCAGTGTGCTGACCACCACACCACGAAGGCACGCTAAGAAGGCGAGAGAAGTACTCCCCCTTTTAAAGGGCGACTGGGGTTTTTAAGGGACCCAATCACCAAATCCTGGGTGAGGAGAATCATCATCCAACTCCCTTTTAGATCGGGCGCCACTGTAGAGACATTAGGGTTTTTTGGAGCAGGAAGGATGAAAAATTAGTAAACGCCTTCGCCGGGAATCGAACCACGGAGTTCTGAAATACCGGCTCAGTGTGCTGACCACTACACCACGAATTCACGCTAAGAAGGTGGGAGAAATGCCTTGTAAGTTTATCATCATAGATTATCAAAAGAGATGGCCCAGGGAAAATAGCAAAACATTTTATAGGTTCCCGGATGAATATACATTGAGACTAATATGGAAACATTATGTGTACCTTGTAAATAACCGAAAAAGGGAAAAATGTGTAACGTATTACAATAAAGATATTTAATGTTTTTAGTTAGGTATATCATTAACTAAATGCATTTTTATTTGACTGAATCAGCCACTCAGACGGGAAAGTGGTTAGGCACTCTGACTACCGTACTGAAGAGCCCGGGTTCGAATTCTGGAGAAGGCATGTATGCAATTGGCCCGTCCCTTCATAGGATAGTCCACCAGCGGTCGATCGGTAAAGTCATTTAACACTGGTAGTTCCGATCTGGGTTCGATTCCAGGAGAACGGACTGGCTGCATGGGTGTTTGTGTGGTTTTTCCCATGTGTAAGTGTGTACGAGCCAGTTTCTCTTAGAAATTCTTTCACAAAGGCATACTATCCTTAGGCAGATAGCCCTCGCGTTCTTTGTCATAATTAAATAAACTAAGCTCTAGGCAACGGTGGCCCACCTATCAAGTACCTCCATAATATAGAGACCATCGCTTCTGGCCTTAGAAGTGGCCAACGCCTATAAACGCATAGAGCCCACCATGGGGGGAATCAGATTCTACAGGAAAAAAAAAATAATATTCTGAATAACTGCATATATTGCTTTTAAACAGTTTAGTTTATTATAGCAGATAGATTGCATTTGAAAGGTAAATATTTTTCAGTGTTCCGAATGGCAACAATCTTGAATGAAATTTGAAACAACCCTTTTCGAGACTAATAGCTCTTTTTTTGGGAGGGAAAAAAACCCTCCGTAATAAAAATGATATTTCTGAGACTATCATCTCTAGAGAAGAATAAAACTATCTGGCACCGTGCGTGTTCCTCTTGAGAAGTACTTAGTATAAGAAGGATTTGATAAATATTATAACTGCGTCATTTACTTTGAAAAATAGCGCGAAAACTTTGTATAACTTAGAGACTAAATAATATAGTGAGCATATTTTAATTATATATTCTCATAATATTTTAATTATATATTCTCATAATTCTCATAAATATTTTAATTATGATCTGTCAATTTCTCATGCATATGATACTTTTACTTATTTCCAAGTATAGCCTTACTGTATAGTCTTTTAACTGCAATCTGTAAAGTTTATGCAATACTCTAAACAACACAACGTCTTTAATTAGAAAGACACGACTGAAAAGAATGAATTTCTTTCAAGGAGGCTTCATTCATGAACGCACGTCTTCTTGATAGTAAGTAGATTGAAATGTACTTTGATTAGAAATGATATGAGAGCGACTCTTAAGAAATGAAATGAAACAGTTACTTTGCGTGTGATTGCTTTTTGTACTGCTGATTCAATCTCTTGGTGCAAGACAATGGTGACATATAAATGCACTGTTTGACTGTGGATGCAAATCATTACATTGTTCTAAAACACAGTGGCTAAGACTTAATCTAAATACTCTCATCTGATATCTTCTCATATTATGAATATTTACATAATGTTATTTTGTTGTTTGCTATGAATTCGACATCTCCTTAAATGACTAAATAATAATAAGAGGAGAACTGGAACTTTAATTTCAACAAGAAGCAAGAATTTTTTTCCTATGAGAAATGAGAAAGAAAACAACGAGAAGAAACAACAAGTAAAGAACAGTTAAAAAAAAAAAAAAAAAAAAAAAACGAAAGGAGAAAAACAACGAGAAAAAGGCTCAAGGTAACAAAGGAGAGCTGAGTTCTAGTTAATACAATACAAATGTATAAAAGTTATAAAATCGTTTACAAACCCAAGACTAAAGCGATTGAGCAGTAAACTTGTAACTGTGCTGCTTATTTTTCCTCGCAAGACAGCCTACCTAACTATACTTCACTCACAGACCTAAGGCCAGGGCCGGCGGCAGAGTCGGTGCAACAGGTGCTGCTGCACAAAGCTGCAGAATTTAGGAGCGGAAAATGTTTTACAATTTAGAGAAGCCGCGAACAATAAAATTCAGGAATGGCAAAATTTTTAGACTTTAGAAGAGGCACTAAAATTTTAACGCGGCAAAAGTTTTAGAATTTAAGGCGCCGGGTAGCAGAATTTGTTAGTCCCAGAGACTGCACCGGACAGCAAAATGTCTAGCGCCTGTCAGACTACCTAAGACTGTTGGCAATTTATGCTGGCGACCAACTTCAGACACTGATTGACTGCTTATGAGTTGAAAATAAAAGTAAAATTTACAACACACAAACACAGTTGATAACTTACTGACGGTGACATAACAAAATGTGAGGTGACCTGCTGTACCGAGAAATAAAATATAGAGGTACAAGTAGAAGCTAGGCCAGCACATCTGGAGTACTTTAAATGACTGAGGTATTGCTGAAAGCTTCCGCCGTAATTTCATGGGAGAACACTACGGAGGACAGTTGGAGAATCTCTTACCCCTCTTCCTTTATAAGCATCCTCTCGAGGGGACTTTCGTTTCGTCATTATTGTTTTGAATTAAGACCTTTAATTTATAATTCGCGAACAGTTCTTTAATGATGTCTGCACTTATTTTGATGTTTTACTGTTGAACTATTTTGCACTCAGTTATGAACTAGGTACTGTCGTTTTCACGTGGTGGACATTTACTATGCACTTAATGATGAACAACATACTGTCGCTTTTCACGAGATGAACATAGTTGAAAACTTGAATAATAATTGAACACAGTTATATTTTGAATGACTAAATATTTTTATGATTGAAGGCAGCCGTATAATTTTCTATAACATGTGTTCTTCTTTCTGTAACTAAGTACTTCTTTTTTATTATTCGCAAGTGGCACCGTAGTGCACCATGTATTAAGATTTTTGGCTCTGTATGTATCTGTATTCTTTGTACTAAGTTCAACAATGGCCGTCTTGTCTGCTGGCACGGCCTTTGGCTGTGGCTAGCAGATGGTAGATTATTTTCATTGGTCATATATTTTTCGTTTGGTAAATCCACCTAAGGTCGGAGCCTGTCCAGTGGTACGTTGTATTTTGAGTGCCAATTTGCAGCATGGACGTTCCTTCGAGATCGAACCACGGCTCATCGGTGCGGTAGTCAGTGTCAGTAAACACTGTACTATAAGTTTCACTTTATGCTTCTCAGTAACGTATAAACTCTCACAACAAATGGGAATAATACGGCTTCCTGTAAATATAACGGGGGCTAAGCTTCTCCGAGACAATGATGAATGAAGAAAATGAGAATGACAGTATCAAAGCAGCCAGTAAGTTGCGCCACTAAGCTTCTCCGAGGCATCGATTGAATGAGGACGGTGAGAAAAACTGTATCAAAGCAGACATTCAGTTTCGCCACTAAGCTTCTCCGAGGCATTGAGGAATGAAGACAATGAGAAAAACAGAAGCAAAGCAGCCATTCAGTTTCGACACTAAGCTTCTCCGAGGCACTGAAGAATGAGGATAATGAGAAAAACAGTATCAAAGCAGCCAATCAATTTCGCCACTAAGCTTCTCCGAAGCATTGAGGAATGAGGACAATGAAAAACAGTATCAAAGAAGCCAGTCAGTTTCGCCACTGAGCTTCTCCGAGACGTTGAGGAACGAGGACAATGAGAAAGACTGTAGCCAAGCAGTCAGTCAGTTTTGCCACTAAGCTTCTCCGAGACATTGAGGGATGAAGACAATGAGAAAGTCAATATCAAAACAGCCAGTCAATTTCACCACTAAGGTACAGGTGTCATTGCTGCGCAGTCACCTTTGTCTAGCGACGTTACCTTAATTTGGTACTGAGGACCAACTGGTGTTTCAGCGTACTCGTTTGAAGCTGTTAATCGTGATGTTTGCCGATAGATGGCATGTCAGCAGATATCGATGTTCATTGTTACTTTGCTAGTGCATAATACCGAGTCCTCAAGGCCATAGCAGTTTACCTAGTACAGTTCAATCAGTTATTCAGGGCTGAAAGGCAGAGAAATCTATGTTTTTACGACAAGCTATATCACTCTACCATAAACACACAATATATTTCTATACTTATTGCATTTCTTCATATTCATTAATTAACTTTTTCTTTCCAGTGAGCTGTAATGCATTCAAAATCAAATGAACAGCCAAAATAATAATTTCAAAATAAGTATAGAAGAGGTATAGAAGAGAAATAGATATTAAGAGTATAAAATAGATACTATATATATTTAAGAAACTTTATCAAGCAAAGCAGTAATAACAATTTTTGAAAAACCAATTTTGGTCAAGAAAACATCTTGCGCAATATGCTGCAAAATAAGTAAAAAATAAAAATTGTAGAAAGCTCGCCTAAAAGTTACCATCATTAGACATGTAAAACATATTTTATTGTATTTATGTTTTACATGTCTAATGATTTGCTTTTCATGTGTATTAATTTTTGAAAACGTCTTAAACCTTTTGGAGCAGCAGCTCTTGGTAACTTTTAGGCGAGCTTTCTACAATTTTTATATTTAAGAAACTAATATAGCGTACTGTTCTTGATAGTGCACTCGATTGCTTAAAACTTATTTTCAGGTTTCCGGTCCTTTGACATCATTTCTTGAAATATCCAATTTTAGATCCCCAGGCGATGTAGAAGCTTTTTTTCTTTCCTCTCCCTTTCAGAATCCCGTTGAAATCGCCATCGATTCATGACATCAATAACGAGGCAGTTCTGCATCGGTAAAATTTCTTGCAGCAAAATTGGCTTATTTTTTCGTCTAATCATAGAAGGCAACGAAATTTGACGTATTTACGAGGTGATGAAGAAATATGATGCCATTTGGTGGTAACGAAGAAAGCGGAGACAGAAATCGTATATTTTTACAAGATTAAATTTTTATTTGCACCATAATCGACTACTTACGTAAGTGGATTTTTATATCCCACATAAATATCTTCCCCGCTGGAAGATTTCATTTGGCCGTGAACCATTTACGCTGGGGTTTGTGGAGTAGCTTGGTCGCAAAGACTTTTATTCCATTAGCGGTCATTAGCTTTAGATACCTTTATTTTGTTTTATTGCCATTAAATGTAAAAATGTGTTTTATTGTTAGAGTGTATCGGTTGTTTAAGTCATCAACCACTTAGAAACTAAACGCTGCGCTATGCTGTGCAGTTATAATACTATACCGGGTGAAATCTCCAGCGAGATTGCAGCAATTACTTTCTCTCTGTCCATTAACCGAATAGAGATGTTTCAAGCTTTTAAGTTACATCTCTCGTTTTCACAACGAAGTTTTCTCTTAGCACCCGAGAAAACATGGCTATTTTGTAGAAAGAACAGAGAGACGAGATAAAGCAAATGAAAATCCAGTCTGCGATGATCCTCCCATGTTAAGCAGAATTGCGCCTTATCTTGGTTTTATATATATATATATAATGGCCGTTATTCAAATCAATAACTTCATATAGTTCTTCGGTTATTTATTACAATAAACGCAGACCTCAGCAGTGGGCAAGTGATTAAGACCGCTGAATACCGTGAGTTCAACTTGAATTCGATCCCAGGCAAACGGAATGGCTACATGGGTGGTTTTCTCATATGAAACGTGAACACGAGCCAGTTTCCTTTAAAAAGTCCTCCACGAAGTCATCCCTCCCAAACAGATAGCCCTCATAGTCTTTGGCCTATTAAAAGAACCGAACTCTCTCTATACATATATTTAGAGAAATTTTATTACTTAATTGTAGGAGAAGTATTCCTTGAGCAACTATCCCAAATTCATTAGTTTCGGACGAACAACTGTTTCAAATAATTTTTCTACGTGCTTACCATTGAAAGAAAGAGGCAAGATGTTTTTTCCTTCCTTTCGAAAAAATACTGTAAGTTGTTTGTTTTCAACAACCAATCAGCTATCAGCATCGAATCCTCCATCAGCCATCATTTCTAATGGAGAACTAGTTTCTCCTTTACATGGTAACTCCAAAGTAACCCTTTCTGATTGTCTATTTTATGCAATGTGGCAAAGTAGAAAAATTGCCTAAACAGTTGTTATTCCGAAATGTTTTGAATGTGTGATACTATCTTTAAAAAAATCCTCCGCGAAGACACCCCTTCCCTTAAGCAGATAGCCCTCGTGCGTTTTACCGTATTCGAATTACTTAATCAATAAATGGAGATCAATAGGCATATAAAACTCTTGTTTACGTTAGCTGATTTAAGTCTTCATCAAGGTTGATTTATGGTTAATAACATCACGTATCGTAAAACTGCTTTAATTCAATTAAGAACTTTTTTAAAAGTAGATCATATGCTTGATGAGCTTGGAGAGACGTCTGCAATGCAACTTGGACCGCACATCAAAAATGTTTTGCCTTACATTAAAGATGTAGGGAAGTCCAGTTCTCGCACTTTTGGCGAATTATGATTAAACACGCTTGAATCAAACCGGTTTACTTAAAAATATACTGAAGATACCTCCGTAATTTAATTTATTGTTCACCCGAATAAAGGGCTTTGGAGGTTCAAACTGGGCAGTCGTTTGTAGCTTGCTAACCACAGCGTAACGCAATGCTTAGATATAAATATATGGAATAAAGAAGCCTACGATAAAAAGTACGTGTTTTCCAAATCACGTCTTGCATAGGAATGAGAAGAGATACACCGTATACTGGGCAATATTTTCCTCTGCAAAACACATGTTTCCACTCCGTATAAAGAATCCCTTTGCCATGTTATTTGAAGCATAAAAGGCCACAAAGGGAGGGAGGGAAGGAAGTTGGAGAAATGCTGAAAGAATACAAAATAAAACCGTGTAATAATACAGCACAGATATGCAAAACGCAGTCGGAACTGACTGCAGTTATTCGAGAGGAGGATGGGGAGAGAAGGGCAAAAGGAAAAGGATTTGGAAGGAAAAGTTTTCCAAAAACATGCAGATTGGGAAATGTGTTTTCTATTGGTCGTATTCAAATTTTGTATTGTCCAATAAAGATGGGAAAAAATCTGTTCTTATGGGTTGAAGAGTCTGAAGCCCACGCTTTGCGTAATCTATGAAATTTTAAAATGGTGCTCTTGAAAGTATAGCTGGGTTTTGTTACGAAGGCCGCTTCGAAAACTGTTTTGTGTGTCGGATATTATAGCTAGCAGGAAAAGGAAATCTATACATGATAACTCGACAAATCATTTGCGTGATGTATAACTGAAGTGACTGTTCATTGAAATAAGAACTGGAATATCCGAATCTTGAAAAAGATCCCACATTTGAAAACTTGAAACTTCCCGTTCTTTTTTGCCATTTAAATCTTTTTGGATCCTTACTATTAAACTTTTAACGTAAAAAGTTTGGATAAATTATAAGGAATTTTCGCATTTTCTTTAAGCGCCCACCAGCGGCCGAGCGGTAAAGTCGCTGAACACTGGTAGTTCGGTCCGAGGTTCGAATCCCGCGAACGGGCTGGCTGCATGGGCGTTTTCGTGGTTTTCCCCATGTGTAACGTGTATACGAGCCAGTTTCCCTTAGAAAGTCCTCCACGAAAGGCATCCCTCCCATTAGCAGATAGCCCTAGTGTGCTTTGCCATAATTAAATACACCACACACCACACCACATTTTCTTTAAGCGTGCTTTCGTGCTCCGAGGTGTTAGGACGTTCAAGCTAGCGGCTGGAAGACTCATAAATCGCCTAGAAGTGGTATCCTTGCGAAGGTAGAGTTGGTTTTCCAAGGTCCTCGCTCAGAAAACAGCGATAGTGGAGATATTATGTATGGACGATAATTCCTCCTCTCCTGGATATGACAGACTTAGTCTCTTGCCTCTCCGCAGTCACCTATTAAGTGGGAGAAGTATAAGGGATTAGTGCGGCCTCTTGCGTGCGGCTGTAGTGTAGATGGTTAGCAGTTTGCAGAATTTATTGTTCAAATTAATCTAGTTTTTTATGATAAATATTGGGTTCTATGTTTATTTTCTTCTCATACTATTATATTATAGGACAAAATAATTTATCAATTGCTACTATTATTATGGGACAGAGGAAGTATTTATTTATGTTAATATTGTTACGAATTTTGTATATATGTGATTAATTTTAGTGAAATTATATGACAAATTATAGTACCTTTAGTGTAACGTAACATGAAGTACCACGAAAAACCAAGCTTTACCGGAAACATAAAATTATGGGGCAAGTCTATTAAACACTGAGGTAAATATGTAACTACACCTAAATTGGCGAGATATTCCCAAGATGGCGATGGTTTCGGCGACTAATTTTTATGGCCAAATTTAGCGACCATGTGTCGACATTTGGGTCCGGCTCCTGTATAACTGCAACTGAGTAACTGTAACCGGTCCTTATATGTAACTTTAGGCCGTATGTAAATTCCAGTAATTTCAAGAAGTTGAAATATATTGGAAATTTCTTGGTGACCGGGGAAAGCTATACACGCCTGGAGAGAGCCTCAGCTTTCAGCTGTTAGTTCATAGGTGACTTCGGTACGAGAGCTCCCTGAGAGCTTTGGCATTTAGGCGCGTTTTGCATTACATTGGGTTTAGCGTTCTTATTAATTTGAAGTATAACTACTGATTGTGCTTTGTGACAGTGAGAAGAGATTTAGGAGTGCTTTTGTGTAAAGTTCCAGAACTGTAAAGTGTTTCTTTTGGTAAGATAAATTTTATCAAGCTATTATCGCTTCCGCTTGCATTCAATCTATTACGAACCCGTATGCACCATCACATGGAACTACGAAGGAGTTAATTACCTGAAATTTTAATTGAATGGAATTAAGTCCAATTGATACAGGAACAGACTGCAATTGCATAAATTACCTTGACACTTATCTTGAAAGTGACTATTACGCTTTATTTCAAGAGGATAGAGGAAAGAAAAGCGTGCATTTTGGCGAGAATTCGAATCATGGATTGCTTATTGTATGAGTTAACCATATACACGAAAACGGAGCGCAAGAGGAAATGGGATTTATTTTATAGTTTCCAGTGGTAATACAAATTCCTAACTTATATAAAAACATATATATTAATAAATACACTACAGGTTAATAAGTTTTTACCTCAAAAGTTCTCTAACTGGCCAGTGTAGAGCTGTATCTACATCAAAACGAAGTGCGCCTCAACAATGCAGGTGAAAATTATCCACTCATCAAAAGATGCACCGAACTCACTGAAGACTGTAGACCATTTTATCGTATATAATGTTGTCCAGGTTGCACCACTAAGGAGTAGGCCTACTTTTGCGTCCAGGCGAAATGCCATAATTCCGTATCAAATTTTTATCAACTGTTCATTGTAGAACTTTCAAGAACTGGTGAATTTAAGTTGAGAAAATGTGCTGTCCATTTAAGAACTCGGTTAAGCTTTGCTGCTTCAGATTAACGTCGATATCGTGTGCTGTTATAAAATTACATGCGTATAGGTTCGTAGTCAATTGAATGCGCACAGAATCGCTGAAAGATTAATGAAATTAATTTTTCCCGTAATGCTTGACAGTTCTGGAACATTTTACTGGAAAGTACTCGTACAGCTCTTCTCGGCATGACAGAGGACAATCAGAAGTAACCATTTCAAACTACGAAGAACGTTTAACACAAGACAATGCAATTTTATTTTTGTGTTCCGTTGTGTTGTATTTTTCCCTTACCTCTATAAGCCTTGTGTAATGCTAAGTAGTGCACAAGGAGTTAAAGTATTCTTAAAAATAAAGAATAAGGCATCGCAAAGAGCGTCAAAATGCGTAAGCTCGCACAGTGATCTCTCAATGTTCTAAACTCTCGCTGTTCTAAACTCTCAGTTCTCTGAGTGAAACTGAAAACTACCCATCTCTCTATCCAGATATCGCCTCGATATCTCGATTATCGCACCGGCTCTGTAATATCATACTTTTTAACGCTTTACATTAATGTTTCTGAAAATGCGTTTCCATTGCGAAATACGAAACTCAGAAAAAAAAAGGGAGAAAATGAAGTGCCATAAACCCACGAGCCTTGAATACTGTTAAGACAAGTCAGAAAAAAAAAAAAACCTGAAAAACTGAAGATCTCTTAGGGCTCATTCAGTTTCCTACCCGGCCGAGGAATTCAAATAGAATTCTAAGAAAAAGAACTAAAGGAAAATATAGGGAAGCTCTATAAAGGAAGTCATCGCATCCATCCAAATCAAATTAACTCGTATATTTTATCACTGTTAGGAAATGTATTACTGTTAGGAAAACTGGATGTGTGAATTAAAAGAACATTTCTGTATAAAAGAGTTGGGTACAAATTTATTTTCAAATGAAAGTAGAACTCATAGACTTCCAAAACTTTTATAATATTGAAGAATCCATTTGGTCAAAATGTATAGACCATTGATTATTTTGTCATTGATTAGTGTTTAGTTCTAGAAAAATTGTATTTTTAAAGTTTTCTGTGGGTTCTACCGCTTCGCTTTGTTTCGTTTTTGTACCACCGAAATGTAGTCAGCTTAAATTCAGAATTTTGCAAAACAACACTTTTTAAGAATTAAAATAATTGCTTTAAATATCTGGGGAACCATGAGATTTAACTCTTCCTCTCAATCAAACGGAACCGAGGCTTTCATCAAAGTATTACTACCTTTCTCTTTACGTCCCCCCCCCCCCACGTCTGTATTGATTGAATCTCCCCGAAAAGCTGTGTGTAGCCGAGCTTTTAATAACGCACTTAGCAGCTTTTGAGAACTCTTTCTGGCATTGTGGAGGTAAAAATCCATTAGGCACAAAAGCCGAATGAATGAGTGAATAAACGAATGAATGCCTTTACGCTTTAAATAAGATAAGCAACGCCCATTGAAAGGCGGGAATTTAGGAATGGGACAGAAAAGATAGGAAAAAAAAAGAGCTTTTGTTCCTCTGTGCAAATGGATGTCGAGTTTCTGACAGGGCGTCAACAGATATGTTTTGGAAATGAGAGACAAGGTGAAGCCTGAAGGTGAAAACCAGTCTTGACGTTATGGGGTATAAGAATTACGTCTAGCCTTAACGCTAATGGGATTATTTGAGTCGTCCGTATACTCGGGTTTAGAATTTCATACTGAGGGTTTGCGGAGTACGTAATGGGCGAAGTTCTTTTGCTGTCGTAAATACGCTTTATGTTCTCAGGTAAAAATTCTCGCAGTATGTAGGAGATATTGTTGCGTAAGGTTTCATCAAAGCGTTCTTAAGTAACCAGGTGAAAAGAATAGGAAACATAGTTTAGACTTGAGTGGCAACAGATTTTACAGAGCAAGTGGAAGGGAATATTAACTCTTTGCACTCGGGGCCATTTTCGCGCGGCGCACCAGCAACTCGAGACGTTTCGCAGCCCTTTTTGACGCATTTCTTAACCGTAACTTCATTACACGCACAAATTAATACATAAAATTTTATATTTTAATAATTCATACATCTTTACACCTTTATAAACATAATTTCTTAAATATTAGTCTCTGCAATTTTTCTGTGTATGGTATTTCATGTAACAATTCTCAAGATATCACAATAATATGTCGTTTGATGCCTTTTTCCGGGTTCATTTCTCTGGGAACAGACTTTGCGATAGATAAGAAAAGATAAGATTTCAAATAAGAAAATCATATCTCCATTTAAAGTGGTATAATTTTACATTTTATAAAGATTATACAGAAAGAGTGCTTCGAAGAAACTAAGCGTAAACAGTTATTGTCGTGCATCGAGTTTCCGCATCAAACCAAGTAGGTGAGCTAGAGTCACCTCTCGAGTTGAGGCATCAAATCACATAGCGAGTGAAGAGTCACTTCCGGAGTTGCGGCATCAAACCACATGGTGAGAGTCACCTCTTGAGTTGCGACATCAAATCACATATTCAGTCACCTCTCGAGTTGCGGCATCAAATCACATGGTGACTGAGAGTTACCTCTCGAGTTGCGACATTAAATCACATATTGAGTAAGAGTCACCTCTCGAGCTGCGGCATCAAATCACATGGTGAGTGAGAGTCACCTTTCGATTTGGGGCATCAAATCGCATGGTGAGTGAGAGTCACCTTTCGATTTGGGGCATCAAATCGCATGGTGAGTGAGAGTCACATCTCGAGTTGCGGCATCAAATCACATGGTGAGTGAGAGGCACCTCTCGAGTGCAAAGTCTTCGAAGCCAAAAGACGTCAGAAGTTAACTGTGCCTTCCCCAGGATTTGAACCATGGATCATTCAGGAACAATGGAACATACTGCGCTTGGGAACACACACAGAATGCGCTAACTTTTTATATTCTTCCCCCCTCACCCTCCTCTTTCCAGCGTATCATATGCGATACGCTTTAGTTTCCCTCCGTAGGCTCATTGTATCAAATGTAAGACGGGGGCGAGGTGTCACTGGTGACCGACAGTGTCACTGATACGCTGAAAGGAAATGTTTTATTTCAGACTTCTAAATTATATCAGAATTCTGCGAAATTTTAATAAATTATGCCTTGTTGTTATGAATATTAATTATTGATGTCTACGAATATAAAAAAACTCGCGATGCTTACAACGTGCGTTCAGACTTTAAAATGATTTAACATAGCGCAAGTGGCTTAAGGTTTTGTATGTAAGTATGACAATGGGATATGACAGGTACTCATATTTACTAAAACTAATGCCAGTACATGAAGGTTAAATGCCGTATGAATCAACCCATGTGAAAACAGTTACCATTTCGCTCCATCTAATGGCTTTTAAAAATTCAAATAAATAGTTTCGTTTTAAGTCACTTATACGCAACGCTGGGGTGGTAGGAATGGAATCGTTGCGTCGCGTATACGGGACGCTGAACGGATAAAAGGGCGACTGGGAGAGGCAGGAGACCCAGTCGACCAAATCCAGGTTTACCAATCCAAGTCATCGTCCACCACGTTTTAATTCGGTTGCCACTATAGAGTTTACTATTAAGTTTTCGAAACCCGAAGACATTGGGACAATTGAGAAATAAATTGCGCAGCAGCCGGGGTTTGACCCTAGATCTTCTAGTTGGTAGCTGGACGTGCTAACCATGTGCAAGACAAGAGTACACACGAAAAATACAGTAATTCCTTATGAAGATAATATGGTCTTAGTAGAGAGAAGAACACCGAGATTAGCTGAAATTTTAATCAAAATAGAACGAAAAGCGCAGAACTCAAAATTACTCATAGAATGAAGTGTAAATCTCTGAATAATAAACTCGAGAGCGTAACAGTCTGGGTTATATCCGAGCTGTTAGCTGAAAAGGCGGATCTTTTTACCCTCCCTATTAAAACCGTTTTCCTAAAACAGAGAGTGCCGCAGCCGGAATAATTCAGAAAATTTTCTAGGACCTCGGAAATGCGTTCCCTGGAGATGTCCAAAACGCCGCAAAGCCAAGTTCTTTAATATGTATCTCTCATTGTCTCTAAGCTATTTTCACAATGCCAATGTCAATCGACTAAAAATATTCAACATAATAATATATTAATTAAAACACATAAAAAAGAGGCTGCAAAATTAAAGATAAATAACCCATAATATCTAAATATGGAATTATCCTATGAAACCTGCTAAAATAGGTGAATCTATATGTATAAAGATGTAGGGATTTATATTTATTTTAACTAATAATTTAAATTTTAGTTCAGACATTCCTATAAGCCTCCATTCCCCTAATTGTCAGTGCCAGAATAGTTAAATTTGGTAGCACCGGCGAAGGCATTTGCTATTTTTCATCTTTCATGCTTCCAAAAAATATACCTAATGTCTCTACAGTGGCGCCCGTACTAAAAGGTCGTGGATGATGAATCTCCACACCCAGGATTTAGCAATTGGGTTCCCTAAAAACCCCAGTCGCCCTTTAAAAGGAGGAGTATAAAGGTATTTCTCCCGCCTTACTAGCTTGCCTTTGTGGTGTAGTGGTCAGCACACTGAGCCGGTCCGTGGTTCGACTCCCGGCGAAGGCGTTTACTAGCACGTACGTATGTACGTACGTTCGTACAGACGCCAAGAAAAATTATCTTCAGAATTCATTTTAAAGCAGTTTTATAATTTTTTTGGAGGAAAAGAGTGTTTTATTCTGTTCTTACATACAGATATCACGAAATACATCGTTCAGTTGCATTTGATAGCAGTCAAAATGGGATATTTTCGTTGAAATATGCTGCCTGAAACTTTTCGCGATTACAATACTTCCTTTTTACTTCGTACAAGGAAGTAAAAAAGGTAAAATCAGAGATATAAATTAAAACTTCTAATTTTCGCCCTCATTTTTCGAAGTGGCAACAATCTTGCACCCCGGAGATAAAAATGTGCTTAATTTCGAGAAGTGTTGCGACTGCTCGCTATCAAATCGTAGAGTTTGTTAATAAAAAACTCCTAAGTTTTACAATGAAATAAAAATAGCATTGCCAAAACTTAAATACCCGTTTAAAATTCCCGATTTCAAAAATTCGCTGGAAGCCATTTCGACTATTCACATCTTCGTATGATTTTAATCAGACGAAATATTAATTATAAAACTCTGAAAATACTCATTTTTCCGAGTGGCAACAGTCTCGCGCGTTTGAGATAAAAATGCTTTATTTCGAAAAGTGTTGCTACTGCTTGCTTTCAAATTGTAGAGTTTGTTAATCAAAAATTGGTAAGTTTCACAAAATCTCTATGTATAAAAAGGAATGTCTGTTTGTTTGCGTTATTGATTTCTGATCAATTATGATCAATGTTTTGCCACATTTAATCGACTAAAATTGAAGATAGGTGAAATATTGGATGGAACTTGAGCTTTTATGACTATTTGATTAGAACGACGAAAATCATTAAAAACTGCGTGCCATTATTCCTGATATAATGAGAGAGAATCAGTTCATTTTTCTATCGAAATTTTCTCTATTCAGACTTATGCGATTTTTTTCGATTTTTTTCTTGCTTCTTTGCGAAGTATGGGAATATTACAGTTACGTAGAATTCAGTAAATGCGCATGCGCTATCATCGACGATCCCAGCTTGGTTCGTTTAAACTTTAAAATTTTTGTAAACGACTTTTAAATGTGTGAAATTTCTACTGTACAATTTTCTTACATTTGTTGGCAAATTATGGCTGAAAAACAACGTAAGCATTGCTATAACATAGCATACAAGCTACGTGGCATTGCATATGCTAAAGACATGGAAACAGGGCTGCAGAGAAGCATTTCCGGCCACCCCAACTGAGGAAATGATAAGAACTTGGCGGAATTAGGAAAAGGATCTAAAAAAGCAACTCACAGTAAAGATAATCTAAAAAGGGAAACTGCACAATGACCTGAACTTGAGGCACAGCTGAATACTTAGATTTTAGACAACAGAAAATCCGACTTTCAGTCTCTACAAAAATTATTATTCATCAAGCGAAAGCGATAGCGACGGACAGAGAGATTGCCAATTTTATTGGATCAACATCATGGCGTTCAAGATTCCTGAAGAGAAACCAGCTATGTATGGCGACTAAAAAAAATATCTCAAAAGATGCCAGACGAATATGAAGGAAAAAAATATTTAATTTCATCGATTCGTCATTAATGCACGAAAACGAGAAAATTTTGAGCTTGCACAAATAGTGTAAGGATCTTAAGTTTTACTAACGTTTATTTTATTTTAAATCTTTACTATCACTTCTTATTTTCTACTTCCGGCCAGAATTATAAGCGTTAAGGTTTTTATGCAAAGTTTGTCTGGCGAACGCCAAGTATTTAAGTTGTGGCTTTTTGCCAAGCGAGAGAGAGGAAGCAGTGAGTCGAAGCAGGCCGCTTACCTTAGAAGTTACGCAGTTGCTTGTTGCCTTCCAGGCCAGAGGTTTTAATCCTCTTGATAAATTTAAACGTATTGTAGTGTTCGCAGTTCTCTGTACTACATACGCTTCCTGTTAATGTAAGGCCAATCTTCCACGTTTATTATTTTAACGTTAAATTAGAGTTTAGTTCTATTTTTATATTTTTACGTTAGACCCCAAGTAGCGGGTCGGTGTATTCCGAAGTACGGAAGTTTTTGTAAAATAGAGAAAAATAAAGGGTTTGTATACCCTTCTTGTGTATCCTGTTTACTTCCCACAGTTTTGAACATAGCTTTAGTAAGCTCTCTGTTCCGAGTCAGGTCCTTGCATGTTCCCGAAGAAGGTTAGAAGGAACATTGACCCTGATAATAGGAAACATGGACGAGGTTCCTCTGATTTTTGATGTGTCTTCGAACAAAACTGTAGATTTCAAAGGTACAAAAAGTGTCATTGTTGAAACTCCTAGGCACGAAAAAACTCAGTACACGGTTGTTTTATCCTGCTGTTCTCATGAGACAATATTGCCCTCACTATTGATTAAAAGGTGTCCTTTCTCAGATAGATTGGGTATTTGCAGAAAGTATTACTTTGTATTTGTACTACTTTATATTTAAAATACTGTTAATTCATTATAATGATCAGTAATAAAGTTTTATTCTTAAAAACGTTTATAAAAGAAGAGGTGCGTCTTATATAAGCCGGCAAATACGGTATATTAAACGTAGCACATTGTACCCAATGACTATAGCATTCTAAGTTTTATATTTAAAGTACTGCAACAGCATTTTTGTAATGAAGTAATTTTGTATTGGGCTTTGTATTATTTTCAGCTATTTCGTGTAATCTGTATTAATATGTCTTTAATTTGTTGTTATTGTAATTAATGTATTATATGTGTTTGATGTCCATTTGAATTTATTAAATACTAATGACAGTGGCTATGTAGAATGTAAATTCAATAAATTCCCGATGCGGCCCTTGTACGGGTAGTGCTGCTTTAGATAGTTGCGGGATCCGTACAACACCCAGTTAGTCTATGTACGCCGCACGGGTGTCCGGACCTGCTCGCATTTAGCCATTAACTAAGGATATTTCTAACGCTATACATTATATGATAAGAATAATTTTTAATTACATGTAATATCCGACGCTTTCTCTAATATTTTCCAATTTTTATGAAATTTTAATGGTAAATCCTTTCATAAGATAATGTGAAATCTTCAGACTGCTGCCTTTTTGTTTCTGTTGCAAATCAATTGGTTGGGAGCTTTGGGCTCAATTCTCTTAATCATGTCCCTCAATGCCCGTCTAATAAAAACAGTCGAGATCATCGCCGGGCACAAAGAAAAAACAGCCCAGTGCTCTAAAAACGATAAAAAGAACATTTGAAAGAAAAATCCTCTGTGATACATGGTCGTCCAGAACATTAATTCGCACAGCGACTACGTGCCGACCGTTCACACCGAGGCTAAGCGAATCGAATCATCCAATCAGTGAGCTCCCTTTGCGCGCCAACTAAATGCGTCACGATTGGAAGGCGGGCTTCGACTCAAATGAAGAATGCCTTTTTCACAAGACGTCAGAAGAAGTGTCCCCTGTGCACCATTAGCGAACGCATTTGTCTTCGAATCCGAGAACTCTAAGCCGAGAATACAGCTCTTGGGGGTTTTTGCAGGAGGAGGTGGATGGAAGGGGCCAGTGACAATTCGCGCTCGCAGCCGATAAAGGAATATACGTGTTTATGGAGCAGGAATTTTTTGTTGGTGACAGTTCATCCACTAACTCATCCCCCCTATTCTTTCCTATTTTAGGTTTTTATTTTTCCAGCTTTACTTGACTTACTTTGTCTTTATTTATTTTCTTATTTATTGGCTCTTTTGGGCTTGTTTCTCTTCTTGCCGAATATCGTGGTAAAATTGGAAGCCACCTCTTGAAAATAAATTGCATTTGTTTGCTAATACAAATTTAGTTTGCTTAGCGGTTTGCGGTCACCTCTAAAGATGGCGGCATGCCTCACTGCTGAATGTTTATCTCAGTATTGTATTTGACGACTGAATTAGATTATTTAATTTATGCAAACGCCGTTAGGAATATCTCTATGCTTTATCCTATTTTTCACAAAACGGCTCGCGGAGAATGCAGTCGAGGGTCTCAGGCCACTTCCTTTAACATCAGAAGATGGCGTTAGGCTTAGCAGATTTTTAAGTACTTCCTCGCTGCAAATATTTAACAGTGAACTGTCGATTTACCGGTTTCATAGTCTACGGTTAATTCAAAGCCACGGTTAATTTGAGGGCATTTAAAAAGATACAAGAAGTAAAAACTACCCATGTTACAATCAATTAAAAAATATTATTAACAATTTATTTGTATTTTCGAGTAGTTTAATATGGAATAAAAATTTATTATGCTACTCAAATTAAATCAGTATTCAGGAAAAAAAAAAAAAAAGAATAAAGTGTTAATAAAGGAAAAATCAACATCATTAGAAATTAAGAAACTAAGTTATACGTAACCTTGAAAATCGATATTTACAACAGAGCGTGAACTACATAATTGGAATCAAACTTTCGTAGAAAAGTACGCTAAACATTCCGTCTTTTATTATACAATGTTTACATATTTCGAGTTATATACAGTTAAATTACTTACTATTGCGGACAAAAATATCCCTCCCACATACTGCCGTATCATCTGATACGTAGAAAATTTTTGCTTTGTGCTCTAGGTTTCTGAAATAATTTGTTCCACGGCTCCGTAATAGGTAATTTTCTTTCAGCGGTTAATTTCAAACATTCCATGCCTCATCTCAAATTCGAACTTAGGAGTAGTAGAATCCTTAAGAACCGTCCAAGGCTGCCTCTTAAAATGTGTCTTCTCTTTCTTGAATTCTCAAATATCTATGTTGGTAATGTTATCGTTGGTCTCATTAATAAAATAAAATTATTCGTAATGTCATAAAATTGTTGGTCTCATTGATGCTCTAATAAAATTGTTGGTCTCATTGATGCTCTAATAAAATTGTTGGTCTCATTGATGCTCTAATAAAATTGTTGGTCTCATTGATGCTCTAATAAAATTGTTGGTACTGTCATAAAATTGTTGGTCTCATTGATGCTTTAATAAAACTGTTGGTTTCATTGATGCCGGTTCCGTTTTTTGGTGAAATACGTCATAAAATTGTTGGCCTCATTGATGCTCTAATAAAACTGTTGGTCTCATTGATGCCGGTTCCGTTTTTTGGTGAACAATGAGACCAACTATTGTATGTCATAAAATTGTTGGCCTCATTAATGCTCTAATAAAATTGTTGGTAATATCATAAAATGTTTGGTCTCATTGTTGCCAGTTTAGTTTTATCCTAATTACAAAAGTGAACCGACATCAGTAAGTATAAAACAACTACAATATATTTATATGCTTCAAGATCACAGATAAAGACATTCAACTTAAAAATTGTCATTTATTACTGAATTTAATTTCGTTCGATTATCCAAGTTATGGAAAAGCATCGCGACGTTATCTTGACTAAAAAAGGGGCATATTTTCGTGAAGGACTGTTTTTGAGGAAAGTCGTTTTGTAATCACGTTATACAAGATAAAACGCTAGCTTTCATGACCAACTCACCTATGATATTCTCCCGGAGGATGCCTTACATTAAGCCTTACGCGGCACACAAAATTAGACTGCAAAACCATCAGTGAAAAACTGCATTTTTTTTTCAAGTTCTGCTGTATCCACAAAATTACAAATTTCACATTTTTAAACTTTGAAACTTAGTTAATTTTCTCATTGCCAGAACTCATCAGCTGCTGACAACTTCAAGTTCTTCCTGTTCTTCTGATTCGCTGATTTCTGTGCTCCCCAGAATTTTGTTTTCAAGTGTCAAGGAAACACCAGCTTTTATATTCTAGTCTTTAGCAAAATTTTTGTAAATGATGACCGCCCCTATCTAAATTATTCTGGCTCTTTTTTGACGGAAAATTAGACCTTCTGAGTTTTTTAACTTTTTCTCAGTGTGAAGGCACTTATTCTTATTAGCTTTATTCGGCTTATCAAAATTTCTACCGGATTAGAAATCCCCTCTTTTGATGACGACATTTTATTCTTCAGATGGTGTGGAGGTAAAGGCGTTTATGCCTATGTACTCCGTAACGCGAACTTCCTTGACCCTTGAATTCTGTTTCGCTGTCGTCACGCTTCCTGATTCGTCAACTGATGATTCCTCACCGTGTCTGGTTTCTCAGCCCTCTTGCTTTGAAATTCCTCACAATTCGGAATAGCAGATAATAGCAGATAGTCCTATGCTGCTTGCTTCCAGATCAGCCTGATGTATTTCTGTTCGCAGAGGAAAATGTGGCCTCACTTCTTTGAATTTACTTCGGATTTTCTTTCAGAATAAATACAACTATGGAACATACACCTTCGTCATATTCCATTAAACAGCATGCATTTCTAGTACTGAAATACCAGACAATCGCTGTCAGACCACAGTTTTATGGCGGCAAGGCGTAGTTTTCAAACACGATTGAATGTTCCCAAAGGACTCGATGTAAAAACCATCGAAGGCTCTTTGCTAAATGTCCAACGGACAGACAGCGTGGCCGTCTAACTGGTAGGGAGTTTAAGTCGCTGGCAATTTGTAGTTACTCCTGAAAACGTCCCAAGAATTTTTGAAATGATTTAGCAAAATCCAAGGAAATATGTCCGAAAGATTGTAACAGAGACGGGTTTGAAGTGTTCCAACACGCAGAAAGTACTGAGAAACAACCTAGGTATGGTTCCATTCAAAATCCAAAGTCACAACGCGCCAGCGTACTATGCCATGTGTTGGCAGCACTTCTAACTATTATTTACCAGTTGTTGTATTATTCTATCAGTCTTCGTTTTCGAGATTTTGAATTTTGAAATTAGGGACTCTTTTGCTGGACACCCTACATACCTCAACAAGCACATAAGCAGTTCAAAGAGTCCAGATGGATACGAGTAATAAACAGTGGTCATTCGAGGTTGGTTGAAATCTTAGGAAACAAACTGTGTGTATGGGGTTCCATCATTTTTATGCAACGTAAATAAGAGGCTGTTCCTCTTAGAATGTCTTCCACGAACGCATTGCTCCTCTTTAAGCAGTATAATCCTTGTGTTTTAGCTTAATCATTAAACCAAGTGATCAAAGATAATCCGAATCTAGGTTGTTTTACATCATTCTTAAGCAATATTTTAATGTGAACATAGCTGTTACTTAATCAACATTCTGTCTCTTCTTTTTTTTCTCCCCCCCCCCACTTTCTATCGAACGGAATTCGAGTTTCCTCAACCTAATTCTATCCGCAGGAAATCCGGAACTGGTGTGACGATTCGAATGTTAAATGAATGCTCTCCGCTTCGGGTAGCTGAGCAGAGAACAAGTAATAATAATAATAAAAGAAAAAAAAGTATCTTCTCCAGGTAATGCCGTAACTCATAATAAATAATCCATTTATGTATCCATGAAAAAGAAATCTCCGTTCGCTTAAGTGAGGCTTAACTTAATTTGGCGCGCTGAGGAGGGCATGCTTCGTGAAATCCCTAATGTTGCATGAAAATAATTGAAAATAATGCCAGGGCGCGTTAACACGTGTACATCGGCGCTAATGAATTAAAAAGGAAAATGGATCGAATCTGTTTGTAATTAAGTTTCGAAGAAGAAGAAGAAGGGGAAAAAATATTCGAAAATGAATGTTTACTCATTATTAAAAAGTAAAACTTTCAGCCGTTGTTATTTATTTACCAGCGATGTTTAAAATTTAATCAGGCCTGTAAAAGTATGCAAAAAGATTACCCGACGCCTTCGCTCCTCTTGATGCTCGTCGAGTTGTACTTGATTTACTTTTCTCTCAGTAGTAATTATTAATTAAAATCAGTTTTAATTTGGTTTTGAAGCCTTTATGTTCAATCGGCCGTATGCGTTAACTATGTTTGAGTAAAGTTTATTAAAATAACTTAATTTTAAGATTTCACACTAATACCTGTAAGAAGCGTTTATAATTGAAAATACTAAGAGTTTATAAATGAATGGTCCGGTTTTGAAAATTAATAATAACTTGATGTATTATTTTATATGGGCAAACCTTACAACATAGGAAGCGGTAATTGTCCAAGTTCTTGAGGCATTAATCACAATCCTTCAACATGTGCACCCTTGGTCACACGTCTACAAGGTTACTTTATATGGGCAAACCGTACAGCATAAGTGGCGGCAGCTGTCCAAGTTCTTGATGTATTAATCACAATCCTTCAATATGCGCACCCTTGGGCACACGTCTACACGGTTCTTTTATATAGGCAAACCTTACAGGATAAGCAGTGGCAGCTGTCCACGTTCTTGATGCATAATTCACAATCCTTCAACATGTGCATCTTTGGTCACACGTCTACTACAAGGTTACTTTATATGGGCAAACCGTACAGCATAAGTGGCGGCAGCTGTCCAAGAATTTCTTATTAAGTTTCAAAATAAATATTTCAAAAGACAACCCGTCTTTACTTTCACCCAACACGGGTGCTCTGACGTTACACCAGGTAAACATATAAAGTGGATGGGGCACCAAAGACTTTACTGTAGGGTCGAACAGGAATTGCTCTAAATCACTAATCAGTTAGAATTTGAAAAACTGAAATTCATTGCATGTTGTTTCTGAGTAATACTAGAATTGTTACATTTAAACATAAGGGGATTAAAACATAACATTAGGCAAATTTACAGAACATAACAGAAACTGCTGAGTAGGGTATAGGACTTTTTGCCCTCGACATTTCACCGTCGGGGCGTTTCGCTGTCAAGACATATTTTCCTTTACATGACTATTATATCTAGCCGCATTATACTCGTATTAAATGTATTTAGTTTAGTAATTCTGTTTACCTTTTGTATACATAATAAAGGTTGCTTTTAATATATATAGTCATTTACAAGTATGAGATATAAAGAAATTACGCGTAGTTAGTTGGAAAATTATGTCAGTATCAAAGGGAACTGGGGCTAAACTTCTGCTATAGCAAAAGTTATGTTATCGATTTTAAAATGATGCGGGTACAATATTTACTTGATTCGCCAACACTTCTTGAAATTTTAATCGGCTAGTTCAGAGAAATCACTCATACAAGCAGGAAATTCACAGTTTTATGAAATCTGAATGGAAAACGGAATTAGTCTCTTAAAATCAATATGTCATGTGTAACGGTGTATTTGTATAAAACTGTACACAAAAACATTTTATATATTACTTTATATAAAATGTTTATTAAATTAAATTAAATTATTAAACTAATCATTAATTTAAATCAACTTAATATAATACGGCAAGATATAACACAGTCGTGTAAGGAAAAATATGTCTTGACGGCGAAACGTCCCGACGGCGAATAGTTTCATTCCCGCTGAGTATACTCATTACAATGTTGGATTACGTAAATACAGCTGGATAACTCCGATTTTCATCCCATTCAGATAATTCCTTCTTGGTGCATCGTTCTTTTCTGTTGTAGAGTGTATATCACGTTCAACCAGAGTCACAGAATCAGTGTGATACGGTTGCGAGGAATAGCGAAGATAGCATCTTCGATAACCTTCACCCATGAAAAATTCGCATAGGCTTTAATCCGTTGAATGCTGTGGACTTGTTCGTCTTATGATAAATTTCGATAAAGATACTTTTACCTCTAGCTTAAGTAGTGAGAAATTGTTTTGTTCCTCGGCTCATTTTCAACAGTAACATCATCTCATAATAAAAGAATATATATCAGAATAAAAGAAAGAGTCTGTCTGTGTGTGTGTGTCTTTCGTTCGCACTGCGCGTAAGCTAATAGACCCATGGCTACGAAATTTGGTACATAGGTGCATCTAGACAAGAGTCAGTGCACCTCGAAGCGATGTTTTCGAAATTTGAATTCGAATTTATTTTATTTTATATTTTGTGACGAAATCGCGTCATTTTGAGACATAATGGGCTATAGGAAAGCGAGATTTTACTCTACACACTCCATTTTCACATCGTCATGAAACTTAGGCACTTAGTTATTTTACCAACTTAAAATAAATTTCGTGTTTCAATAAATCGATTCAATACAAATTTATTTAACAAAGGAAGCTTAACACCTTTTCAACGTGATTTTTTCTAAAAACGTTTATTTTTAAAAATGTACAGTTTATTTTTCTTTGATTTTTGGACACGTTAAACTTTCATCCTTGCGACTGCTTTTACAAAATGAATTTTGAAAAAATGATAATATTTTATATTTTAAAAAAAAATTTTAAATGAAGCTTCCGAGTACACTTCTCACATCTCACATCTTTAAAAATGTGATTTGGGCAACACTTTTCCTGTCTTGTTGTTGTTGATAGATTTTTGATGAAATCGCATCATTTTGAATAGTTTCATTCTTTTAGAAATATGGGTTTGGCAACAATTTTTCATCGTATTTCTTATGTCACTATTATTAAGAAATTGCATATTTCATTGTCATTTTTATATATATATAGTACATTTTTACTGATTTTTTTGATAAAGTTGTTTTGTAGAGTAAAATTCTGCGCTGAATTTTACGTTTTTTGAGTTGCTTTCGTGTTATTTTTTGCTTATTTCACTGTTTGTAAGATATTGAAAAGTTTTGCATGATTTTTTTTCTTCAACGGAAAGTTGGTTAAATTTTTTATTAGGATAATTAATATTTGTATTAAGGGATATAGCTTATTTCATTGTAATTTTTTTCTCTTGAAAATGTAAGATAAAATATCATTAATTATACTTTGCTTTACAGAATGTTTTGTTTTTTGTATTCTTTTATGTTATTCATTGCTCATTTCACTGTTTTTAAGATATTGAAAAGTTTTGAGTGATTTTTTTAGGAAACAAAGTTCTTAACCTCCTTTATACCATTATTAAGGTATAAAGGAGTTCTTTGTTTGAGTTCCTAAGATTTTGCAAAGGAAAGTTGGTTAATTTATTTATTAGGATATATTCGTATTAAGGGATATTGCTTATTTCATTGTAATTTTGTTATACGTAATAACTTTTTTTATGAAGTTGTTCTGCAGAGTAAAATTCTACGCAGTTTTTAAATTTAACGTTGGTGTTCCCTTCAGCCATTTTTCCGGTACATTTAATAGCCAGACGAAGGTTGGCAGCGAAGCTGCTAGTTATATCTAAATAACACTTCTTACCAAAGCTTAGATATCTACTCTACCACTCAAAGATGGATATCCAACAAAGATGTATGTGCTGAGTACTTGTGATACATGTAACAAAAAGCAGGTTTAATGAGTTTGCCTCTTTCTATTAATACATACCTATTAGTTTCTTCATAAAAGGAGCATATTTTATTTATGGTTTTAATAATTATAGTACTATAGAATTATGAACTTGTTAAATGTTCCACTGACTTGTGAATGATATTTTACTTACATATTTCTCTTCTTTTTATAGGGAATCCGCAGTTTTTCCTCATCGTCTCACCGAAAGGTAAGTCTATTCTATTCTTTTTTCCTTCGATTTGTTTTCATGAATCAATAGAAAATGTAGTGTTAAGCATAGTGCTCAAAATACTGAGTATGTCACACAAAACATTCAAGTTGAAAAGCGCGCGCGCAGCAATTAACATTTTTCGACATTTTCATTACTAAGACTGTAGAAAAACTTATTACTTGTAATAAGTAAGACAGATACGAAGATCGTAACAAAAATAACACAAAATTAGGCCTAACGTTTTTTATTAATAGCCCTGATCGTCCAAATTTTTACGTAGTTTTAGAATGACTCCGACATCAGAGGTGGCCATAGCTGGGTTCTCGCAGGCAAATGGTCCAGCTTTTATGTAAATATAACATATGTATGAAATATGATCAAATAAAACTACTCAATGTCTAAGAGAAAGTAATCTATTTATTTAATTTTATTTTACAAAATTATTAGTTTAAGCTAATAATAAACTTGAACTGATCAATGTCCGAACGTGCCGCCCAGACGATATAGTGGTTAGGGAAGCCTACTGCGATACTAATAGGCCCAGGTTCGTATCACGGAGAAGGCATGGATGGTTTGTAAGTGCATAGTATCTGTGCGGCATGGGGGCACTCTCAATATGTGCAGAGCCGAAAGTCCTCTCGAGAGGTTTGGTGGGGGAAGAAGGTGTGCGCTCCTTCAAAATTGAGGCCAGAAAATTAGCGAAGTCGTACTATTACGTATGGTGCTCAAGGCTTTGCCAACGACAGTCGCAAGCTTGCTGTCTTTGCCACGATGAATTTCGTGCGCATGTTCTGATGTCACTGTCAGACAAGTGAGATAAGTCACAATATTCAAGATAGTCATTCGAAACAGATTTTTTAAAATTTTATCCTTTTTGATGAAATCCCATCATTTTGAGTAGTTTCATTCTTTTAAAAATGTGGTTTTGGCCAGTGTACAAACTTTCATTCAATGTTTTGTACACTGGCCTTCTGAGTGTTGAAAATATGAGATTAAAATATTATTAATTATAGTTTCCTTTGCAGAATTTCTTATTTTTTGTGTTTTTTCATGTTATTTATTGCTTATTTCACTGTTTTTAAGATATTGAAAAGTTTTGCAAGCTTTTTTTTTCAGGAAACAAAGTTTTAAACTTCCTTTATACCATTTGAATTCTTAAGATTTTGCAACAGGAAGTTGGTTAATTTATTTATTAGGATAATTAATATTTGTATTAAGAGATATTGCTTCTTTCATTGTAATTTTTTTATATATAAAATACATTTTTATTGATTTTTTAATTTTTTTTTGATAAAGCTGTTCTGCAGAGTAAAACTGTGCAGTTTTTAAATTTAATGATTAGTGTTTTCCCTTTAGGCATTTTTCCGGTACATTTAAAAGCCAGACGAAGGCTGGCCGCGTAGCGGCTAGTAGTATTATGAAATAAATAATTAGAGCTTTTGCAATGAAGAATAATCATAACAATGGCATATAATTTCTTTTTAAACCTGTGTAGAAGCAGCAACTTTAAATTAATAAAAGTATTTACAGTGCAACAAGAGCAGATGAGTGATTGTGTTACATTGCAGTTCAGGTTACATTAGCATGTCATAAATAGTCAAGTGCAAGACATAAAGAGAAAGGGTCTTAAATTAAAAAAAAAAGAAAAAAGAAAAAGAAAAAAGAAAACAACACATTAATCACATAAACATAAGGCGTAATTAGATGCCAATACTCTTCACTCAATACATAAACTTAAGCATATTGCCAATGCATGATAGTGTTGTATATTGGGAATACTGAGGTATCTAGAGATTCTATACTTACTACAGGGTGTACAGACAGTGAACAAAAGCTTAGTAAAAACATGATACTTGATAAAATACAGGACAAAATACATGGTACAATACATGAGACGCGGAATACATTGATAAAATACAAGAGACATGAAATACATTGATAAAATACATGAAACATGATGCAACTTTAGAAATAGTACACAACACTAAAAATGTGATATACAGAGCGGAATACGTATACAAAGGTATTAACAGAATACAAAACAGAAGATAGTGCATTAAAGATTTATGTACAATGGATATATACACAGAATACCCACACAGGTGACAGGTGACGGAGGACGGGGACGCCTGGCGTCTAATAGAGGTAACAGGCATATGTCCCACACCCTCCCCTATCCAGACGCAACAACTACACATTACACATTTATATGATACATAATTAAGCACACACATTTGAAATACATGACAAATAAATATACATAGAGAAAACACAGTTCAACACAAAATATACAAAACATAACAGTACAATGATACAAAGTACACACAATACGACATTAAACAGCATAAAACATATATAAACATTACGTTAAACACACACATTGCATTAAACACATAAAACATATAAGGTGCACAGTTATAGTGGCAGTTCAGTATAGTTTCAGGGAAAGTACTTTACAGTGGCAGTACTAGGCACATTGCGCAGAATGTACGCAATACCCACAAGTGAAACACTAGCGGTATACAGCATGTAGTATGTATTATTGCACAGTTTGTTAAGGCAGAATGCAGTCACTGAGACCATTATGAATAGCACTGTTTTATAATGGGAGGCAAAGGTCTTGGCCGTAGGCCTTAATGGTGTTAACGATTTTGCATACTGTGTTGATTGCCGCTTTATTTTTAAGGATAAACTTGTGGAAGGCAGGTATGTTCGTGGGTTCCGGGAAATGGTGCTGTTCTGTGAGTGGGCACCGGAAGATATAGTGATCGGGTGTCCCTTCTTCCCCGCATACACAGCGATCCGTATTAGAAATAGTGCGTCTGTTGAAGTAGTCCGGGAAGGGACCGTGCCCAGTTACAAAGTTAGTAAGTGGAGCGTTTGCTATGAGTCTCTCCGTTGTCACCATCGGTAGAAAACCATACACTCTTCTTCCTGTGTTTCCATGTTCCCATACTCTTTGCCACCACTGGACTGCTGCGCCTTTCAGCAGTCTTTTAAGATGGGAAGGTGGCGCCGGAACAGCGATGGGACGTGCGTTGATGTTTGAGGCTGCTTCTTTGGCGAGCACGTCCGCTGCCTCATTACCTGCATTGCCTTCGTGAGCTTTCACCCATGTCATGTCCACGTGTACCTGTGGGTTATCTTTTAAGAGTTTTTGAAGGCGGATGATCAACGGGGAAACATGGTTGTGTTTGCTTAGGGCCAGCAAAGTAGACATACTATCCGTATAGAGATAAGCTTTTGAGATTTTTCGGCTTATTAGATATTCAACAGCAGCTGTAATTTCTATCACTTCTGCCTGAAAGACGCTATTGCTGTCACCTAGGTGGCCTTTCCAATGATGTAATTCTTGGCTTTGCCAACAGTGCAGGAAAGCACTGCCAACGCCTTCAGCATGTTTAGAACCATCAGTGTAAAGTGTATGGTTGCTGATGTGGTGTATTTCCTTGTTGGGCTGTTGCATGATGTGGGTGTGGACCCCTAGTCCTTTATGCGCTGGATGTGTGTGCAGCGGTGTCTTGGGGTGCTCATAAAGTGCTGGACTGTAGAGAGTACCTGCGAAGGAGGCGTCTTTCCTCAAGTGAAGGACTCTCGTATATGTCGCCTCTAGCTCGGCCTGGATGTGTAGAGGGACTATACCTGCTAGAGTAAGGGCGGAGCTCGTGGCTGTTGTGCAGTATGCCCTGCAGATGCTTATGACAAAAGGGCGTTGGAGTGATGTTGACTGCTTGATTTTCCTCGTTGTCATCGGTTGAGCCCAGATTGCAGCTGCGTACAGCACAATCTTTTCCACCACCGTGCTATAAAGCACTTTTTGAATGTGGGGATTTAGTCCCCAATTCCTTCCTTGAAATTTCCGTGTCATTCTGGCTATAGCGGAGGTTTTTGCTCTCTGTTGCTGCAAATGTGGCACCCATGTTAAGCCAGAGTCCCAGACCACTCCTAGATACTTCTGTGTATCCATGAATTTAATGTTGCGGCCAAGTAATCGGATACAGGGACGACGTACAGGCCTCGTGCCCGGTCTTGGGATGAGGAGTGCAGAAGACTTGGTGATAGAAATCCTCAGCTTAAGGTCTTCGCATAGGCTTGCGAACTTGGCGCACGCTTCGCTGCCATTGGCTTCAATTTCGTCTTGTGTGCGACCTTTAACAAGGAGAGCCGCGTCATCAGCATATGCAATGATAGTTGTGTGATCAGGCCACGTCGCTTCGAGGATTTTGTTAAATGTCAGGTTCCAGAGCAAGGTCCCTGCACAGGACCCTTGTGGGCAGCCTCTGACTTGGGTCTTAGTAACAATGCCATTATTGTTTGCCATAAGTAATTGCATATCTGTGAGATAACTCTCAAAGACTTGGTAGATGTTCTCCGGGCATTGCGCCTCTCTGAGGGCCTGCTTGATGGCGGGCTACCAAAGGGTGTCGAAAGCGCTCTGGAGGTCTATTGAGATGAATGCAGTCTGAAGATTCTGTGAGCGATTAAGCTGGACTTCATCATATATTCGTTGAAGGGCATGTGTGGTTGAGCAACCTGAACGGAAGCCATATTGCTTGGGACTGAGGAAGTTGTTTTTGTGAATATGATACTTCAGCCTGTTAACTATGATCTTTTCATAGATCTTACCCAACGCTGAAAGGAGACAGATCGGACGAAAGGAGCAGGGGTCTATTGGGTTCTTATCTTTTTTGAGAAAAAGTACCACGTGTCCCTTCTTGAAAGCTTGTGGAAATACTCTGTGGTGCAGGAGTTTATTGAAGTAGAGGCGAAAGAAGGTGGGCCGTGCTCGGAAGGCGACCTTTAAGATTGCATAATCAAGTCCGTCCGGACCCGGTGCCTTCTTCAGTGGTAGATGGCGGAAGATGTGAGTGATTTCCTGCATTGTAATGGGGACATCTTCTGGCGTTCTTGGGATCTCTGTGGAGTTTCTCAAAAGTCGCTGGGCCGTCGTGTCATCCTGTTCTGGATCCGCTGGGAAGATTGCATCAAGCAGTGCTGTGGCCGTGGACCCTGCTAAGTCAATTGTTTGTGGTAGATTCCCTGGCTGCATTGGCACTTGTGCCGGCTGGAAGATTTTCTGCGTGGCCAGTTTATGCAGGATTCCGTAAGGATTGCTATTGCTGGTACAAAAATTGCGCCAGCTGTTGATTTTGGCTTCTAGAATTGCTTTTTTATAAGTAGCCCGTGCTTGTCGGAATGCAGTTAGCAACCTTTCCGTTTCTGTGCCGTCTACAGCCGTTCGGAGACGGCGACGTAATGCTCTGCACCTTTGGCGCATTTGTCTCAGCTGCCTAGTCCACCACGTAATGCCTTGCAGTTTCTTGGCAGTCCTGATTGGTAGAATTCGCTCGCATGTGTACTTGAGAGTGGTGAGAAGATTATCTGTGTAGATATTCATATCGTACTGGTCATTATGCGTATTAAGCTCCATCTCTTCTCTTCTGAGAGTTTCGCTGAGAATGCGATGCAGATGCCTAATCTTGCCACCCGGAAGCTTAAACCTTTTTAAAATGCTAATGCTGGTGTCTACTTGAATGAGGAAATGGATGTACTTATGATCGGAATTGCTTTCATCATCCATGACAGTCCAAGAGTAAATATTGTTGACAATGTCCGATGTTGAAAGGGTCAAGTCGGGCCAGCCTTTATGATACGAGTTGTCAAATGTCGGCTGTGCACCGGGGCTGTTATGCAAATGCAGGTTATTGCTCGCCATGAAGTTTTCCATTTCGTGGCCTTTAGGAGTCGTGTCACGGTAGCCCCAAATGACGTTGTGGGCGTTGAAGTCGCCTCCAATGATGTGTGGTACCGTAGGACATTTCAGTCTAACGTGATTGTATGCTGTAGTTGCGTCAGTGAGGTCATCGCTGGGGGAGGAATAAACGGAGCTTAGTATGAACTGTTGATTGTTAAAGATAACTAGTACGGAGACGAAATCTCGTTCCATTGAAACCAGGAAAGGTGTCCAGGTAGGGTTACAGCAGGCAATGGCTGCTCTGGGTGCCTGCTCTGCTGTGGATTTCCTTTGGAAGATCTTCCATGCCAGGGGAAAACTTGCCACCTGGCCTTCACGGCAGTATGGTTCCTGGATTAGAAGAAAGTCTAAATTATGATGTATTGCATGTTGTATGGCTTGGGTTGAGGCAGCTTCTGCTCTCTGCAAATTAATTTGAGCGCATCGTATGGGTATCTGGTGCTGGGTGGTTTCCACTTTTGTTTCTGGTCGATCTTCAGTGGGTGTATTTTTCGTTTTGTGTGGCGTCCATGCTGGTGCGGAGGTACTTGGTCGTTGTGCGTTATTCGTAGATTGTGCTTCGTCGGATTCGCTCAATATACCGTGCATAGGTTGGGCATCGGATGTCGTATGCTGGATGGTTGCAGGGCATTGTACTATGTGTTCGGAAATTTGTATCTGCGCAGTTGATACAGGTGGGCTGGCATGCGTGGCAGTCCTTGATGCTGTGGTTGCCCGAACAGAAGGCGCAGTAGATTTTATTCGTGCAGCCTTGTTGAGTATGACCGAACTCTTGGCATCGGAAACATCTCTTGGTATTGAAGTGTTCCGCGATGCGGTGTCTTTGCCAACCAATGAACAATTTGGGCCATTGGAGGAGACTTCGGTAAGCTGCTGGCTGGCACTCCACGATCCATTTAACAGTATTTTCTCTGTCTTTGAGACGGTAGAGGATCTTTGCTGATGCTTTGGATAGATGGAACTCGGAGCTGAGCGCTTTTTCCAATTCTTCTGGCTGGACATCAGGTGACACACTGTGTATGGCCACTCTCGGTAATCTGGTCTGTGGTTGTCTGGTCTTGACCAGATCTTGCCCCTGTTTACTCTGTAGGGTGTTGACTAATTTCGTTGCGTCCTCTTTGGTTACGCAGTCTACCGCTAATCCTCCCTTCTGCAGGTTCCGGATGGTGCTAATTTTGACTCCCAGCTTTTTTAGTGGAAATTTCTCGTTGAGGACTGTTTTCAGGTCTTTGCTAGAGGTTGCTGTATTCTCTGTTGGATAAATGAGAATAGTATGCTTCAGCTTCGGGGCGGCAACTTGTGCGTAAGATTTAACGCGTGTGCTGTTGGAAGCTGCCGTCTGTATGGTGATCGGTGCTGTGAGAACTTCTTCCTCAGTGTTCACACCTATTTCAGTAGTAGGCCGAGGGTTATCGCTGTCTGGACCCTGTAGGGCCAGCTCTCTGAGTGCTTCTATTATAAATCTTATTTGGTCTCGTAAGTCAGCTGGAAGTACTGCTCGTTTGCCGCACTTTGTTTTGCTGATGCGCAGAGCCTCGTCTGCAAATGAATGAATCTTCTCCGAGTAGCTTAGAGTGTCTCTCTGGGAAGACAGCTTCACAGCAAAGCACCAGAGTACAGCTCGCGACTCGGTTCGGTCGTTCTCGTAACTCAACGTACTCTCGAGACTCTCCACGTTACAACTGGCGATGCACTCGACGATAGCCTCAACGATGCACACTCTCAATGCACCAACTCGACAGTAGAAATTGTGGATAAAACTCGATAGACTATGAGACACTCGATAGACTCGCGATCGACTACGAGGATCTGACGAGACACACTAGACTGACGATGAGCTCTCTTGACTAGACACTGACTGACGCTCCGCGTACCAACAGGGTTTATATCGCTTTTGGCTTACGTTCGAGAACATTCTGTGCTAGACCAGTAAAAATTCGTTCCAGAAAGTTCTCCATCCGTCTATGGAATATCGCCTATTTTGTCGCCAAATGGGGATTTTGAACCAAATACGACAACCCTGCCTTCTTTAGTCATTTTCTGGCAACCCCAAACCGTCCTTGCAGAGAAGCTATCTTACCGCGGTTGGACATTTTATAACAATAATAATCTGCCACTCACGCCACGTAGTCCCACTGATGTCCCACCGAAAAACTTTTATGTCCCACTAATGCGGCTTTTTTCTAATATACTCTTTTAGTATTTTCTCTCTTGAATGGGATTATAAACTCATTAACACTGATATATTCTACTTCTCGCGAAGTACATTTACTAGTGACCTAATTTTATATAATCTGTCATAACCAAGTTGACCATAGAGTATACGAGTATATTTTTGCTGTTCGGGTTGACATGAAAGTAGGTCTAAATTTAAAAGTTTTGTAGGTTATAATTCAAAATTGTATCGAAAAATTACTAAAAAATACAAATATCAAAAATAAATAAGAAAATATTGGTGAATTTTATTTAGACCGAACCTAAATTTCGAACTATCAAAGAAGGAATTAAATACGTTTAATAAAAAAAGAGAAAATAATAAATATATACCAAATTCAATTAACTTCGAGAAGCTAAAACTTTAAGAACTAATTTTTTAAAAATTATTGATGGAATTTTCACAAAATTTGGCACTTTGGCATAATTAAAATTAATTTTAATTATAATTATAAATTTCGAACTATGAAAGAAGGAATCAAATACGTTTAATAAAAAAAGAGAAAATAATAAATATATACCAAATTCAATTAACTTTGAGAAGCTAAAACTTTAAGAACTAATTTTTTTTAAAAACTATTGATGGAATTTTCACAAAATTTGGCACTTTGGCATAATTTTAAAAAAACGGTATGTCATTCCAGAAAAAGTCCGATTTTGTGTCAAAATACCAATGATAAAAGAACGCCATATGTAAATCTAATCTAAGTCGCACTTTCGAGACCTGAAAAACGCAAGTTAAATTTCATTAATCGGTCCAGTAGAACAGTATATTCAGAATTGTTCCCACCCCCGTTTCATTTTTAGCTCAAAGGGACAATTTGCCCAGAAGGGCTGTTAATTTCCTTTTGGCATTATACATCATCCACTGTAAGACGGCGTTTTACATTTCAAATTGTTGTCGCCAAATATTAGAGCCCTGCATTATATTTAAAGAAATTAAATAATGAAGAATATGTTTGTTTCTCGCATTTTGAAAAAACAACGGTACCTAGAGAAATCAAATTTTGAATAACGTAGTCCTCCACTCCAATATGGGCATCTGAAAGAACGAATTTGGAATTTATTTTATTATCTGTTTCATATTTTGTAAAACTTTAACACAATTTTTATTAACAAACTCAACGATTTCAAAACCAGCGATGTACGGGAGAAAAAAAAAAGACATTTTTATCTCCTGCGCGCGAGACTCTGTATCGGAAAGTCTAAAGATATGCTCTTTTATAATATTTTGTGATATTGCTGTTGAACTGAATTTTATGGTTTAAAAGCGAGCAACGTGATATTTAATAAATGAAGGTAGCACACAAAACGTTAAAAAAACGCCCCTCCTCGCGTAATATAAAATATGAAAGCTTTCACATTTTTTTAAGCCCAAATGGACGTTAACCCAGAAGGCTATTAATTTCATTTTGGCATTTTTCGTTGGTTCTCTATAAAAGTCTGTATCACTTATAAAATCGTTGCAACCAAATATTAGAGCCCTGCATTGTATTTAAAGAAATTAAATAATGAAGAATTTGCATGAATATATGTGTGTTTCTCGCATTGTGAAAAAACAACAATACCTAGAGATATCGAATTTTGAATACTGTTGTCCTCTACTCGAATATGGGTATTTGGAAACCCAAATTTGGAATTTGATTTATTATTTATTTCGTATTTTGCAAAACTTTAACGAATTCAACGATTTCAAGGCCTTCCGCTAGTATCAGCATCAGATGCATCTTCAATCACGGATGTTTTATGCGCAAGTTTTCTCTACATTTCTTACTAGGATGTTGGTAGCGTATAACGTAAATTTGTCTCGCGGCAAAACCGATGTCTAACGGTATTTTGCTCCGAATGACTATTTAATATAAAATTGAAAAGGACTTTTCCCTGCCCCCCCCCTTTTTTAGCAGAATGTACATTAACTAGTTTGTTATGCAAAAATAGTAAGTAATTTGTAAAAACAAATTGGATTCTACCCGGCATAGTATATTATACAAACGTAACAGCTGTAGAAAAATCATGCTCTGGCAGCGTAGTAATTAAGTTCATTAAAACTAGTCTCTTGAAAATCTTGTTCTAACCATGCAATAACTAAGTTTATTTATTAACGAGAAAGTCGTAGTCATTTCGCTATTATGTATTCCTGTTTATCATTATTTTAAATACACTCATTATAATATTTAAAACTTCATATACAAAGTCAAATTAAAAAGACACTGGAGGGATTAGAAGTGAAGATCCGAGGTACAGTAAATACGCTACAATTTCCTTTTGCATTATTAATTACTAGCTATAGCGATGAAATAAGCATTTTGCAAACTAATGTGCAATTTAATATTTAGAATTTTAGCGCATTAATTTCTCGCATGGCGAAAGATTCGCAATGAAATATAGCGCGGATGAAGTAATAAATAATGATTAAATGCGCATAGAAATGTGCCGAGAAACTAAACACGATCATATCAATTCCTCAAGATAATTTGATGCCAGAATTCATTTGCGATTTCATTTGATTGTATGCTTTTATGAGTATTTTACGTAGCCTTACCCCTTTTAGATAGATATAGTCAAGAAAAACTTTAAACAGTGGTGCAATTTAATGCTACGAGCTTACTTAATTTCCTTCCCATTATTAAATTCTCGCATAATTTATTATTACTCGGATGTTCATTGTTTTATTTTCGTATTTTTATTGATTGCTTGTGTGTTTGTTTTTTATTTAACTGTGTAACTATTTATTGTAATCTGTGATTCTGTGAAGAGCTGTGAAAGTATTTTTGTAGTGTATGTGCTTTGAAGTATTTCTTTGGTAAAATAAATTTTATCAAGCTATTGTCGGTTCTTTGTGCATTCAGTTTATTACGAACCCGTAGGCACGCAACAATATTTATTGTATATGCTGCATTATTATAGCATCTATTCCCAAAATAAGCAGTTTTTCCAGAATTTGGTATTTATTTTCAAAAATACCTTTAATTTTTTTTAATGGCTCGGTGTGTACAGAAGATAAAAATGTACAGAACGCTTATCTTCGTACACACTCCTTTTATTTTTTTCCCTATAATAAATAAGATAAATTTTTATTATTATTATTATTATTATTTGTTTGTTTGTGTGTGTGTGTGTGTGTGTTTTCTTATACATTGCTTTAGCAAAAAAATTTTAAATTGTTTGCAAACTTATAAAATGACATTCAAAGACATGGAGAATAAAGGGAGAGGCAAAGTTTGTACTGCCAGTACTTTTACATTAATAGCTTAGATATTGATTAACACTTTTAGTCAATTAATTTTCACTACTAAATATAATTAGTATACTTAGATAAGAAATTGTAGCAAGAGCTGTTTCTAAACCTCCCTAATAAAATCTAGCATATATAACTGCAAGCAATAGCGAACAGAAGATACAGTTAATCCTACAGATTACATAATAGGAGGTGTTTATAAAAGCCAGCTTCAAATTCCCAGAAGATATGGCTTTATCACTATAACGGCCTGAAGACAAAGTGGAAATTATTTCTAAAACTCATTTAAAATTTGCCGGAAGTTAGAGTACTTTTACCACTCTCTCTCTTCCATAGATAACGTGTTTCGGAAAAAAGTTCTTCCGAAGTCTGGCTACTGTAGCTTAAGTGCTTCTTCCTTATCCTGTTGATTCTGGCTCTGTAACACAAAAGATGAAAGAACTACAAACGAATTACAACCGAAGAATATCAATGAAGGCTTTGTAAAAGTAACGCCTTGAAAATGTCCACAGTAAACAAACGTCCGCCATTCCTGTGGACAATCGTGGAGACCAGGGCAAATACCGAAGCCCACCAGGGCAAACACTTCACATTACAAGCACTTCGCCTTCAGAGACACCGAAAGAGAGAACGAAAAAGGATTTGGGATAGAAAAGGAAAAGAAAAACAAAAACGAAAATAAATATCCAAAGCGATTGACCGCGCAGGAACTATTTTTCTCGTCTTCTTGCGCTGGGAGGAGCGGAGGAAGAAAAAAAATTGTTAGAGGAGGGAACGTGGCAAAAAGGTCAAGCTTTTTGGTGTGCTGGGGAGGACCATCTGTGCTTTGGGCACTACGCGAAATAACGATTGGTTGCCTGTCTGTCTATTTCGTGGGGCGGGAAAGGCGAAATAAGGAAAAATGGACTGATAGTAGTTCTTCGGCAAGAAATGGAAGTTTTTGCCTTGCCTTTATTTCGTTCTTTTTTTATTCTTTTTGATGGTTGCCTTATGAAAGCACAGATCTGGAAGGATTTTGTTTTGTTCTCTTCGCTCTGGAAGTTGTTTGCGGATTCAGTTTGGAACACATCAAACCTCTGAGCACGGCCGAAGGTACCGTTCGAACGTTCGTATAGAAGACCGATAAAGGAACGAAAAAAATACTACAGATATACAAGGCAGATGAATTTGTTTCTGGTTCTATCTGTATAGATTGGATATGAAGTGAATCGTAGACAGTTTCTGACCCCCGAAAAAGAAAGGTCGTTAGATGGAATGGCATGGCATTTGAATTCAGGAAACATTGTTTCGATTTCAAATTTCAGGTAAGGAACATACGTGTATTCTAGAAGAAAAAGGGTCAATGCTAAATTTCCAATTTTGGGGGGAAAGTTATTTCGGTTTTGGCAAGTTTTGGGGTCATAGAAGATTCAAGGAATTTTTTTTTTTTTTTCCCAAGCTTCAAAAATTCAAAACTTAACGTAAAAGTTCTTAACATCAGAAACATTCTTAACGAAGTTGTTTTCAAAATTTTTGTATCCTTAAATTATGTAACGTTATATTTCTAAATTGAAACGTTTTATTTTCCTGTGATTTTGGAAGATTGTTTCGACTGAGCTGTTATTTTACCCTTTGCTGTCGTAGTACTTAGCTTAAAGTACAACATCAAACGGCACATCAATCAATGTTCGGAAATTGTTCTTTAAGAAAAGCCGAAATGTTACAGAAATAAGTAAATTGAAATAATAATAATAAAAAAAAACACTTTTCCATTTTGCCGGTATAAAGTCGCCAATAATGGTACAACTGATGCTAAAAGGAATATCCTCGCCTCTGAAAGTACGCCCAAAGGGGACTTTTTTTTCATTTACACACACATAAACGTTTAGAGAACATTTCGACTAACACCCCTTTGCGCTAAAAATATAAAAAAGAGCGTATTTTTAAAATTTTCGATAGACAATCTCGAGTGCTGGTGATAAAAATGTTTTAATCCTTACAGTGAAGCCACTGCTTGTTTTCAAATCGTTGAGTTTTTTAATCAAAAATTCGTTAAAATTTTTCAAAATATGAAATAGATAATAAAACAAATTCCAATTCGGGCTTCCAGGTGCCCGTATTCGGGTGGAGGATTACGTTAGTCAGAATAAGATGGCTCTAGGTACTGTTCTTTTTTTAAATTTTTCATAGTGCAAGAAACATTCATACCGAATTTTTCGAGACTAACATCCCTTTTAGGCTTAAAATTGAGTGAAAAAAGGGCTAAAAGGAATTTTACGAAGAAAATTAACATGCATTTGAATGTTTTGAAAAATTTACATGGAAAAAACACTTATTGTAAAAAAATGAGAAGTTAGACAAAAGGTGTTTTTAATTTAGGTTTAATAGATTTTACCAAAGCACACTAGGGCTACCTGCCTAAGGGAAGAAATGCCTTCGTGGAAGAAATTCTAAGGGAAACTGGCTTGTATGCACGTTACACATGAATAAAACCACGAAAACGCCCATGCAGCCAGTCCATTAGCGGAATTCGAACTTCGGACCGGGCTACCAGTGTTCAGCGATTTAACCGCTCGGTCGCTGGTGAGCATTAGGCAAAGGAGTCTAATTTTAATATACTTCTAGGAGCTTTTTAACTTCTGTCAAAACGTTGTTTGAAAAAATGCGTTTTCTATTATTTGTGCTGTTATTTAAATTTCAGAATCAAGACATTCAAAAATTGGCAAAATGAAAGATATATATTTTTAGAAAGAGAGAAATATGAATGTCTCACTGTAATGATATTTTCATGTATTGTCGTTATATTAATAGTATGTTGATCAAACTATTTTATTCGTTCAAACGTTAGTCATAAAACTGGCGAATCATTTAATTAAAACCTTGGTGTAGAAGTTGTCTTGAAATGGCAAAAATAAAGCGGAAATTTGACGATACATGACATAGAAATTCCTACCTCAAAAGTGAAAGAATTGATGTTTTTAAGGTAATAAAGGGAAAAAAATTTCAAATGCAGTAACCCTAAAGTCCGCCAAGAGTACGGTCATAAAATACAGATTTGGCGATAATCACCGAACTAACGTAATTTTAGTCGCTTTGCAAAAAATTGCAAAATTCCTAAAATGTGAACTTTACGTGTAAGATCATAAAACTATGAAATATTTGTAAAAGTTTGCAGATATGCGTCCTTAAGTTTCACTAAAGGAAAATAGGTACTTTTCCGTTTTGCCTGCATGAAGTCGCCAATAATGGTACAACTGATGCTAAGTGGAATATCCTCGCTGGTAACCTTTTACGCATCATTTTCAAAACAAATCGCAGCCATTTCTTATCAGATTGATTGTTTCTTTCAATACTGGCATACAATTACATATACTTTTTATCAGATAGTTCAATTTTATGCTCTAAGGCCATTCGCGGTAATTAAGTCAATTAGGATGCAATCACACCGCTCACCTGAAGGCGAAAATATAGAAAAGACAAAGTGAAGGGTTAAATTCATCAATTCTAATGAGAATGCATTAGAGAGGTAAAGCACTATGGTTTTACATAATTTCTGAGTAAGCTATTCGTACGAATTTAAATAATTCTTGCATTCCAAATTAAGATTTAACTTGAAATGAATGTAGATAATTACTAAGAGAATTAGATTTTTATAGCGCAGTTTACGCTAGATGAGATCACTTAGGGTCACGTGGTATAAACCGGCGAATCAGGATGTTGATGGCGAACCATGAAAGCATAGTAAATTATTAAATTAATGTCTTTTTATGGTCTTTATTTATTGGCTTTTTACAAAATTTTAAACGATATTAAAATGTTTATGCCTTCAAAATAAAAAAAAATTCTTAGGACTAACATTTTTTATATGTATACTGTATGTTGTCGCCAATAAGTCTGCTTGGCGAGATTTGCGCCGGCGAAACGGAAAAGTACCGGAAAATATTGTTACAAGTGATTTTCAAAGTTAGGCAAATCGGTCAACGGATACCACGTCACTCAGGCGCCATGTTGGAGACCGAGATATGGATCATTTGAAGTTCTGTCTGTTGCAAATGATACGTAAAACTTGATCTGCGTGTAATGTTTTAGCTATTATTAATTATTATTTTGATACTTGCGTATATTCTGCAAAAAATTTCTATGATATCTGGCACAGTATGTGGTTCTGTGAATAATCCTATAATGGATAGTATGTAAATATCCTCTAATTGATGCAGTAGAAGTTCTAAGGTTGTGATATAGTGTTCACTTGTAGCAACACAGGATTCCAAAGCATTTCCTTCAAGGGCCTTGTATACCCATATAACTCAACAACAATTGCTTAAATCATGTCGCTTGTCCAGCCCTCCCGTGATGCACAAATAGTAGATTTTCTCCTCCAGAGGATACGCAATAACAGCTTAAACATAATAGCAGGCCTGTTGTCCTCATGAGGGTGCAGAGCTGTTATTTCTGATTTCGAATTTGGCGATAGAACAGTGAAGAAAGTTATTTTACGTGTAGTCCCGAAAAAAATCAACAAGTCGCTGTAGACGATGATATGCTGTGCTATGTTATATCGATATGCTATGCTATGTTCAATCGCTTTTGTCTATGCTATGCTATGCCCACCTGCTGTACAGGTCATGTTATGCTGTTTATTTATTTATTTTTTTGTTTGTGTATTATAAAAATGTTTTTTCAATTTATATGCTACCATGCTACGCAGGGCTATGTTCTGTATGCCGTGTAGGTTATGTGACGCTATGTATTTTATGTTGTAAATCTGTGACGTCAATATGTTATGTCGCAATACTATGTATGCTATGTCTATGAGATGCTATGGTATGTCGCTACGCTATGTCCACCTTTCGTGTAGTTAAGTTACGTTGTTTATTGAATGCTGTAAATATGAAATTCTTATGCTATGTCATATCATGTTGCAATTCTGTGTCGTGTTATGTCTACGCTACGCTATGATATGTCACCATGCAATGTCCACCTGTCGTAAAGGTCATGCCAGACTGCAAATTGTAGGTTGTAAATATGTAGCCTCAATATGTTATGTCGCTCTGCTATGTCTATATACCATGCTATGCTATGTTGCAACACTATGCTATGTCTTATCTATGCTTAACTATGTTATGCCGCTATACTGTGTCCACCTGTCGTGTAAGTTACATTACGCTGTGTGTTTAATGCTGTAAATATGTTATGTCTGTATGCAATGACTATATTCTATGTCACGTCGAAATGCTATGCCATATCATGTCTGAGCTATGTTATGTTACCATTCAATGTCCATCTCTCGCGTAGGTAATGCAACGCTAGGTATTTTATGTTGTAAACATGTTATGCTGTAGATGGAGCGGGTCCCGGACTATACCCGATTAGTCTTTGAAAGCCGTTCGGGTGTCCGGCCTTGCTGTCACCTGTAGTCACGAACTCAATATTCCACAGACAGCCATTTGGACGATTTTACTTAACGTGATTGCAGCTGAAAAAACACCGTTTACAAGTATTGCAACATATAGAGTCAGACTGTTTTTTCAAGCGATGCGAATTTCGTAATGGTATGTAAGAAGTGTTGCAAAGCAAAGATTTTGCCTCCTGTCTGTCCCCAACCAAGGTTTTCGTTCGTGCCAAGGAAAAAAAAATTTTTTTTATGCGAACTGAGAACAGTCACTTGTGCAAATCTTGAAACAGGTATTCACCAAGAATGGGACATTCGAATCCTATGAATATTTCCTTCATTTGTATCGTAACCTTTTAAAGAAAAGGGGGGAGGAAGAGAAGGAATTGTATTATTGCAATTTCAGCTGCCCTGGATCATCAGCATTAATTCATAATAGTTGTTATAATCTTATTTTTCAGGAGATCAGGATTTTCAGGATTTAGTTTTCCATATTTGGGTTTATTTAATCTATTATTACTCTCTCTGCAAAATATTTCTACCTTCTACACTTAATGATTTATGCAGATTTGGGTAAAATATAAAACATCTGAGAATTTATTTAAATACTTTTTCATGAAAATAGTTTAAGGAAACGAATCTCAAGTTTCGAGAATTTTAGTTATGCCTTTCATTTACATCTTGTTAGTAAACATTGGTACATTTTTGAAAACTTATACTCTTAAATCTGTGTTTCATGCTTTAGTTGGAAACTTTTTATATGAACTAAAAGCTTTTTATTCCTTTCTTGGTTGATCTTTACAATATGGTAACTGGTAGTTTGGCGACATTTTGGAGGCGATAAAGGTTACTACCTGGGACTTTGGTAATAATGTGAGCAGTACTCAGTTCCGATTACGCATTATTTTGTGTGGGGGAAATGAGAGATCATGGGATATGTCATGTGATATTAATGGACGAATTACGCTTCTTTAATCGGAAAAGGGGGGAATTTGGACAAGTATCTGTGGATGTATATTATTTTGTATTAAGCTTCATTGTGTGTTGTGTGAAGTAGGGTTGAATAATTTTGGGATTGTATGGCGCTGTCTAAAGTGAATTGTAGATGTGATAAAGAGAATTTTTTTTTTATCAAATTCTATCAAATTCGGAAAAAAAATCGTTCAGTAATTTTATTGAATCCATAATAAAAGTGTATCCACCATGTAAGGAAGATTCGGAAGAAGATTAGGTTAGTTAGACTTTGTTAAGAATGTGAGTAGTATTCAGTTCTGATTACGCATTATTTTGTGTGAGGGAAATGAAAGATCATGGGATATGTTATGTGATATTAATGGACGAATTACTGTTCTTTAATCGGGAAAAAATCTGGCAATTTTGTATTTGGCTTTATTCTGTGTTGTGTGAAATAGTGTTTGTGAATTTTTGGATCCCATGGCCGTAAGTAAAGTGAATTCGAAATGGGTATTTAGTGGTATTGAAAAGGATAGTAATAAATGTTTTTTAAGGTTGTGCGAGAGAGAAATAAAGATGTTTTATTATGTTATTTATTTTACCTGGTATCTTGCTTTGAAAGATAAGTATGATTTTAAAGATTCTGAAACAGAAGTAAGAAAAGTGTATCCGCCACGTAATCAAGATTCTGAAGAAGATTAGGTAAGTTAGTATTTTTAATTATTTGAGGATATTATTTTTATGCATTGTTGTAAATGTAAGGTGGAAAGGAATTTGGTATTATTGGGAAAATTGTTATTAGCAATGATTTAGTTTAAAGTAATTAGGATTGTAAGGTAATTTTTATTAATTTAATGTATGTGATCATTTATATTTTAAGTAGTGTTTTTGAATTTAATTATATTTTAATGAAATGATAGTTATTTTGTGAATTTTATGTTTGTAGGAATTTGGTATACGTTTAAGTTGAAATAAACGTGGATGGAAATAATTTAAATATTTGATATTAAGTATTTGTAATGCTTGAGGTATGAATTCGTTGGTGACGTGTATAATGTAATAGATGATTTAGAGGTAAAAGTTTTTGAATATTCTATTTATTTTATATGTGGAAATGTTGATATTTGTAAAGGGTAAATACTTTTTCGCGATCATGTAATTTCATATATGTTCTTTTTACCGGGTTTAAAGATTGAGAAAATTGTCATATATTTTCGTGAAATTTTTTTAATTTACGAGAAAAAAGCAGTGTACATGGATATAGTGAAGAGTGTGCGCAATGCAATTTTTGTGCAATTCTGGGATGTTTTTTTAAGTAAAAATAAGTCGACGTGTACATGGTTTAGTGATATTTTAATGAAATGATAGTTATTTTGTGAATTTTATGCTTGTAGGAATTTGGTATACGTTTAAGTTGAAATAAACGTGCATGGAAATAATTTAAATATTTGATACTAAGTATTTGTAATGCTTTCGGTATGAATTCGTTGATGACGTGTATAATGTAATAGATGATTTAGAGGTAAAAGTTTTTGGATATTTTATTTATTTTATATGTGGAAATGTTCATATTTGTAAAGGGTAAATACTTTTTCGCGATCAGGTAATTTCATATATGTTCTTTTTACCGGGTTTAAAGATTGAGAAAATTGTCATGTATTTTCGTGAAATTTTTGTAATTTATGAGAAAAAAGCAGTGTACATGGATATAGTGAAGAGTGTGCGCAATGCCATTTTTGTGCAAATCTGGGATGTTTTTTTAAGTAAAAATAAGTCGGCGTGTACATGGTTTATGTGTATGTGTTATTTTGAAAAATGCGTAAAGAGAATGGTATTGTGCAGTTTTTCCTAATTTTGCAGTGAATATTTGTCATGATTAAGCAGTTTTGTTTGATAAAATTTCTAGCATAAGTGTAATTCGGCTAGTAGATTGTTGGAAGAAGTGTTCAGGAGATAAAAAGAAAAGAAACATGTCTTTACTTCGTGAAGACAAAATGGCGGCGGGGAAAAAAAAATAGAGGGTTGCTGTAGGAGAGTTGGTCGCCAAATTTTCGCCAAAAAATCGCCAAGTTACCATAATGTAAAGATCAACCCCTTTCTTTTTTCATTGGTTGTTTTTGTATAAAGAATTCGAGAGTTTCGGAAAAATTCCAGAACTTTTCAGGTTTCTAATTCAGATTCGGGTTAAAAAAGTTTAATATTTGTTCCAACCGTTGTAATTTTACTTACTTTTTATTAATTTAGAGATTTTAAATTACCAATTCCAGTTTAATTAATTACAAATTCCAGTTTTTGATTTCCACAATAGTACACATTTACTATCTAAATTTTACTTCACAATTCCTAGGAGAGAATTTTTAAGTTGTATATTTATATATAATGATGTTTAAAATGCATACTGACATAGATACATGATCATGATAATGATGATCTTTATGCTTTTTTTGGCAATTGCTAACAGGCGGTATTTTCACATCCACTTTATTCTCTTGCGTAATTATTTGAATAAAATACAGTGAAGTTATACACAAACGCAAAGATGGGCTACCTCGCAATTCCGTAATTACAATTTACGTATCACATATTTGGCAACAAAACTGAGGAGAGAAAGTGAGCGACAGGTTACTAGAATGAGAAAGGGTATATTACAGTATGAATGCCAAATAAAGAATTATGAAGCTACGGTTTTATTTTCGTGCTACGGTTCTACGATTCATGAGGGTCCGGTTCGAAAACTTTAACATTATTATTAGCTGAAATATAATGGCATTATTGGATGAAAGACTATTTTACGTTATTTAAGTTCATGTATCATGAGCATTTTATAAGAATCACATGATAGGAATTGATTTTGAAATATTGTAACCCATAGAAATTTGTTATAAAATAGTTATTGCTATTAGCATATAAAGCGGAAATAACGAAATTAAGTTAAGTGAGCTATTACAAATTAGTATTCAATTAAGTTTAGAATTTTATTTTGCATATTCTTTATTTTACAGAGATAAATAGAATTAATGCAATAGCCTTTTATTATCGAGTGGTCTCTTGTACACAATGAGTGATATCTGAAGCAAGCTTTTTAATTTGTTAACAATGAGTTTATGTGCATCGTATGGATCTAATTATAATTAAATTGGTGATTTGTATAAATATATCGTTATTATTATTATTTAAGTGTTCCGCCCTAAGATACTGCACACAAGGGAGGGATGCCATCGTGGAGGAATTTCTAAGGGAAACTGGTTCGTATTAACACGTTACACATGGGGGAAAATCACGAAAACGCCCATGCAGCCAACCCGTTCGCGGAATTCGAACCTCGGACCAAACTACTAGTGTTCAGCTACTTTACCGCTTGGCCGCTTAAACGCACCAAAACTAATAGTTTTCCTTTCGCGCCGAAAGCCAACCTGAAACTCCCATATTCACACAGAGGGCGCTACTATTTATGAGGACCAGGCACTGCAATAAATATAAATAAAATTATAGATAAATAAACAAACAGACTAAATAAATAGATAGATAGATAAATAAATAAATAGACTATAAATAAATCAATACATGGGTAATAAATATATAGATTGATAATTATACAGGTAAATAAATAGATAATATATTGGTAAACAGATATAAAATTATAAAAATAAATAGATATTGAAGTAGATAATTAAAGATTAATTTATATGTAGGCAAATAAATAGATTGGAAGATAAATAGACAAATAGATAGGTAGATTAATAGATAAATTGATAGACATTACAGATAAACAGACGGATTTTCCAGATACGTAGAGTCGTGTATACTTTTCTTCTGCATAAATTTTGCAAAAATCTATTCGTCTTTAATGAGACTTACTTCCGGCATTTCGAAAACGAAAAGCTTCCGTACGACGCAGTGGCTGGCTTTGGAGTCGATAATAAATTGTCCAGTTTTCGTTTTTCGGTAGAAATCAGTACCCAGACAATGAAACAACTCATCATGGCAGGCAGACAAGGTTCGCCACTTAACGAAACGTCACAAAAGTGGAATCTTGCCAAATCTGCAAGCCGATACTTCTTCGGTCATTTTTTATTCTGAAATATGTCTTTCTTTAATAGAACGCATTTGAAAAGAATATTGGTTAGTTTGCTGAGTAAACGTAGCGAAGCTATCTGCCTAACCCAAGGGATACCTTCGTGGGTGACTTCGTCAGAAAATTTTATTCGCACTCGCAATTCACACACCGGCAGCAGAGTCGGTGCAACCGGTGCGATTGAACGGGGGGGGGGCAAAAATTTAGAATTAATGAAACATCGAACAACAAATTTTAGAGATGGCAAAATTTTTAGAATTTAGGGCACTAACTGGACAGCAGAATTTAAAGGCGGTAAATTTTTTTGAATTTATGGAAGTACCAGGAGAAGAATTTAGGACTTGATTAAAATCTTAAAGTATTTATAAAAGGAAACCATAAATGCATTTTTTCGGTGCAGTCAGCTGTACTAAGTTTGCAGTGATCCTTATTGTGTTGAATCTATTCTTTCTGCTAAATATATATTGCGCAATATTTTCCACAAAATCAAATAAAAATACAATGCACCGGGTGGCAAAATGTGTACAGCCGGATTGCGCATATTTTGTATGGAGAAAGCTAAAAAAATGACAATACAGCCAGCCTAATTTTTCCGTCATACGAGTGCCACCTAAAAACATATTTTTATTACAACAGTATTAATAAATTTCAGTACGTTATAAATGATATGCAATTAAAATTTGAACAGAGATGATGAATTTAGAGATGTCTTGCAATATTTTGTAATATAATAATTTTTTTTAACGTCGCTGAATAAACTGTAACAAATGTAATTCAAAGATGATGACCTTGGCGTTTATTACGCCATTTTGCACTGCCCCACGTTGTTTCAATTGCTTGCGTTTGAAATCCCGTGCTTGGGTCTACGAAATTATATCTGTGGCTAACTGTAAGATAATCACATTTTGATCCTTTCAAATCCGCTGTTTTGTGTTATTTCCAACAGTAAAAAAAATTGTACTGATATCTGAGACTTTTTTTCAATCGCGCCAAGTAAAGTTTAGCCGAGCGATTCGGAACGGCTACAAGAAAACAATTTTTTTTGTGTCTCTAATAAGCTTCCAATAACTGTGGAGAAAATACAAGTCGAACGTTACTTTTTCTTCTCGTAAAAAGACTTTCGTCATCCTTTACTATTCTGTCATTTCCGCGGTTTTAACTTGAGGTCTATATAACAAGGCGTGGGCATAAACCTCCCGTGTATAATTGTTTCAGTCGATGAACTGTACTGTGGCTAATTATAAATTACTGATTACAAAACTCAACCGAGGTCATGATACCAAGAGTAGATAAATTTTACAGCTCTAAGGATATTTAAGCTCGACCTTTCAAACAAAGTGTAAGATCTGGAACCTATTCTTTCTCGGCAGAATCTAAGATTGCAACGCCATTTTGGTGTATGGTAACTGGTAGAACACGCAACCGTTTCATGATTATCTCTCGGAAATCTTTGCCTGTGAAGAATTCTTTTATCCTGTAAGAAATTATTGGCAGCCTCCTCCTCACCTTCAAGTAACTACCAGATTATGAAATCTACTTTTTTTTCATTAAAAAAAACGTTCTTTTAATCAAATAAGGTGTACCAATCATCTGTCAAATTATCTTTCGCGCAGTTCAGAAAAAATGCTTGCAAACCGGAACAGGTAAATATATAGCTCAGTTTGAGTATAACAAAACAAAGGAGGGCTATTTGCGTCAGAGGAGGTATGCTTTTGTGAAGAACTTTTCAGGGAAAACTTCTCGCGTATTCACAGTACACAGGAAAAAATCGCAGAAATGCCTATATAGTCAGCCCGTTCGTCAACTTTCGAACGTGAGTCTAACTATTTGTGTTCAGTAGTCTTATCCGTTGAACTATTTCTAGGTTTTATAAGACTGGAGTCTTGGTGGTTACGAACGCTGAAGTCTAACAGTTTTGTACAGCGATTGTGCTGAAAATTCTGCTATAAGAAATCTCGAGATTTACTCAAACTTTCTACGATTACACGGTTACGAGATAAAGCGAAAAATTCTTTTCTCCGAAATCTCCAGAAAGTCTCGAATCTTAAGAAGGTTATTAATACATATTTCAGGAATTCCTCAGTCTCCAAAAAGCAAATTGGATCTACAAGACCTTTTGTTTTTTCATTGAGGTCAGTGTTTAGTACACTGAAGTGGAATACCTTGCATTTTCTCTTTATCTGATACCGCAAAATTTCAAGATAGAGAAAATAATATTCAACAGGAATGAATGTAAAATACTATAAAATTATATATTTAAAATATTCTGTTCAAATCAGGATTGCCAATGTGTAGGAAAACAAGATATTTCTGTATTATTGTATCATAAATCAATTTCAAAGGAGTCTTTTACACTAACTTATGAGATTGAAGAGCTGAATTATTCAGGATGCAGCTGTGCATTTTTTCCGCCAAGAATCTTACAACAAATATTTCTCACGAGTTGTAGAGACTTGTTAAGTTTACTGCGCAGAAAAAATTAGTTGTACCCTTGCCGGATATTCAAGCTAGGTGGTCTTGCGGTTGATAGTTGAAAGCACTTGCACGATGATAACATGCATGGGAGAATGTGAAACTCCTTAAATTCTTCCCCACTTAAAAAGGCGTACAGGAAGAGACACGAGACCCAGTCGACCAGATATACGTGGTGACCTGATATTAGCGATCCACTACATTTTATTTTGAGCGCCAATGTAGAGACATAGGCCTCTAAAAGCAGCAAAAGTCAAAAATCTCGGAATTCCCTCGCCGGGATTCGAACCACGAATCTTTCAGTTGCTAGCTGAATACCGTAACCAATTACACCACAGAAGAGAGCAATTAAAGAATGGATATTTACTTAAAACTGAACTAGCAAGTGCTTCTATTTTCTAGCCCATGAAATTCTCATCTACGGAAAACAAAATCATCGTCTTCTAGCTTTTAAAACAATATTATTAAATACAAAGTAATATAATAACTGATCTTTCGAATAGCCGATATTCTGATAATTAAGGCTCTGATGAACTTGCAACTTGAATTTTTCAAAGTGTCATAAAAGTCAAACATGTCTCGTGATATTTACTTTAACAAACTCGCAACGATCTAACTCCTTCCCGGAAACGAGATGTCATACCTATTGAAAATTGCGTACCAAGTACTCATCGAAGAAGCTGTTTGCGAATTACCAAGTATCATTTACGGAGCGAGAGAAAATTAGGGTTTCCGCAATTAGGTCCAATCTGTTCGCGTAATTAACGCCATGCAAGTCGAGTTAATCAACGTTCCCATACAATAAGCTGCTAAAGATACCATCGAGCTACTCGTGTGCGACTCCAAGTTTTCAAAGATGGAGTGGCGTTGAGAGGTCTCTTCCTCTCCTACTCGACAACATCCCCCTGGTAGCCATGGCAACAGTCCTATTCCATCCGTTCTTTATTTTTACTCCATTCCGGAAAAGAGATCGATTAGGAATCCTTCATATATATATCTCGAAACTCCGTCTCTTTTTTTCCCCCCTCTTGGTCCTATTTGGGAAGAAATTTTATCGCTATGTTTTTTGCTCTGTGCACATAAAGCTGTTTACATGAGAGTGTTATCTATTGTACTTGTTTGTAATGTCACTCGATTTAGAGTCTTATGTAGGATGCGTACATAGTTACTCCGTATCCATTGATTCAGTATCCGCTGTCTCAGTTACCTGTAATTGATCGTGGTCCAAAAAACACTTTTGGAAGTTAAAGAAGTAAAAGATTCATAGATTACAGAAACGAGAATAGGCAATTAAATTGTGAGATACAGCAACACAAAAGCGCCCATATTTTTCGTGTCGGGGCACAGAGCTTATGCAGTACCTTTCTGAAAATCCATGATTTGTATTTTAATGTTATCTAACAAAGTTTGTACGGCAGACTCTTGTATACAGTCTGTAATGCCAGACTGTTGTATACAGTCTGTTATTTGAAGCATTCCAAGATGATTTTCTACCTTATGGTTGTTTGCTTCGTAACCATGGATATAGGTTTTATATTATTTTTACTAATATTGATTTTAATTTGTTAGCCTTTTCTGTCACTTCTTGTTTCCTTTGCGTTTCCTCGCCAGGATGTAAATGAGTTAGGGTGAACGAGAGTATATTTAAACTGAAGTATCGGAAAGTTCAGTCACAGCGTGTTTTCACTATTGAGTGCGCATGTTGCTATTTCTACAAACTGTTTGAAATTTTAATCTCGGTTTCTCATTCTTGCCCCCGAAATTTAATGTCACTGCGGTGTAGGTTTCTGCGTCATCCTGCTAGGTTAAATTCATTTGTGTAGTCTTGAACTACTAGCTTATCTTTAAATTTAGTTTGTGACCATTACCTTTAAGTTCTTCACCACAAATGGATGGTGGAATTGTAAGCACATAAGACCGTGCCGTCTGTAAATAACTGAGTTCAATAAAAAAATCTTTAAATCTTTTCTACACCCTTCCATTGTTGTATTCACCTTCTAGTCTTAGAAAGAAGTCGCTAAACATATTTTCAAATAGATCTAGCAGCAGTGTAGGTTAGCCAAGAGGACCAGATCCTACAAGTGGCGCCCGAACTAAAAGGTGGTGGACGATAATGCGTCACCAACAGGATTTGGAGATTCTGTTCCCTAATCCCCTTTCGCCTTTTTAAAGGTGGGAGAGAGTGTATAAGACATTTTCTCCTTCTTTTCCGCATGTTTTCATGGGGTAATTGGAAGAATACTTGACGCGCGTATTCGAAAGGTCCAGGGTTCAACTCCCGGCGAGGACATTGCACATTTTTCATGTCTCCTGCTTCAGGAAAAAAACCTAACGACAGCTTTAAAAAAAAAAAAAAAAAAAAAAAAAAAAAAAAAACTGAAAACAAGTGCTTCGCCGAGACACGAAGCCTGGACCTCTAGTAAAGTCGCGTCGAGTATTCTTCTATGTACACCGCGAAGCCATGCGGAAAGGAGGAAGAAACACTTTTTATGCTGAAATACTGCTGCTGAAAATCACTGAGTCCTTTAATTTGCTGAAATCCTTTAATTCTGTCAGTGCGGTCATGACGATATATGATTACGAACGAGGAGAGGGTCAGCGCGACTTTGGAGCGCATATTTTGAAGTAACAGAGACTATATTCCTACCAGATCATTCTATAGTGTATAGTCTGTTCCTTTAAAACAGTGTTTCTTAAACATTTTTCAATCGCGACCCCTTTTTATCACTGAGATTTTTTCGCGACCCCCAGGACCCCATAATATATACGAAAATTTTGTGGGACCCCATAAGTATTGCGCAAATCCGAAACTGTCCATTTTTTCACTTGTACTATTGCAGTTTTAGGTCATTAACTTTAATTTCTAATTTTAAGACATACAACAATGGGAAAATTTTAAATAAGTAACAAACGAAATGACAGCGTCACGTGCAAGGTAAGGAAAATGAAGGTTATAATATAAAACAAAATGCGTCGAAACGTTTTTGTTCTTTTTTCCTTTGTCTGTATTGTCTTATCTCAAATACATTGTGTAAAAATATTTGGTAATTGTAAAATTATTATAATAAGTTAAAGTAATATCAAAACTGCTAACATTTTTGGCGACCCCGTGCTGCAGGTCCCGTGGGAGTCGCGACCCACAGTTTAAGAAACTGCTTTAGAATAAGCATTTCAAGATCATTGGCTCTCTCTTCTGATTGGTTGCCTCGTAACTGTGGTGTAATGACTCTTGCGGAGTCAACCAGTCGGTAGAGTGGTCAGGGAAGCTGACTGCGATGCCGAAGGGCCTGGGTTCGAATGCCGGAGAAGGCATGGTTGTAACTGCTCGCCCCTTCATAGGAAAGGCGATGGTGGTCCACCTATTACGTGCCTCCATAATAAAGAGACCACCCTATCTGGCCTTGCATAGATTAATGGACTGGGTTACATTTGTAATTGTTCCCAATCTGCCACTGGAAAAAGAGAAAAATGAGTCTTGTGGAAGATGGTCGAGTTCTCTAATTTGTTAAAAATCCTCTGATTTTCTCTGTCCAGTGATGAAATACACGTTATGATCTTAAACGTTGGGATAGTCAATACGAACTTGAAACGTGTATTTTAAAGTTGTGTGGTTGCAAATAAGCTGTTAGCGAGTTATCACTACGTCTAAAAATAGTATGGCAGAGACATGTGAAGGTTTAAATAACCGTTTTGTTGAACAGAACTTTTAGCAGAACTCTCGCAACCCATGATACAGGCAAACCACTATTTGTAACCATGTAAATTAATATCAGATACTTCTATTTAAAAGTGGATACGAGTAGTCTAAGACTACAACTCCTAAAATAAGCGGGCTTAACTAACTTTACCGGCGAGTAAGTTTAAAGCAGGCTACGAGAGAGTGCGAAGCCGACATAATTACATTCAGATAAAGTCGGCAAACGTCTAAAAGAGCTATGCCAGTCCCAGAAGCTCTTTCTCTCCGAGATAAAAAAATCTCAGTTTAAATGCCCTTAAAGTTAATTTGCATACTGTTGAGGAGTACGGAAGGGAGAAGTTAAATTAGAGATCAAAATCGTACCAACTAGTTAATTAACATAAGACTTTTACAAAGTAACAGAAAGTATATCTCCTCCCGCCGCATTGTTTTGGCGTCTGTGGAAGATAGGCTGAAATTTCATAATCGTCGTCTTTGGTATTTTAAGAGATATAGAATAACTATAGGAAACAAAATCTGAAAAGGCTCAGATTTTAACGGTCGCCCGCAAGGGTTTGTTAAGGTTTTTCACACTTTCGCTGAGCTCGCAGTCTACTTGTCTGCTATTACACTCTTAAACGTTGGGATCACTCCTACTAACACATTTGTTTTCCTTTTTTGCTTTAATATTAAGCATCATTATCTTCAAATACATAATTATATATGTTTTGCCATATGCAATTTAACAGGAAAATTAGAAAAATTTTAAAAGCAGCATAGCACTCACGTTTAGAATTGTCGTTGTAGCATTCGATTCAGTACAAAATCACAAACTATGTCGCCCAACCGGTATGGTGGCTAGCGTTGCTGATTGCCTTACCGAAGGGCCTGGCTTCGAATCGCGGAAAAGGCGTGGATGTTTGTAAACGCATAGTGTCCGTGACGCATGGGGAACATTCTAAATAAATGGCGAGCCAAAAGTCCTCTCGAGAGGTTGGTGGTAGGGGAAGACAGGTGGGAGACGCTCTGACTCGTCACCCCCCTCGGAGTGCTCTCCATCAAAATTGGGGCGGAACTGAACTAAATCGAACTGTCAGCTGTAAGGTGCTCAAGGGCTATTACCAATAACAGGCGTAAACTTGCTCTCCTTGCTACGAGAAATTTCGTGGGCTTGGGCCGATTATAGGTCAGACAAGTGAGCATTAGCAAGAACAATCACAAAATATTTAAGAACAGCATATCTTTAGATATTTATCTACACAGTCTCACGCACTGGAGATAATATTTTTTTTCTGTACGGTGTTGCCACTGCTCACTTTGAAATCTTTGATTTTGTTAACATTCGTTACAGTTTTACAAAATATGAAATAGAAAATAAAACAAATTCCTGGGCTTCCAGATGTCCATATTCGAGTGGAGGACTACGTTATTCAAAATTTGATGTCTCTGGGTACTGCTGTTTTTAACAGTGCGAGAAACATACTTATATTCATGCAGATTCTTCATTATTTAATTCCTGTAAATGTATTGTAGGACTCTTATATTTGGTGGCAACAGTTTAAAAAGCCGTTTTTAGTGAACCGACGCAAAATGCCAAAACGAAATTAATAGCCTTTCTGGGCAAAATGCCGCCTTGGGCTAGTAAAACTAATTCGAAATTCTAAGTTTGGGCTTCTCTGTACCGTCGTTTTTTCGCATGCGCACGTTCGTGCAGATTTTTCATTATTTAATTTCTTTTAATATAATACAAGGCGACAATATTTGGTGGCAACAATTTTAAAAGAGTCAGCTGTTTATAGTGATTTAGCGCAAAATGCCAGTTCGGGACTAACGTCCTATTTGGGCTAAAATCTGTTAAATGCAATTCGAAAACTTCAAATTATACTCTATCAACTCGAAAAGTTTACGGTTTCGGATTTTAAAAAAATTTTAATTTCGAAGAAAATCTTACATTATTTTTATTTTTTCTTTTTTTCTGATATGAAAATAATGTCTACTGTTGGCAATTCTTAAACATATTTTTACAAACTATGACTTTAAATGTCGTTATTCATTATAAATCGATTATTTTAAAAGTATTTGTTAAATTTATTTTAGCTAAATCAAAGTCCTCGTTTTTATGTTGATAGCATTGAAATTTGAGACCTGGATGGCGCCCTAGAATTCAAATAATACGGCGTTTAGAAATGAAACGAGAACTTACATCATTAAAAGTGAAAAATTAGTCATAAAAACAATCAAAGATTGATATAGATTTGAAATTAAGCTTAAAAAGGGCATTTACTACTTCATTGTTTAGTTTGTTAAGCAGTTAAAGAGTGATTTGTTTATTTCAATATGACACAGCACACAAGGACTGAAAATCAGGCAAACCAAAAAGTTGTGTTTGGCGTAGATTTTAGTCAAGACTCAATGAATTTCGAAAGGCAAGCAGGTACAAACCCTTCTTCATCCGGAGCAAAGAAATCTGCAACGAAGGGTAAGCCAAGGTTGTATTTATACCCAAATGGAGTAAAGCGAACGAGAAGGTAGCGCCATCTCTCCGCAGAAATAGTAATGAAAATAGAAAAATTAAGTTAATAGAATTTTTAAAGCGTTAGGAAAGACAAGGACTATCTGCTTAGGGAGAGGGATGCCTTTGAGGAGGATTTTTTTTAAATTGCACGGTATTTGTATTAAAAATTGGGGAAAATCAGAAAAGTTAACTATGCCGCCGCGGTTCACTTGGGTTCGAACCCGGAATGAACTACCAAAGGTGTTTTACCGCTTTGCCGTTGGTGAGGCTCAGATAAGGATTGATTAAACTTGAAAAATATCTTACTGGTAATATTCTTTCCTGATCAGAATTCTCTGAGAATAGGTTATGCTGGAAAATGCGTGAAAGATAAACGAAAAACGCACTGGCAAACCTTGACGAAAAGCTTGGAGGATATAGTATGATAACTCAGTTTAGCTACCTAAAATGCGCGAAGCACATTTTCTACCGTTAAAAATAAAACTTTCGACATCTTCACCCCCCCCCTCTTCCGGATATTTTCTTTGATGGGCACTAGCGATTTCAAATTTTATGAGTGAGAGAACATTTTCTCTCCTTGCGTCGTCGCTATGAGAGAGGTTTGTTTTGTTTTCCTGCCGATATGCTTCGTAGTAATTACTTTTCACTGTTCCGAGAGGGGACACACTATAATTAACTTAGTTACGCCATAAAATGGCTATCTCTCTAAGAAAAGTGGATGAGAGATTTTGTTATCTCTATTTCGCGCGAATCAGCCATTGTGTTCTCCATTTATCTCCCGACTTAGGAGTTGGGAACTCCATTTCCTTCGTCGACCTCCAAAAGGAGATAACGGATCTTTCGAGGGCGAGAAAGTTGACTCTGAAAGAAGATATTTTTATACTTTTTTCACGAGGTTTCACGTATCAGAATGTGTATAAGATGTTGCAAATCTGGAAAAGTGTGAAGCAGAATTACAGTTATCCGAGCTGTTCTGTTATGCGAAAATCTAATCATCCGGATCGCTTTTTTGGACAACTCAAAAAGATATTATTTTTTCTACTTTGCGATAAAATAGCGTACACAGTACATTGACGCTGTTACCAGTCGGCGGTAGGAAAGATCTTTTATTTATCTTCAATTTTATAGAAGCGAATTGCTTAATACAACTTTACTCTGACATGCCAGTCTCGTAGATACTGCTCTAATACCGTGGCTCGATGTGGCTTGGACTCAGCTATCCGGCGGAAGCTCCTAGCAAAGCTAGATGTCTAGATATGCTGTCTCGATAGCTGAGCATAATCGCAAAGTTTTAGTGGGTGTAGGATCTTGGACACGAATTGCTATGCCAATAATATTCCGAATACGCTCCACGGGGTGCAAGATTCGATCTAGCACGCCAAATCATGTTCCGGAAGTATCCAGAATGGCCCTCAAACCAGTCGCAAACAGTTCGCACTCGGTAACAAGGTGCACTTTCATCCCAGACATCTAGGAAAGCTAGATGTCCAGCTAATGCTCTCTCGATAGCTGTGCGTAATCGCAAAGTTTTAGTGCGTGTAGGATCTTGGCCACGAATCGCTGTATCCATAATATCCCAGATATGCTCAATGGGGTAAAAGATTGGCGATCTATCAGGCTAAATCATATTCTGGAATTGTCCAGAAGCCCCTCTCCCAAATCTATCGCAAGCAATCTACACCCGGTAACTAGGTGCACTTTCGTCCCGTAAAATCCCATCATTATTAAGTGAGGCCTCTAATTGGTTGTGGGTGGTAACCTGGAGACTTGAACATAATAATTTGTTTTTGTCAAGGACTGCTTAATTTGACCAGAGGATCCAATTCATCTAAGGGGGAAAAAAACCTCTTAGACAATTATGGAGTCACCACCAGCTATACGATTCCTTGTAGACAAATTTACATCTCTAGCTTTATTGAGTTTGCACCACATCAGAACCCGATCATCAGCTTGTACCAATCAAAAAAGTGACTCACTAGATCAAGCTACATCCTTCCACTTACTTATGATTGGATACATGAGTTCGCGAGCTCAGATTGAAACGTTAGAGACAATGGTACACTGTGAGCAAAGACACTCGATTCGGACTTTTATGCCATATAACTATGATATCAAATTTCGCTTCACGATCCCCACAGGCGCTTCACCATTGCTTCAGTCATTGATTGTGCTCGTCAATTCATACAATAGCTATCTTTTCGCTTTTGGCACGGACGCTTCTCAGATGTCACTGGTCTCGTTCATTCTGTTGTCCGGCCGACCAAGTTGGAAATAACAGATTGTTTCTGAATTCACACAAACAGGTTTTATTGAAATTCTGGAATGAACTGAATTTGTTGCATTAAAACATTTGTGGATTCTCTGCTTCGTATAAAAGTTAGGTTATTTAAATATCACAAAGCACACCAGGACTATCGGCCTAAAGGAAGCTGATGGGGATGCCTTCGTGGAGGACTTTGTAAAGGAAACTGGCTCAGTTCATATTACAAATGGATCAAATCACCAGAAACACTCATTCATCAACCCATTAACCTAGGTTCAAGGCCAGATCGAAATGCTAGCATTCAGTGGTTTTAACGACTTGGGCCACTGGGTAAGTATTTTGGAGATATTCTTCGTGGGGAACTTTCCAAGGAAAACTGGGCCTCTCGACCACTGGTCAGTTGAAAAGTTCAGTAATTAATACGTTTTAATACTAGAACTCTTAAGAGGTGATCACTGGATTGATCAGATTTCTGTATTCTAATTGCATATTTTATTTCTGTTTCGGAAAATCGCAGAGGAAGTTATTTAAAAAGGGAAAGAAAAAAGAAGAAGAAGGAAAGAAAAGCAGAAGAAGAAGAAAAAGAAAAGCGTGTTGAAATAGATGTAAACATCTTATTTCCCAACGAAACCCACTGCATGCTAGTAAACAGAATTCTCAGAGAAAAAGACGGCCATTTTTCTTATTAAGAAAACATGGAAAACGTTTTTTCTCCCCCCCCCCGAAAAAAAAAAAACCTTTTCTGAATTTTGTAAGATGGAATGAGTCATAAAATAGAACGAATTCCCGTTTTCGACTGGAAAAGTGTATTTTCGGAATTATTTAAATTACAATTTCCTTAAAAATGCGAAGATTTCTGAATGCAAATATCAAATTAAAAATTTTTCGATGTCAGATCGTGTAGTATGCTTCTCCGATGTGAAAGTTGGAGAGAGGGAGAATTATTCTACTCACGTTTTTATGCCGCACTTTGGCGGATTAGATATCTTTCGAATGGTCCCGTTCAAAAATAAGCTCAAATATTCGGTTCGGAATACGGGTTGTACTGCTTTTTTTTTTTTTTTTTTTTTTTTTTTTTTGAGACGGATGTCGTAAAGACGCCGCTTGGACATCAATTTTTCAAGGATCACATATCTCCTCTCTTCGAAGTATCGAAGCACTTCTTGGTAGTAGAGACTTCTTGTCTTTCGGGAAAGAGAATCATTTCAGTAAGAGATTTTTGTTTTAGAAATGTCTTCACCGGAGTCACTCTAAAATTCTGAAAGGTTACGCTACGTTATATTGTGATTACGTTCTATTTGGAGATGTGGAACAGCGGATCTTGGGTGATTAAGATAACTTGACACATAAGCAATAAAATAACCATTGACAAATATTAGTTTTCGATTGAATAATATTATATAAACAAAGCAGTAAAAGATGTTTTCACCTGTTTCATCAGTTCTTTTTCTACTAAAATTAACCATAAGCTCAGGTGATTCAGCAAAAGTAGCTGTTCTAGAATAAAATTATCCATACAAGATATAGCAAAACTAATAAACTAAACGTTAAAAGCTGATTCAATTACGTGTATTTCATTCTTCAACTAACTCTAAAAACGTATTTTTACTGCGTAAAACATAAAGTGTTTAATTTGTATTCTGGACACCTTGACCATAACCAGTTCATAGAGTATTGCCATTGTGTGAAATAACACTTGTTTAATTTATCGGTACTTGGGTATTATCACATACACCTTAGTAGAGATATAGCCAAATTTTCGGAACGCGCAAACTACTGCAAGCATACGCATTTAGCTTTCTTCAGGCAACCATGCTCGTAACAATCCTTCAGTCTAGGGCAACGTCGCAATTTTCGTATGCGTGTTTGTTGTATTGTTGTTGTTGTAAGCTAGCAATGAAGACGTGGAGAACTTACTAGAGAATCTTAAAAATAAGATCAACTTTACTTGTTTTAATCCATGATAATATGTCTTTTGGCAAAATCATGAGCTAGGAAGTTATCAGTGTAGACGTCGAAAAGTTATCAGAGGATCGTAAAAATGAACTCAACTTTTTTGTTATCTATGAAATTATGTCTTTCATCAAAATCATGGGCTAAGAAATTAGCAATGTTGGCATCGAAAAGTTAGAGGATCATAAAAATAAACTAAGCATTTCTCTTACCGTGATATAATGTCTCTTGTCAAAGTCAAGGGCTAGGAAGTTAGAAGTATAGACCTCGAAAAGTTACTAGAAGATCATAAAAATGGTATAAGATATTATGCCTCTTGTCAAAATCATGGGCTAGGAAATTAGAAATGTTAGTAGCAGTCGAAAAGTTAGTAGAAGATCATAAAAATGAACTCAACTTTTTTGTTAACTATGAAATTATGTCTTTTATCAAAATCATGGGCTAGGAAGTTATCAGTGCAGACGTCGAAAAGTTACGAGAGGATCATGAATCATAAAAATGATTTATATGACATTACGTCTCTTGTGAAAATCATGGGCTAGGAAATTAGCAATGTTGGTGTCGAAAAGTTAATACAGAATCATAAAAATGAACTCTACTTTTTTGTTATCTATGATAGTATGTCTCTATGTCTCTAGTCAAAATCGTAGGCTAGGAAGTTAACGAAGGTGTATAGAAGTTACTAGATCTTCATAAAAATGAGATCAGCTTTACTTTTTTTTTTGTTATTTATGATATTATCTCTTTTGGTTAAATCATGAGCTAGGAAGTTAGCATTGAAGACGCGGAGAAGTTACTAGAATAACAAAAATGAGCTCAACATGAAAGAATTGCTGCAACTTGACAAGGAGATTCTGGAAGAAACGTGCTCAAAAGAAGAAGAAAAATGACCCCAGTTTTCTTATTCGCGAAATTTCTGAAAAAAGGGGTAAAATACAAAGATTTCAAGTAAAGGTTTAACCCTGTTAAAGCAGTAGCAAGCTACAACATACGCATTTTCAATGCCAATGCCATGTCTCACTCTCACAAAACATGGGCAAAAATAAATCACACTTGGCAAAGTTTGAGTGAAACAGAGGCCCAGTGAGTCTCAAGCAGAGTCCAGTTGTCCCTTAGCGACAAAGAAAAGGTACAAGAAGATGCTTACTAAAGACAGTTACCTGAGGATTTTTATCGAAGGATGTTCCACACTTAAATAACAATGTCTTCCTCATCGTTTTCCACTATGCCATCCAATCTTACTGTAAAGATACAGTGAAATTAAATTATGTTTTCTTCTTCTTTTTTTAATGGTCGGACGCTTTATTTAATAGCCATTAATTAGCCTTGCTCCATTACAAGGGCCGTAAATAGTGGCCATTTCATTATGGAAGCACCTAATAGGTGGTCACCGTTGCCTCCTATGAAGGGACGGACAGTTACAACCATGTCTTACCCGAGATTCGAACCCGGGCCCTTCGCTACGGCAATCGAGATCACTATTCACTGTACCGGTTAGGTGGCTTTTCTACTACTTTATCTTTTAGTATTGTGTTTTATCTTTTTGTTTTATATTTATGATTTATATTGTATTATGAGCTTGTGCGCAAAGTACTATTGTAATGTTTAAATAAGCAATCATCTTTGGTCGAGGAATGAACTAATCATTTTACATTAATTCATGTGGAAAAAATGGCATTTTCTCAATATTAAAAATGAATTAACGTGGCAATAATATATCCTGTCACTTATATTAACCTGAAACAAAAAAGCTGCCAGCAGCAGCTATTTATTTAAAATGCTGATATTAACGAACGATTTTCGACATGCAGTAACATCACATGCAGTCAGAATATGACTTTACATAAAAATAATATGTTTAATGTTAGGTGATATTTTTTAATTTCATATTTTATAAACCTTACAAATTTTTTATTAACAAGCTCTATGATTTGAAAGCGAGCAGTCGCAACACTTTTCGATATAAAGCATTTTTATCTCTAACACGCAAGACTGTTGCCACTCAGAAAAATGAATGCGAATATTAGTGTTTTCAGAGTTTTTAATTAATATCTTGGTTGATTAAAGTCGTACGAAGATGGGAACGCTGGAAATGGCTTCCCACGAATTTTTGGAATTCGGGGATCATAGATTTAATGTTTGGTAATGCTATTTTTATTTCATATATATATATATATATCGTCACTATAGATATCGTCACCAAACTTTCTACAATTCTTTTCTGGGTCCCGGAAAAGGTCGACGTCCTTTTTCTCCCCAAAAAAAGTAACTAAAAGTCAGAGTTAATTAAAAACTCGGAAAAACGATAATGTTCGCCCTCATGTTTCCGAATGGCAACAGTCTCGCAAGCTGGAGATCAGAATCTGCTTTATTCCGAAAGTGTTTCCACTGCTCGCTTTTAAATCGTAGAGTTTGTTAATAAAAAATTGGTAAGTTTTACAAAATTTTATACATATAAAGAAGAATATCTGTTTGTGTGTTTGTTTCTTTGTTTGCGTTATTGATTTGGGATTAATTATGATAAATGTTTTGCCACATTTAATCGATTAAAAAGGAATATAGATGAAATATCGGATGGAAGCTTTTACGGCCATTTGATTAGAAAGACGAAAAGCATTAAAAACTGTGTGCCTTTGTTGCTGATATAATGAGTGCGAATTAGCTTATTTTTCTATGGAAATTTTTTATGTGGGTTCCATATCGCATCAGGACTTCAAATCGTCTTTTTTGCATCGTTTTTAGAGAAGGATTACAGCGGTATCGTTCTCTCTGTTATTAGATGCAGTACTCTCAGTCTAACTTAACTGGCATTGGGTATTTCCGCCTATATTTTATAAAACTAACAAATTTTTTATTAACAAACTCTGTGATTTGAAAGCGAGCAGTGGCAACACTTCTGGAAACAAAGCAAATTTTTATCCCCAGCGTCCGCAACTCTTGCCAGTAGAAAAAATGAGAGTGAAAATTAGCCTTTTCAGAATTTTTAATTAATGTCTCCATTAATGTTAATAATAATAATTTTTAATCTTAATAATAATAAAGTCTTACGATGATAAAAATGGCCGAAATGGTTTCCCACGAATTTTTGGAATCCAAAGGTATGTACCTCTTTCGAAATTCAGCTGCCCCTGTTGCGAAGGAGATAATGCCACAAACAAACAAACAGACAGCTTTTTGTGCTTTATTGTTTAGAAGGAGTGCAAATGTACTTAATAAACTAAACTAAAAGGAAAGGGAAAATATGAAAAAACTCAGATTTAGTTATATTTTGCAAAACAGAATTTTTGAATTTACGATGCCAGAGCATGAATATTTGCCTAGTTGGGAATAGCTCTGTGATTGGAAGTATATGTCTACGATCCATGATTGCAAAAGAATAAACGGGTGCATAAAAACTTATGTTAATACATTGTAAAAACATTTATATAAAAGAGAGAGCTTAGGGGACTCATACACCTTAAACCCCATAAGATCTTCGACTATGTGACTGTTTCAAGAATTGGGATAACTTATTTATTTTAAAGCAATAACTTCCAACTTTTTACAGCTGACTACATAATATATAGCTGCTTTCTAAAATAGCAATCAGAAAGTTTGTGTCGCCACAAATATTTTTATAATTTAATCGGCTTTGTGACAAAACCTTTCGTCATGTTTCCACCTTGCGCGCACATTTTAAAACGTTCTGTTGCATAATTTAATTCCATATTTGATATGTAGCTTTTATAACATTTGGAAACTACTGTGAACCAAAAATTCCAAGAATTTCATGTTAAATTTTTATTTATTTATTTATTTTTTTTGGAGTTGAGTTTATAAAATGTATTTTATTAAAAAATCTGTAATGTTTTCATGCATAAAAGTTTCTAATATTAAAATATTCATCAGATTTATGGTTCAGTTACAAGAGAGTGTCCATATAAAGAATTCCATCAAATTTCAAGTATGTACCATTAGCCATTTTTAAGATATCATGGTGGTATCATCATAAGCGCAAGGTGGAAAGATGACGAAACATTTTGTCCCGAAGCGGATTAAATTACAAAAATATTTGAGGCAACACGAACTTTCTCGTTACTTGTTCCCAAAGCAGCTATATTATGTAGTCAACTGTAAAAGGTTGGAAGTAATTGCTTTTAAAATAAATAAAATATCCCAATTCTTGCAACAGTAACATATTCGGAGATCGTAAGGGGCTTAAGTTGTATGAGCCCCCTTGAGCGAGCTCACAGTAATTAAAAGTGTATGTCTGCAAACAATTCTCTGACTCACTTGAAGAAAATTTTTTGTTTGGAAATATGCATCTGCTATCAATATTTAAAGCAATACCTTCACCTGCCATCGTTCGTTTTCGAGCACGTTCTAAAAGGAACGCATGAATGGAAAGTCTGAGCTGTGTGTTTTACATCCTTGAAATGAGACAGACGAGGATAAAAACGAATTACAGAGCGGTACGCGTGTGAAGTTCAAAGTAAATAAGGTTTTGCAAAGTAAGGAAAAAAAGCTTCTTAACAAATATCGGAATGGAGCAAAATGTTTCAACGAGTCTTTAAATACGACCGGTGTTGCAGAAAATGATTCGGAAGAAGATGCAATTTTTTTTCCCACCTTCTTCTTTAGAGCATATTTTTTCTCCCCCTCCCTTATTTTCGAGAAACATTTCGTATGTTTAAAAGTTGTTGTTAGTATCGAAAAAGGATTCGAAAACCCCTTTTTTTTTTCCTGTGTGACTCCTCCGAGATATGGTGTTTTATCTGTCAAAGTTGCAACACATCGGGTTTCATGCGTATATATTTTGTCTGTCTGGCCGAAAAATGTTAGAATTTTTCTGATCGCGACATTTCAACGGGAGAAGGAGTGGAAATATATGCTTTTTGCCAGAGAAATGCCCCGAGAGTTTCTCTATCCAAAGCCATTTCACGAGAGAAAAAATATATGGAGATATATAGGATATTCGCTCCAGTGATTTGTTGTTCTTGATTTATATTTCAAAATCTCTTTCCAAAAAAAAAATCAGTTTGAATACATAACTTGCCATTAAACTTCTCGATTTAACCAATATTTTGTTTATCTTATTTTACAAATAATAATCATAAATTTTTCATCGCGTTGATTTTTAAAATTCAGGCCCTTTATGAATCAACTATGAATAATTCAAAATCGGGTCGTTGAGTAAACACTCAAGCTGAAAATCTTAGAATTAATTTTAAAAAAGACAAAAAGAAAAACAAATCTGAAACGTTTCATATTTTAACGGTCTCCCAAAAAGGTTTGTTAAACTTTTTTACGCTGTCACTGAGCTCACAGGTTACCACTCTGTTTGTTGTTGTACTCACGTCTGTCAACTCACTTTTTTTGTCTTTTTAGCTTTATTATTAAGCATCGTTTTCTTTGCACTTACACCATGTACAATTTGACAGCAAAACCAAAAAAAATGTTAAAAACAGCGTATGTTTAGAACTCCCGATGCAATGTTAAGTGTTGGCATACATTTATCTATTTTTTTCAGTCTTTTCTTAGTTTATCATATTAATGTTTTCTTAATAAGATGGCTTACAATTTTTTTCTTCTTTTTTTTTACTATAAACGTTTTGTGTGCTAACTTTATTTATTCGATATCACGTTCTTTGCACTTGCGCCACATAAAGTTCATTTCAACAGCAAAATCATAATTAAAACATTTAAATTATTATAATAATACATATATGTAAGATAAAAATGTATGAATCAGAATTATAATATAACTATAAACATTAATTCTTCCTCTCTATTCTAAAATCGTAATAACTTATCTGCATTGCGTCATTCAAATTAATCATGCGATCTTACGTAACCGTTAATACCAGGTGCCTCTTGACAACCAATCACTGAATTGTAAACCAAAACTTTTCTCTTCGCGTGCTTCCATCTTTCATAACTACGCACTTCAGCTTTTGCCCTCTACTCTGCTAAGATGTAATTTCGCTGGCTTGCTTTCTATCTCAACAATATCAAAAATGTAAATCTTCTGTGGAAAGGCACGACTAGAGTGCCAAGTGATTGTGGCCACAAATATCAGCTGGAAATAAAAATGGAATTAAAACTGCCTCGACTGCCAAGTTCTTTAAATACTACGCAATCAAAATTCTTCTTCAATATGGGTCTAATCACGCATCGACACTGCTCCGGCTTTTCCTTTGCTTTTATTATGACATATATAATTAAAATAAAATATATAAAAACAGCATATCTTTAGATTTTCCGATAGACATTTCCCCCGTTGTAGATAAAAGTGTTTTATTCGTTAAGTGTTGCCACTGCTCGCTGTAAAATTGTTGAGTTTGTTAATCGAAGTTAAAAAGTTTTACTAAATTTATTTATTAAGTTTTGCTAAATATGAAATAAATAATAAAAAAAGTATATAACGTCATTTTATGAAAATATTAAATATTTTAATTAGACGAACGATAATTTAAATACATTTTTATTATTTAAATCAATCCAATTCAAAAAAATAATAAAGTATTCTTAAGAACTGCATCTGTTGTTTTCAAACAGCTTAGTTTTTTAATCCAGGACCAAGGATGTTAAAATAAATGGAGTAAGCTCCCCCGTATGGCCCGTGCAATGAAAATGAAGCCATGAAGCGTCACGGTATGACGTCACGACTGATCGTGGCCGCTGCTATAAAGCGGACTTCTGGTTAATTTTCTTTTCATTCTAATCGGTGTTGTCTACATGACAGCTATACATCACTCAAGATTTATAAGTCTCCCATTCTAATTTTAATACTTAACACAAATCATTTTCTACTTAATATATGAAATAAATCATAAGGATTTCAAATAACTGTTCCAAATTTGATATAGGCACATAAAAATGTGTAAATGGTAACTGTATAACAAATGTATACATAGCTTAAGACCTGGAAGATCAGTGGAAGTTTCAATGGTGCTTTATGCAAATTATGCTTAGAGACACCTTTCTGGGCCTGTGGACGCTGATGTTTGCTCTCAAAGTCAGTATAATTTTATTTTATAGTATGTTTCTTAGTGTTATCCATACGCTGTATGGCGGCCATCATAAGTCGTGACGTCACATTGCTGACATTCCTTGGCTTCACTTTTGTGACTTCAGGCTTACTCCATCTATTGTAACCTCCTTGTCAACAACAGAAAGATTCTGATTGAAAGGTAATTAACTTACATTTTGCCGAATGGCAACAGACTCGAATTGAATGTGAAACCAGGTGTTTATAAGCGTTTCGATGCGTAATCCCATTTCGAAGATAACAGCCTCTCTTGGGCTAATAATAAATTCTTCTAGTTTTAACTAATAATGTTATGATATTTAATAATTAAGGAAATGTCTTTCTAATACTTCGAACAGGTGTTATACTTTTTAGCTTCGATAAAATCACATTCGTTGTAGACGTTGTTGCTAATCGATATGCAGACGTTGTTGCTAATCGATAATGATAAACATCTTACATTTATCATAGATAGCATAATACTGTATTTCTCATGCAATGCAAATTAATCATTTGAAAATTTATTTCGCCTGGACTTATTTTCAACATTAAGCAGTGGTTCCGTGACAAAAGCACAAAATAAACCTCATATTCGTAATTACTCATCCGAAAAATACCCGTATAGATAAAAGCCCACACGCTGAAAAGCGTAATAGATAAAAACCCTCACAAATAAAAGCCCATATTGCAAGCGTGCGGATATGTAAAGATGAGAAATATTCTCATCGTTTTTAAGGCCCACCAGCGGCCGAGCGGTAAAGTCGCTGAACACTGGTAGTTCGGTCCGAGGTGGGAATCCCGTGAACGGGCTGGCTGCATGGGCGTTTTCGTGGTTTTCCCCATATGTAACGTGTATACGAGCCAGTTTTCCTTAGAAAGTCCTCCACGAAGGCATCCCTCCCCTTAGGCAGATAGCCCTACTGTGCTTTGCCATAATTAAATAAGCCAAACCAAACCGTCGTTTTTACCGTATTGAAAGCAAATTCTTCTATCAAAACTTCGATACATTTCATGTATTTCAAAAAAGCAAATAAAGTTTTAAAATTGCGAATTTTATTTCAATTAATTCAATTTCAAGCTTATTTAATACACATGTTAACGTTGCATAAAATTAAAAATAGTGTGAAAATTGTTATCTCAAATGTGGCATACGGATGACGATCATGTGGTCATGTATGGATGACGATCGTGTGGTTAATCATGATCGTGTGATTTTCGCTGTGGACTTTTATTCTCTGAATGCTACTTTTTTCACTCTACTAATAAAATTGTAGATATCACGTAAGAAATCAGTTGCAAAATTTCTTCGTTTGTGTCCACTATCTTCCACGATCCCATTTCGAATCGTATGATGAAATTTTACGTTTGTTAATTTTCTAAAAAATGATTTTATTTGGACCTGTTTATGTCATTTTACTGCGTTAAGATTTGAATTAATTTTCTGCAGTTCGTAACACGTCTAAATCTACAATTATGTAAGTTTTTATCGGGCAACTTATCGGGCAATCTTCTATTTACGATATCGCCGTTAGAAGCACTGTTAATCAAACTGGCGCCTTCCATGCAGGAGAAAGTGTACTGTGCTTTGGAAATACGAAAAACATCATCGTTTATTGTCGTTCAACCACATTTTCGAGCGAAATTTGGTAAAGAACCACAGCATCATCACAACATCGAATGGTGTGTGAAGCGGTTTCAGGACACGGGCTGCTTGTATCAGAAAACCAGACCACGACGAACAGCAGCCCAAACCCAAGTGGTTGAAAAAATTTGTGAAACGTTGTCACGAAGTCCCACAATATCAACGCGTTGTGCAAGTCCTTAATTCAATGTGCCTCATGTAACGGTGTGGATTGTGTTACGGAAACATCTACAATTCCGGTTATACACTTTTCAGATGGTGCGGTCACACTTCCGGTCATACACCTTTCAGATGATTGCGGCCGCACTTCCGGTCATACACCTTTCAGATGATTGCGGTCGTGTTCCGGTCATAGACCTTTCAGATGGTGCTATCGTACATCCGGTCATACACTTTTCAGATGGTGCGGTCACACTTCCAGTCATACACCTTTCAGATGGTGCGATCGCACTTCCGGTCATACACCTTTCAGATAGTGCGGTCGTACTTCCGGCAAAACATTGCATAAAGCTATCTTTGTGAATCTGCAAGATAAGCTGAAGGTAGATGGTTTCGCGAATAGACTATAGATGAAGCCACTTTTCACGTTTCTGGCAAAGTTAACCGCCATAATTTACGATTTTATGGCACGGAAAATCCATATGGTGTAATGAATATAAGCGTGATTCTCCAAAGGCGAACGTTTTCTGTGCCACCTCCAACAATTGTGTTTTTGGTCCTCTTTTCTTCGTGAAAATTTATTAACTGGCACATTTACCAAGATATGCTCTCAGAGTGGTTGTTCCCACAGTTGGAGGAAGCGCTCCATTCTGCAGGAAGGCGGTGTTCCACCACATTGCCACAAAAACTTACCCAAGTACCTGAGCGACAGTCTACCCCGTCGCTGGATCGGCCGTGCTGTGTCAAACGATATGCCATTGCTTTGTTGGCCACCGAGATTCCCAGATCGGACCCCTTGCGATTTTTCCTGTGGGGTTTTGTTAAAGACAAAGTATTCGTACCTACATTCCCCCAGGACTTACAGCAACTGAGGCTGCGGATAACTAAAATGTTCTGATCATTAACAAAGTATAATCTGTCACGAATGCGGCAGGAAATGGAATACCGCATAGATATTTGCAGTGTCACCGAAGGGGCACAAATAGAACATCTATAGAAACATGGATAATTATAGTTTCTATGTAAATTTGATGTACCGGAATAATATAATTATAGCGTTCACATGTATGCTTTCTTTTTTGTCCCATTCAATGTGAAATGGCAGCAATTGTTTCACCAGGACAGGAAATTTGTGTAATGAAAACAATAAACTTTTATGTTTAAATGTTGTTTAAATATTGGTGTTAAAATATTGAAAAGTTAAAAGCGAAATTACAATTTCATGTTACATATGTGCAATATGTTCATACGAAAACGTCCTTTCAAAAAGAGAGATCAAAATTGCAACTACACAAATCGCTTTACAAAGCCACTTTCGAGCCATTTTCAAAAGAAGAAAATTTTTAAAAAATTTTAACAATGCAAAAACGCATCCACCGTTTTGATATGTGGAAAATACATTTCCTTCGAAAAACACATTCGATCCTGCCTCTCCGAATGAAGAATAATGAAAACTTGAACCCACTTAAGCTGTAAGCTACGGGAACAATATTCTTTCACCTTTTTTCTTTTTTATTCATTCGCGAAATGTAAATGCTCCAATTCGGTTTCGGTAGAACATAGAAATGCGTCTCTCGGGCTGCTTTCCTTTATATTTTATTGGTTTTTATATTTTATTCTCATCCATAAAGATAAAAAGACATTTTCCTCAACCCACGTGGGACTGTGGTGGAAAATAAAATCAAGTCTCATAACCGGGCTTCCTAACAGTAGCCATCAAATGAATATGTATGAATATGTGTGTGTGTATATATATATATTTCTTTTTCTTTCGGTCGTCATGACGATAAACATCATGCGGCTCTCTTTCAATTAGATTTAAAAAACAGCTGCTGTTTCGAAAAGCACCAAATGTCTGTGTGGTGTAGTGGTTATCATACCCAGATAGCAAATTTATGGTCTCGTATTGGATTCTAAATGAGAGAACGATGATTTTTCATTATGGTGTTATTATATTTAGCGAAGCGGGATGCTATGAGGAACTTTTCCCAGAAACGAGGTTCTCTTTATTGGGGAAATTCCTATCTGAAGCAGTTTCGCTGTGACCGATGTCCCGGCTATGTACGCGGGAAATTTTTCGACTGAGGTGAAAATGTTCCCCTTACAGCTTTGCCTCGCGTAGATTTCCCCCCAAAAATAGTTTCCGCGTAAATCAACCAATCAAATATCCCGTAGGCCAACATTCCTTGAAATTATTCTGTCGAAGAACCGTCATAGATAATTTCAAGGTCTGATTTACAGATCTGATTTATTCCTGATCTGGAAGAGGAAAAACCAAGTGATCTATGACAGACGTATATGCTATCGCGATCTGTAGCATTAGCTCAGCAGATTGGAAAAAAAAAGGGGGGAGGACAGTTCTACATCATCTGTTCTACTGGGCCGATTGACGAAATTCAACGTCGACAAAGCGCGACCTCGGATATGTACTAGATTTATATATAGCATCGTTTCAACATAGGTAATTTGACACAAAATCGGAATTTTTCTGAAATGACTTGCTATTTTTTTTCCATATTTCGAATCTACGACTCAAATTATGCCAAACTGCCAAGTTTAGCAAAAATCGCACGAGTACGTTTTTAAAAATGAGCTCTCAGAATCTTAGCTGCTCAATGTTAATTGAATTTACATATTTATTAATATGTCTTTTTTATTAAACTCACTTGATTTCTTCTTCCAGAATTCGAAATTATCCAACTATAATTCGCCCATTTTTAATTATTTATTCTAAAAATTTATATTTTTTATAAATTTTTGGAAAAATATTTTGTATTATAAACTATCAAATTTTTATCATCTTAAAGTAGATGTATTTCTAAGCATATCTGCAAAATATTAGAGTTTTCTTTTCAAAATTTCGTAAGATAAGATACACACGTCGACTTACATTTTGGCGCGTTTGAAATTTGGCGTATTTAATATAAGCGATAATAACGAAAATGTGGTTTACGCACTTTGTTAAAATTATTTGAAAGAATGAACGATGGACCTTTTTTCCTTTCGTGCATCGTGAAAAAAGCAGGAAAGTACGTAGTTTACTACAAATTTAGAATTCCGCCAAGAGTCTGAGAGAAACTGAAGCAAACTGAAAAAATACCCCAAGATAATTTTTTGTGAATTTCTCACCAAAAATTACAAAATTTAATATCTAAGCATAATTTGAGTCGTAGTATCAAAATATGGAAAACAAATATATGTTATTTCAAAAAAAATCCTATATTGTGTCAAAATAACTATGTTATTATAATGCTATATATAAATCTAATATAAAACCTAGTTCGCGCTTTCGACACATGAAAAACGTAATTTGAATTTCGTCAATTGGCCCAGTAGAACGGGAGATCAGAACGCCCCCCGCCGTTTTTTCGCAGACTACATTCCAAGTACACTAAATTTCCAAACAGATTTTATTAGTGACGCAACTAAACAATTGGAATACTTTATTCCTTTTGTCACAATGGACTTAGTTTAGGCACACAAAAACGTTGCACGTAATGAAACGTTGACAATATTTTCATGTTCAGAAAGGTCAGTTTAGTTCAAATGGCATGCTTTCAAGTACGTGGCAGACTCAAAATTTGAATTTGCCACTAAGATTATTAATCGGAGATATAATAAATTAACATTTATGCATTAAAGATTAATATAATTGAGGAATCTATTTATTATTGGTGTCAGTTTATTAAGCAGTTACTGATTGATTAAATTTGGAAACTGAAAATCTTACGTTTCTTTAGATGACTATGAGAAATGGTAATGTGCGTGGCCGCGTAAAAGATAAAGTATTATGTTGCCCTCAGTGTTAATAATTGCCAAATCGGTGAGTGACATATGTAGGGTAGCTCAAAAATCCAAAATTATTTGGTAGGATTAACTTACTTGAATCATGGTAAAAACATGAAAGAGTAATCTGCCTGAAGTCAAGGATGTCCTCGTTATGGATATTTTAATAAAAAAATGGTTCGTATTCACATTATACATGAAGAAACAACGGGAACTTCAGGAATCTAAACTCCAAACACGCATAGGATCACCAGAACCTGAAGCTGATTCAAACTACCAATATTCAGTTTCTTCACCGCTCAGCTGCTGAGGGTATACACATTTTGGAAAGGCTTTGTTAAGAATGTTTAGGCAATATGTCCAATTGATAAAATTCAAAATACGTTTAATTGATAATGCGTCCAACAAATAATTTTACAGCATTGTTGTAAATAATGAAAAATTTTTCAATCGCCATATTATGCAAAGTGTCATTTGGGATATTCCCCATATATGGGTATGAATATGTAACCTGTCTGGTTTGCATATAAACGTTCCATACCACGCAATAGGAATATCCGTCCTTGTGAGTGGACATACTTTTCAAGGACATAATTTTCTCTCAACATGTGAACGACGTTTAGGTGGAATTACTCGTATTATAGTTTTGTTTTCCCTGAATTACGCGCATGAGTGACACGGACGCGTGAAAATTATCTTCCGTTTTCTTTGAATAATAATGCGTAAACGAAACCATTTACAAGCAGATTTCTGCAGATGGCCTTCCTCTTTCATGGATTAATAAAATTATAAAATCCTCCAAAGATGCTGTTAATATCAAAAGCAATCTTAAGTGCTTAGATTATATAAATAGCTGAGTTCACATGTTTGTGCAAAAAACGAAACGCACTAGATTACAGGACACAGCTGTAAGCGCATTGTCTGCTCGTAAGTGTATTGTTATTGTAATTTTATTGTATTCTGTTCCTTTCACATTGCAGAAAATATTTTCTTTGCAATTGTATATGTTAATGTCCATGTCTTTCATATTTCTAGTAGTCTGTTACCTTAAATGAAAGATAAAAGTGCATGAGTGTTATCGCTGAAATTAATACATTCATAAGGTACCAGAAGTGGGCACAGCCCACCCCACCTAATTAAGCAAGTTGTTCTCAAGGTCACAACAATTTTCTTCCTTCTTCTGGCATGCTTTCGTGGCGTAAAGGTTAGCACACTCGGCGCGTATTCGGGAGATGTAGGTTCGAGTCCCGGCGAGGGCTTTGGTCATTTTTCTCATCTCCTGCTTTAAAAAAAAATCCAAACAATTCTACAGTGGTGCTTAAACTAAAAGGTGGCGGATGATGGTTCTCCACAATCAGGATTTGGCGATAGGGCACCCTAATCCCCAGTCACCCTTTAAAATAGGAAGTATATTATATTATAATCCTCCTTTCTGCATGCTTTCGTGATGTAACGGTAGCACACTCGCCACGTATCCGAGAGGTCCAGGTTCGAGCCCCGGTGAGAGCATTGCTCATTTTTCACTTCTCCAGCATCAAAATAATCTAATGACTCTACAATGGCGCCCGAACTAAAAGGTGGTGGATGATGATTCTTCATCATAAAGATTTGGCGATTGGGACCCCTGTTCGCCCTTTAAAAGGGGAAGTATATAATGTATTTTCTCCCTCCTTCCTGCATGCCTTCGTTGTGTAACGGTAGCGCAATTGGTGCGTATTCGAGAGGTCCAAGTTAGAGTCTCGGTCTCCTGCTTTAAAAATAATCCAATGACTCTGCACACGTATATATATATATAATGTTGTAAGATCTTAAATCCATTTAGTGCGAATACAAGTTATTATTACTTGCGCAATTGCTGCAAAGTTAGTTAATAATAATTCATCTCCTAAACAGTATTGATAAATTGATAATATTATCTCCCAAGTTTAATCAAAGTAGAACCATTTTAAAAGTGTGCATCCATACTGGCAAGTTATATTTTGAAAGATGTTTTGAAGTAATTTGAAAGCAAAATGTTAATAATGTTTTAACGGGGACTGGAGTTAAATCATCACGAAGAATAATATTACAATTGTAAAAGGAAAAATTAAAACATGTAATTATTGTCATTGATCGGAAATTAGTTGACTTTTCAAGGGGAACAAACCAACTCCCGTTCAATGAACAATAATTGATAAAAATACGTAAATACGAAAGTGTTTCGTCTTTACTCGAGTTATAAGTTAAAGCCAAACCGGCAGTTCTAGTCAGGCCAAATATTTCCGCGAATAGTAGGAATTATGAACCAATGCTGATACTCAAAGAACTTATTCTCATGAAGCATTTTAGTCAATTCAATTTGGAGTAAAAATCAATTACTGTAGATAAATCCTGTAAAACTCGAATAACCGTGCCCGACACTTTCATCTTTATGCATTTGAGTACTATATTATTTGTAGAAATTAAACATTGGAAATTGTCATTATGAAATCGAATTCAAAGTAAAGTTGAAATAAACATAGAAGATTATAAAAAAGATAAATAATGCAAACTTTGCAAAAACAAATCAAAGAAAATATAAAAATAATATAGAAAATAATATAAATAAGATCAGTGAATGTACATGAAGATATAAAGGCCAGAAAGGTATTAAGTAACTTACATTCTTTCTAGTGGGGGAGTTGGCAAAGTGTTCTCTTCGTGTCTGACTCAGAAGTGTAGGGTGTTCGAAAATTCTTAGCGGCAGTAGGGGCTTTGAATAATATCAGTCGGTAAGACTTGGGTGAAGTAATTTATGGTAGTGGGTGGGACTTGGAATTCTTGAGGGATATAATCTGAAAGGTTTTCAGATTTTAAATTACGTTCAAAGGTGCTTTTTTAACATTTTGTCTATTAACTTTATTTATTAAATATCACGTTTTTCGCACATAAACCATAAAATTCAGTTCAAGATCAATATCGCAAAATAGTTTTAAATTGAGCATAACTTCAGAATTTCCTATACAGAGTCTCGCGCATTGGAGATAAAAATGTTTTTTTTCTGTACAACGTTGCCATTGCTCGCTTTGAAATCCTCGAGTTTGTTAATCAAACATTCGTTAAAGATTTACAAAATATGAAATCGATAATGAACCAAATTCCAAATTTCAAATTTGGGCTTTCACATGCTCATATTCGTAGGAGGATTACGTCATTCAGAATTCGATGGTTCTATGTACCGTTGTTTTATCACGATGCGAGAAATATACATACATTTATGCAGATTTTTCATTATTTAATTTCTTCAAATATAATGCAGGACTCTAACATTCGGTAGCAACAGTTTGAAAAGTGAAACGGACATTTATAGTGAACCAACACAAAATCGCAAAACGAAAACAATAGTTCTTCAGGGACAAAGCCCCTTTGGACTAAAAAAAAAGACCCCACTTTATACAAAGGAACAAATCGTGTTCCATATTGAAAAATGGGCAATATTCATAAAGTAATATTATTCAGTTCAAAATATATGTATCTCAGTTTCTCTGTTCCAAATTTGTAGCAGTTTAACTTCAAAAATAATTTTTTCTTTTTTCAGAGTGACGAGAAATATCGTGAATTTACTGTGTAAACCTCTGCATCCAATATTAATACTCATTTACGGAGTTAGCGCACTGGAAGAAATAATATTTTCTCTCTCTAGGGAGGGAACATTTATCTTTTATATTAAATTCACCACACTATAACGCCGTAAGAAATGTGATCTCGTGGTAACAAAAATACAATGCCCTTCATTAACAGTAACAGTCTTTTCGGTACAGCTATCTAAACAATCGCTATGAAGGTGTACTCTCGAGCGCAAACAAAGCTAAGGCTTAAACGTAGAAGAAATGATGTCATTGGAAGCCATACCTAGTCGTGAGGACGGGTTTTCCCTAGGCGCGCGACGCGGTACGGAATGCTTGCAGGCGGCCGGTCTCTTAGCGCCATCTCTTTTCGGTAATCACATCCAACTGATGCTGCTCTACGCAATTCGAAACTGTTAATGACGATATTCGATGATATTTGATGATTTAGATGGCATTTGTGAAGGTCAGCGTTGTTCTTTAGCTCTTTATTCGAGTCGAAATAGAATCTCAGACCTATAGCTACAAAGTATGATACTGAAATCAGTTTATGTTAAAACAGCTGTCTAAGCGCCAGCGATCTGGGATGTCTTTTTTGTGCTGCGAGAGTACCTGTCAGCCGTACACGAAGGTAACAACAACGAATTATCCACGTGGCTCCTGTACCTGAATGCAATTACACGGACTGGTGTGCCAGCTGAAAACCTCCATATTAGGCAAGAGGTGGTTAGTAACCTAGCCAAAAACCACTTGGATATGATACAAATTCCTTTTTTCGAGTATCTGAGGTCCCATACCGGGTCCTTACGGAATTTAACAATGTTCTCCATTGCCCCACCACTGAACCGGGTCCGAAGGGTCACCACTCCTGTTCTCGGTGCCTTTGGCTGGTTTTAGCTTATTCGCCTTCAAATGTGACTTGTCGTCAAAATGTTACCAGCCAGTACCACGCGGGCTGCCTTGTTCTACAGAACAGCCTTACACCAACCCATCCTACCGGGTGAGTCGTTTCACGAGGTACTTCCAGCAGATCACGTGAAACCGCCTAGCTCAATACTTTTGTTCCTCCGTGCATAGACTGCCTAAATACAAATCCTAGCCAGCACATTATTCGACCCTCGGGTGGTAAACAGTTTGAATTAAAGTGGTTATGAGTGCGGGGCGAACTCACGATCTTTGCCCTTACAGCGTGATTTTTGTAGCGCGAAGAAGTCATGTGTAGTCCTATGACTAGTGGCAATATAGAGGCCAACATTCGAGTGGTGCGAGATGGCAGATGGAAGACGACGTGCTCTGAGACTGCAGAAGCAATAACGTTTTCAACAGCGTCTTTGCTTGACAGTACAAAAATCGTAATTTCACGAACAGTGTCAGAGGATTTAGCGTTCTCCATTGTGTCTGTCATTAAAAGTGATCGACGAATGCTTTTACAGCTCCTGTGATATCCTCTTTAACTACAACGAATTTGGCTACTACTTAGGTGGCCAAAGGCTTCTGTACAAGAGCCCTATCCGTGATTATCTAATGATTTTGAAAAGTTCACAGCTTGATGAGACATAGTTTTGGAAATACAAAATAGTAGTTCAGCGAAGCCGAACTTTAAACGGTGATGAAACTAGTCAGAATGGATGGCAGCAGATTGGTTGGAAGAGAAGTTGGAGAGCTTTGCTATTGGCTTGGAGCTGCTGCACAGTATGTATCAGGCTTTGCGGAGGGGGGCCGATAGGGCAAGTTTCAGTGACTATACAATGCTTGAGAAATGCCTCAGCTTCGTCTTAGGAAAATAAAATGAGAAATCAAGGAGCAAAATAAAATTAGAAATCAAAATTTTGCAAAGGCAAGGGAGTAAAGTCTATAATTAATTGATGTTATTAATGCCATCTATCTCAATGAAATTCTGAAGTAACAATGCAATTTTCCGAAAATTTTTCTGCAGGTTTTAAGGGCAAGCATATTTTCGACCTGTATTATATTAATTATAAAATTGAATTTATTTCGGACGAAACGATTTTGAAATTCAGTCGTAACGTTCACCATTTCAGGTAAACCAGTATTTTGAAAAGTATTATTTATATTTTCACGTTGCTTTTCATTAAAGTGATAAAACATGCCAAACATTTTAGCTTAGGTAATTATTTTTGAGTAAACTTTCGGTTGTTGTTTTTATGGAATTGAGTGCTTGAAAGAAGTTTAATTCTAGTCTATCTGCAGAACTTCAAATCGAGCATGTGCATTTGACACTGTTGCTTTAATGGACCTTGACTACATCCAACAACAATTTAATGGACTTTGTCTCCAAGCAGGGTCGGATTTAGACTTGATGAGACCCTAAGCTATTTGAAATATGGAGCCCTTTATAAGTCTGTAATATTATATTTTAGTACTATATTTATACTATATTTTAAATTTGGGGGGGGCTAAGCTATAGCTTGTGTAGCCTTGTACGTAAATCCTGGTCTCCAAGTTGTTCACATCGTCAGCTTGGTGACATTCTGGAGATGTTTCTTGAAAACACAGATTCAAAGCGATTTTGCAGCTTAGGAAGCGATTTTCTTGCGATGTTCCGATAGTACCTTTTCTCCTTAGACGCTGGTATAAATAACAGGACCAAGTTAGCTGATGGCTTTGAATCTTAGCAGCGCCTTCATAACGCATAGCGCTGCCGAAAGAACGTATGGCTCATAGTTCTATCCCATGGTTAGTCTGATCTGTGGTTCTTCTCCTGAAGACAGTTTACGCTGTTGAGGTTTTGTACTGAATAATTTAAGTCCTTTCAAGCGATTTGGAATTTTTGATATTCATCGAGTGTTGAGACGAATTACGACCTATATCTTATCTTTGGGTTTTTTTCAGCTTGTTATCGCCTTAAACTGAAAAACGTTTATTTATTTTTTTTTTTTTTTACCGGGTAATTTAAGGAGATCTTAAAAAAACCCGGAGCACACAAAATATCGTTGACATAAATGGTTAGAAAAGGAAGTCCTTCCACTTTATTGAAGGTGAATCACATTTTCTTTTCCGAACGCTTTTTCTCCATCGAGGGAATCGCACTCGCTTTTTCTCTTTCCCCGACTGTCAGCTTTCATATCGGATATACTCGAGTATAACTTAAAGCTCGGAACTGGGAAAGAAACTATAACTGCATCTGACGAACGAAAAACGCCGCCGATGAATTGAAAGTTGCCAGGCACTTTTTTCACTTTTCAAGTTCTTCTTATTCGGGAGCAATTTTTAGTTCTATTCCTTCCCCTCCCCCACCGGAACGCAGAATAACTTGTTATAGAAGTAGACGTTCCGCTTTTGGGAAGAATACTAGCTTCCGGGAAATTGTGGAAGTGTTTCGAACGCAAAAATAGTCTGAGAAATGTTTTGTTTTATTGTTTTCTTTTCTGTGTCGGTCGTATGTAGTTGCGCTATGCATATGGGCTTGAAACTAAGCCTTTATGCCCCTTAGGAAAGTTATTTTTTATACTGAATTTTCTATCTATTTGGCTATGAAGTGGAAACGGAAACAAAACAAAGTGTGGTAGTTTTCAACGTAAAATAAAATGCTGGCTTATATATATCGTATATTTTTGAATACATAAGCCGAGAGGTAAGATTTTGCTTCAAATATTCAGATAAAATTTAATACTCTATAAGCTGGATTTAAAATCGCCTTATAAATTTGGTTTGTATCGCCAGAAGTTAAAATAATTTGTGGTCTAACTTAGCTAGATTTATCAAACTAGCTGGAGATAACTCACAAATCCTCATTCATACGGAAAATAGGCCAAAAATGATAATGTAGTCGTTCCAAAAATATTGCGTCAGAAAGCAGTGCTATGGACAGAATTGAAGATGATACCATCTATAACATAGATGACGATGGTGCTAATGATGAAATGGAGAAGCGATAATATTCAGCGAAAATTATTTGTATCAAAAGTAGGAATTCCGAGTACCTATAGAAATTCCGAATCGGATACTGATTGACTGAAAAATTTAATTAATGCATATTAGCAGTAAACAAATTTTAAAAGGTGCATGTTTAATTAATTTGAATTATTATTAATACTTTTTTAATTATTAGCCCAAAAGGGAAAGTAGTCCTGAAGGGAATATTAGTCTCGAAACGGCATTTCGCGTCGAAATACTTAAATGAAATATATCACTTTTCGAATTGTTGCCACCCGATATTATCACCCTGTATTGTATTTAAAGAAGTTAAATAATGAAGAATCTGCATCAATGTATGTATTTTTCTCGCATTGTGAAGAAACAACGGTACCTAGAGCCATCCAATTTTGAATAATGTAATCCTCCGCCAAACATGGGCACATGGAAACCTGAATTTTAAGTTTCAAATTTGTTTTATTATCTATTTGATATTTTGTAAAACTTTCACGAATTTTTGATAAACAAACCCTACGATTTCAAGAGAGCAGTGGCAACACTGTACGGAATTAAACATTTTTATCTCCAGTGGGAGAGACTGTCTATCGGAAATTCTAAAATGCTGCTTTTAAATAATTTATGATTTTTCTGTTGAATCGAATTTGTGGCGTAAGCGCCAAGAATGTATTTAACAAATAAAATAAGCACACGAAACGTTAATAATAAAAAGATATTAAATAACTGAGAAACTGAGAAAAGACTGAAAAAAAAAAAAAAAAAAAAAAAAAAGATAGATAGAGAGAGAGAGAGAGAAATTTATTCCGACACTTAACTCTGCTAAAAGCAGCATAAGAGTATACTCTAAACATATACTCTTATGTTTCTTTTAAAATTTTTGTAATTTTGTTGTTGAATTGTATACGGCGTAAATACGAAGCTTAATAATAAAGCTAAAAAGATGAAAAAAATGGATTAGTATAAGTGATTTTTTTTTTGATAGAATTACTTTTAAGCATTTAGAACTTATTCAAACAGGCCTCCAAACTTCAGTGAAAAATAACTTACTAACAAGTCTCAGGTTGTAAGTGGAACTCTAATGTGTATACTTGGGAGGAAAAAAAATGGCTGGTGTTTTTAATATTTTGGTGGATCACAAATATAATATACCAAAGCTTTTGATGAAAATTCTTAATTGTGCAGAGAAGTGCCGCTTGTACGTTGCTCATTTATACATCTTTAACATTTATACTTCATCTATATTCATATTCATTATTATTTATATAAAGAGTGAAATATCTTATTTGTGCTAGACGCAAAACAAAAAGTTTTAATTAAACAGTTATTCGTATTCAAATTGTGTCATCGATTACAGATTTCTATATAGTCATGGTTTATAGATTTCCCATTTATTCGTCTTTTAGTTTATATACATTTAGTTTACGGATACGTAGTTTCATCTCCGTCCATATTTATTCTTATTCATGTTAATTCGGGAAATGTTTCATTGGTGCAACGCATAACTTTGGTTATACGCCTTTCTTCCCTCCCACTTCCCTGAATTATTCATTATTTTTTTTTCTTTTTGCTGCTGATATGTTTTCTAATAAAGTTATTTCTTTTCTTCGGTAATATGTGAAGGCTGGTCATTGGAATGTGAGGCTGGAATAAAAATAACATGGGATAACTGAGAATGGACAAAGGTTCAAATCCTGCTAGTGGACGAAATGAAGGGTTGCTTGGATGGATGAATCGGTGGTTTTCAAATTTTGTCGACTCATGAAACTATTATTCTTTTAAGCCCCCTACGTCCTCACAAAAGTTAATGTTAAAAAACGCACTGAAAATATATCAGTAAAGAAATTAAACAAAACAGCAACCTTATTTTGTGCAAGTTTTTTTTTTTGGGGGGGGGAAGGGAAATCTTTATCGAAATCGAAGCAATCGGGTATGGGGGTCTCTTGTTCAGCAGGAAAAAAAAAAATCTGCAAAATGGGAGGAGCTACTATATTTGTATCGAAAGCCACGAGCGGAGCAACGCGAACATGAATGTAACGCCATCTGTTGAGAAAAAAAATCACGAATCATTTTACGTTATTGGAATTCTAAAAACGTTAGGCAGGGCAGGTTTGGAATTAGTGTCATTGAATAAAGAAGATAAAATTTTATGAATGTGAAAAGCTTTGAGAAAATCCACTTGACCAACTGAACAAGAGTTATGGATTAGTTTCGTAGAACCCAAATCAAAATTGTGATTAAATTTCCAACTAATCATTAACTATTGAGAATTTTCTCATTTCTCCTTTTCGGACATCAATATTGAACCCACTTTGTGGAACAAGAGAAACATATCATTATGGAATCGTAGTTTTACTCATAGATTAGCCGTGTGCTATTTTTTGGCAACAATAACGATAGGAATAAGAAATCTTATTTAATTCATTATTTACTTGGTTAGTCGTAAGGTTCAAATAAAATTCAAAAGCGCTGAACTCTGTAATGAATTAACTCCAGACTCCAGTGAAGATTCACCTATATATCTTGGATCATGGCGTTAGGCGAAGCACTTTTGGAATCTTCCAGAAAATTCCTTTCTGGAGATTCGAAAATGCTTTTTCTGAAGACTTCCAGAATGTCGCCAAACTGACGAAAAATTGCCAAATCTCGCTATTATATTTTAACGGTCTTCCTAAAGGGTTTGTTAAGATTTTTTACGCTCTCGCGGAGCTTGCAGTCTACCAGTCTGTTGTCGAAATCAACCAAGTTTAGATTTTTGTTTTTTTAGCTTTATTATTAAGCATTGATTTCTTTCTTCGTACTTACGCATTATTCAATTCAATAGAAAAGTCACAAAAGTTTTAAAAACCAGCATTAGTTTAGTATTCCCGATGCAGTGGTAGGTGTCGGCATACATTTTTCTGTCCCTCCTCCCCTACACACACAGTTCATCATATCAATGTTTAATTTTCTTAATAAGATCGCTAGAAGAACTTTTTTTTATTTTTACTATTAAAGTTTTGTGTGTCAACGTTATTTATTAAATATCACATCACATTTACGCCACAAAAAATTCAGTTATGCAGCACATTTATGATAGTCTGTCATTGCAATCTTTCGATTTCTTTTTGATACGTAGGCTTATGTTCATAAACGTGTTATTTTGTTATTTTTAAAACACCTTCTTTTCTTTTGGTATATTTTTATAGTTTAAGAATTATTGAATTCCTACTACTAGCTTACACTTTCCCTATATCTTGTTCAAATTTTCAGTCGTTAATAAAATACATTTTATTGATCCACTCAAGTTCAAATACAATTTTTTAAACTTGTAGTGGATGACACTTGATGTTAATACAGTTTTTTTTTCACATATTAAAGTCAATTACTACTTATTTATTCCTGTTTATCGGAATTAAAGATATGTTGTTTTCTACTTTCTTCTACGAAGTAAAAAGGAAGTACTGTATTCGCGAAAAACTTCAGGCATCATATTTGAACGAAAATATCCATTTTGACCGCTATCAAATGCAATTTAACGATATTTTTGAGTGATATCCGTACGTAAGGACAGAATAAAGGACTCTTTCCCTCCAAAAAATTATAAAACTAATTTAAAATTAATTCTGAAGAGAAATTTTCGTGGCGTCTATGCGTACGTACATACGTATCTCGCATAACTCAAAAACGACTAATCTTAGGACATTGAAATTTTGTATATAGGACTGCTATAACATGTAGATGTGCACCTCGTATTTTGGTTGCAATCGCCGCACCAAAAGTATATAAATATATGTGTATATAAATATACCACTCTGTTACTCGGCTCAGTGATATCAGTTTCTTTATTCTTATATGTTTGTAAATTGTGCATTTTTTGGTTTAAAAATGATTGAATTATGTTGTTCTGGTTAAGATTTTTGTGCCTTTATTTAACCTGAATGAAATAATTGTGGAATTATCAGCAATTCAAAAAATTTTTAATTGCGACTAAGCCTAATTTTTTATTACCATGGCCGCCATCTTTGTTTACATTTGAAACTTACAGAACAGTGGATTTGTGGCCAATCTAGAGAAACTAAGCTTCGCAACAACAAAGTAAAGTCTTCTTTTATTATTGCGAATTAAATTATGCTTAATTCATTCTGGAATTATCATTTAAGTTATGTAAAACCTGTTTTTTTTTTATTGTTTTTAACTGTACTCGGTGGTTTTTTTTTTTTTTTTTTTTTTTTTTTGTATATCTTTCAAATTTTAATGAAAATATTTTGAATTTTTATGTATTTTTGCCTTTCCGAGAAGTGAATTAATTAGTAGTGCATGTGCAATAGGTAAGCAGTGCTGAAACTTCTGCGAAAAACTGTTTTTTTTTTTTTATGTGCTTAATTTCTTTTATATATCGTTTTAGTTTTGTTATAGTATTTGAACAGAACTTATGGTAATTCTTCAGATGATGTAAATTTTCTGCACTCTGAGTTATAAAATGAATGAGGTCTAATACAGTTAATTGAAAGCGCAGAAGTGTCGCTATGGTAAATAAATATAATGAACTTTAAAGAGTACATTTATTCTGTTGTAGTTTGTGCGCTATCCACGAAGTAGATTTAATTCAAAATTCATTAACTATTAATTCAATATGTTTAAATGAAATGCAGGAAAATTGCGTATAATTTAATATTCTGTACAAGGAAGTCATGTGGTGTACTCATCAAATTTTTTAAATATATTTTAAAACTTACAAATAATGACCGTTTATTAGGAATTCTCACATGCTGGAAAAACTAATTTTATAACAACTTATAAATAATAGTACATGACTATAATAAATGGGATTGTAATATTTAACAAAAATTACTGGCAACAGTAAGACAGATTTCTAAAGATTTTTAAAGTGTATGGAATTAAAGAAGTGTAATTGTAAAGAGTTGGATGAAGCGGATGTAATGTCCCATTAATGTAGCGAAAATTCTTCCCGTATTTCTATGGCAACGTGATATTAATATATCTTTAAAATATAACCCTTTAAAATGTCTCTTGCTTATTAAAACAAATAAATAGCACTGTAGATTATGCAGTAATGTATCTAGGACGAAAACTCTTCGCAGCAGGTCAAGTATATGTCTCCTTGAGTAGTGTGAAATCATTAGATGGAATATTAATTGAAGAACTGGACTGCTCGAAACTCACTGGGAAGGTTCCTTGCAATAATGAAACATTATGGACCATCATCAGCTTCATAAATCAGAAAAGAAAAAATTAATATTGTTAATAAAAAGTAACTAAAATATAATTTTTCTTTGTTGACCTAAGTAGGAATTGACTTTATTATTATTCTTTTTATATTATTTGTTTTTATGATTAGAAAGTATTCCTTGACACCAAAGACAAAGAATTTTCTGATTTATATCTTTGGCAGGTTGGCCTCTCTGCAGGTGTTCCTTGCGTGTTTTCCATAACCGATTTTCAGTAGAATTGTAAACCAATATTCTACATGCTTAGTTTTAAATCCATTTGAATAAATGTTTACTTTCTATGTGACTATGCAATTTAACTTCAGAACCTTAAGCAAATGACTTATGTGCATCAGACCAGTAGTTCTCTTAAACTGGCAGTTACTCTGCCGCTTATAGTCTTCGGGGCTGTAGGGGAATGGGGAGGTTTTCATGGCTCATTATGGGCTGCAAGTCTTTTTTCTTTTCTTTCCCTTACCCGGATTTCGATAAGCAACTTCGGCGTATCTTTTATCCCAAATAAAAGTTTCCAGAAATGACGGCCGTGTACATTGGGTGGATCGAACACATCAGTCTCTTTCTGTGAGAAAACAATCGAAATGTGTGTGGATCTTGATTGAGTTCCAACTGCCGAGGGTGTTTCGCCGAAAATGACTTCGGAAACGCATTTATTTATTTATCGCAGGAATAATAGAAGAATGAATGTCCATTTGCTCTAGTCAAGAATAAAAATCACGCAGAGGGAGAAACGACCAGATATGGACTGTAGTTTCGCAGCCGTTCTTCTAAATTCGAGAAAGAGATAGAAATTCCTTGCGAATGATTAACTAAATGCAATTACAGTGAATAAAATTTACTGCAAACTTGATATAGAAATGATGGGTACGATATAATCGAGAGTTTTTACATCTGGACTATGTACATCCTAATGGAGTAAAACGGAAATATATGAAGAGAACTTCTGAAAACTTACATCAAACGCGCGTGTATCATATTGTTACGAATTTTGCTTAATGTAACAAGAAAAGTCAGAAAAGTGAAGTTCTGCTGGAAAAATAAGATTACAAGGGCAAGTCTATTTTAATTTTGAGGTAAATGGCTATTTCCTAAATTGGCGAGATATCGCCATTATGGCGATGGTTTTGGCGACTGATTTCTTGTCGCCAAATTTGACATGAAATTGGCAAAAGTCGCCAAACCTGGCAAATATTTCTCGACATTTTCGTCCGGTCCCTGTATAACTATATCTGGTACTGTAATTGATCCCTATATATAACTATAACCGTATCCACCCTTATATGCAATTTTAACCGTATATGCTATGCAACATTTTGAGAAATGAAAGGTATTACAGATTTCTTCGCGGTCGGAAGTAAACTACAGGAGAGAACATTACTTCTAATTTCAGAGTGGACTTCAGAGTATTGAGAATTTTTCGCTCTTTAGATGCGCTTTGCTGAGCGTTGTGTTTAACGATCATACTAATTTGAAGAGGTAACTACTGATTGCGCTGTGTCATACTGAGAAGAGCTGTGTGAGTACTTTCTGGAAAGTTCAAGAACTGTAAACTGTTTCTTTTGTAAAAAATAATTTTAATCAAACTGTTATCGGTTCCGTGTGCTTTCAGTCTATAACGAACCCTTAGTCATGCGATTATATCTTATCATTATACATCACATATAAGTATCGATATCAAATAGCGATGCATGTAAGATGTTACTATGTTACCCAATGGGAAAAGATATGTATATGCATCATGTCATGTATTAACTTTCTTATATCCAATACTTGTACATTGTCTTAAATTAACACGTATATCTATTGACAACGTATGCAACGCATCATACCGAACAAGTGTGCATCTCATCATATCGAATAAGTATTTATCGAGCTGTGTAAGTATCTATCATTTTTGATATTATGTATGCATCGCATCATGCCATGAAGTATTTCATGCCGATTACCTAAAGAACTGCAGCACGCCATCCATATCTCTTTCATGCAGACTACATATGCATCGCAACATATGGATACTTAGCTTTCTCATATCGAATTTGTATGTATCACATCATACCGAATCATACAGGTACATGATTCGATGTCATGCTTGTATTCCGTATGAGATATTTTCGATGCATACTTACGTATTCGATAATAAATACATGCTTGTAGGCATCATATTATATAGCTTTTATTCGAATATTCATACACCTCTCATATTGACTCATATCTCTGACATGTCGGCTATGCATGCATTGCATCATATCGATCATTACCTCTCATATCGAATAGGAATACATCTCGTTGTATCGATACATGTTTTCTCATATAAATTAAGTACACATTGCATCATATGGACAAATAACTTTCTCCCATTGACTTCCATCATATCGCTTCGTATCGCTTGCATATCAGTGGCATATGCATCGCATGATATGGATACTCTTTCATATCAGGAACGTATACAGCATATTTTATACTATATGTATCACATATGTGATTGGATACGATGGTAATGATGAGCAAAATAGTAAGTTCAGTATATGAGAATTCTAAATAAAAGAAATGCGTATATGCACAACATCATACACATGTCTTTCTTACATTAAATACGCCGGTGTTGCTTCATACTGATACGTATCTCTCTCTTGTCGAATACGCATTACTCTATCCGTCCGTGTTATGCATGTTGAAGCTGTTGCGTTTTCGATTTTGGTAATTATGTAAAGAATCAAAGACCATTCCCATCTTTGTGATGTTGAAGGTATTCGTGGTTCATTTTTGTTTACTGTTACAACTTCGCTAAATCGAGACGAGCAGATGAATAAAACAGAATTAAAGTTCTTACCTTAATATAGTGTAATCCAAGCTGCGGAGGTAAGGAACACGATCATTATATTAGCAAACACAAAATAACATATTTATTAGGTATATGAAGAAAAAAAATATAGCGATGATTACAAGCGTTGTTTTCTGTCCATTGCATAACGCGAGAAGTGAGTCATACAAGGAGAGAATGTTTCTCCTTCCTTTTTTTTTTTTTTTTTATTTTTGGATCAAGTCCAATCACAGTTAGCGGGGGTAAGGGGGAAAACTAACATCGGAGTTGTACAGCCTCATCGCTGTCTTTATGAATTGCTCCACAATCTCCCACTCGATGAGCTGTTCTGTCCACAGTAAGCCCGATTCCTTTTAATAAAAACTCCAGCTGTTGTCTGGGCAAAGGTTTTGTGAACATGTCCGCATACATCATTTTACTGTTGCAGTGTATTAATTTAACAATCCCTTGATTTTGTAGATCACATACGTAGTGATATTTCACATCGATGTGTTTGGTGTAACTGCTTCCTTTCTCTTTTCGGGAAAGATTTATGCATGATATATTGTCCTCGAATACGATGTTAGCTTCCTGTTGAGTGAAACCTAAATCTCTCATCAGTTGTCTAATCCATTGTAGCTCCTGCAATGTTAAGGCTAGAGCGATGTATTCGGCTTCTGTCGAAGATAGGGCGACACAATTTTGTTTCTTGCTTCCCCATGATACCGTACTGTTTCCTATTTGAAATATATATCCGGATGTGGATTTTCTGTCAGAGGTATCTCCTGCCCAATCAGCGTCACTGTAAGCTTTGATGACTGGTGCACCATTGGATTTTAGATGTAATTTGTAATTAATTGTCGCTCTCAAATATCGTATGATTTTAATGATACCGTTCCAGTCCGATGTTGATGGATTTTCTACTTTTCTGCTAAGTATTCCAACAGAATTTGCTATGTCAGGTCTTGATACTGTTGCTAAATATAAAAGTTTTCCCACTGCTTTCCTATACTTCCGATTATCGGGAAAAACGTCATCCTGGTTGTTTTGGTTCTTCGTAAAATTCGTAGTCATGGGTGTATAGCTTAGTTTTTTTGGTGACTCTCCGTCGAATTTTTCGATCATACTGTTAATCTTGTTAGCTTGATGAAGTTTAAAGCTTCCGTCTTTTTCTCTTTCGATTTCAATTCCTAGATATGTAGACACTTCTCCAAGATTTCGAATATCGCAATATTCTTTGAGAATTTGTTCAACTTCTTGAATTGATTCACACTTGTCGCTCGCGACTAATATGTCATCAACGTAAACGATTAAGTAAGTTCTTGCGTTTTTCTCGATTAGTGTGAAGGAACATGGATCAGCCTTTCCTTGAACGTATCCTTATTTGCGCAGGATTTCAGCTATCTTGTGATTCCAGTTTCTGGCTGCCTGTTTTAGTTCGTAGATACTTTTATTCAGTTTACAGACTTTATTTGCTTCTGAAGCAGAGATGTAGCCTTCTGGTTGCTTCATATATATATCTTCTTTCAGATCTCCATATAGAAAAGCTGTTTTTACATCGAAGTGATTTACGTGTATTTTCTTTTGAGCTGCTATTACCAAAATGGTCCTTATTGTTTTATACTTTACGACTGGTGCGAATGTTTCGTCGTAGTCGTGCCCAAATTTTTGGAAATATCCTTTAGCTACTAAACGAGCTTTGTATCTGATAACATTTCCTGAAGCGTCGGATTTTGTTTTAAATGTCCACTTGTTTCGAATTGCTTTCTTTCCTTTTGGAAGATCGACTAGTTCCCATGTTTTGTTCCTCTTCAGTGCTTCCATTTCTTCTTTCGTAGCTTTTAACCACAGTTCCTTCTCTTTGGTAGGAAAAGTTTGCAGTTCTTCCCAGTCTTTAGGAACTTTGATTTCTTCGTTCTTAGTCATGTATGAGAATCTGTTTGGTGGGATTCCTTTAGTCGTTCTGTGGGATCTTCTCGGTAATAAGGGAATTTCTTCTGTTTCAATTACTTCCTCTGTAATAGCACTTGGACGTGGTTCTGTCAATTTATTTTCTTTAAAAGGCCATTCTATTTCCTCATGCTGATCGCTTAATTGACAAGGCATTTCTTCTTTTTTGTTTTCATCAAATATTACGCTTCTTCTGATCACGACCCTGTTTGCATGTGGCATGTAAATTCTATATCCTTTAGTACGGTCACTATATCCAACAAGAACTCCTTTTTCTGCTCTTTCGTCTAGTTTGCTTCTTTTCTGCTTTGGAACTCGACAATAAGCTGTGCTGCCGAAAACTCTGATATGGCTTAGGTTCGGCTTCTTATTATTCCATAGTTCATACGATGTTTTTTCATCTGATCTTGATGGTAGCCTGTTTTGTAGATAGGTGGCTGTCGTTACGGCTTCACCCCAAAATTCTTTTCTGAGTCCTGAATCGAGTAGCAGGCATCTTGTCATTTCCATTAAGTATCGATTTTTTTCTTTCTGCTCTACCGTTCTGTTGCGGTGAATATGCTACGGAGGTTTGATGTTCGATTCCCTCTTCCTTTAGATAGTCTTCAATCTCTTTGCTTGTATATTCTCCTCCATTGTCTGTTCTTAGGACTTTTGGCTTCTTTCCAAATTTGTTCTTCGTCATGGTTACAAATTGTTTTAACTTGGAGATAGCTTCATCTTTTGTAGCTAGCAGGTAGATCGTTGTGTATCTCGAATGATCGTCGATGAATGTTATGAAGTATTTCTTTCCTTCTAGTGATGTTGTACCGATTGGTCCACAAATATCTGAATATATCAAGTCTAGAACTGATTTTGCTCTAAAGTTGTTTAGCTTGGGATACGGCAATTCAGTCATTTTGCCTCTGATACAGCATTCGCATTCTTTTTCCTTTTTGGCTTCTCCGTCAATTCTTATTCCGGTTGCCAGGTCATCATTCTTTAGCCTCTTGATTGCTTCATAATCTCTATGTCCTAGCCTTCTATGACAAAGATCTATACTATTTTCTCTTCTTTCTGCAGCTGCAATTTTGGCTTTTCTTCTTTGCGATTCAACTATGATGTATAAATTTCCTTCTGCTTTAGCAATTCCTATGGTTTTATTTTTCTTCTTTATTCTGCAAATATCTTCTTCAAATTCAACTGTGAATCCTTTCTTTGTAATTTTTCTTACGGATATCAATCCTCCTTCTAGGTCAGGAACGTGCAGAACATCTACGAGTCTCACTTCTATTTCGTTATCTTCGTCGTCTGTACAGCATAAGTATCCTTCTCCTATACCTTCGGACTTCATCTGCGTGCCGTTAGCAATTGTTATCTGCTCAGTTTTGCTTCTATCCAATTTGGTGAAGAAGTTTATGTTATCGGTCATATGACAAGTAGCACCTGAGTCAACTGACCATTTTGAGTTTTGAGATTTTCTTTCTCTGGTGACTTCGAACGTGTAATTCTCAGTCTTCTCATGATTCTTATTTTCGTTTTCATCTTCATGTGTATCCTCGTTTACAGCAATTTTCGTTTTCTGTTTATTTCCATAATTTCCTTTATTTGTTTTCTTTTCATTCTTGAAAAATGAGTTACTTTCGTTTTTATCTTTTTCTTTGTGGTTATTTAAGAATCTGCACTCTTTTTCTATTTTTGCAATAATTGCATCTTCGTTGATTTAAATGCTTGAATTTTGTGTTAAAATTCGTTTTGAAGGCAGTTGTTTCTTCTGTTCGCGTTACTTCTTTTCTTCTCAGGCATTCGTCGATGAGTTTCGTTTTTACGTATTCCAGCGTTAATTCTTCTTCTGGGCGTGCTTCTAAAGCTGTAATGAGATTTTCGTAGCTCTTTGGTAAGCCGCTTAGTAAGAGCGCTCTAATGTGACTGTCCTTTATTTCTTCACCGATTCCTCGCAGTTCGTCTACGATTTCGAGCATTTTGTTGACGTGTTCTTCGAGTATGTATTCGTTTTCTGCTTTTAACGTATACAGCTTTCTCAGAAGTTAAAAGTTTACTGGAAAGATTCTTTCTTTCATGTATTTTCTTTAATCCATTCCATATTTCTTTCGCTGTTGTTTTATTTCTTATGTGTACGATTTGGTTGTCTTCTACGAGTAAACTAATGGTAGCTTGTGCTTGTTCATCTCGTTTTCTCCATTCGACGTTTATTTCTTTTGGTGTATCATCTGCTATTAAATCCCATAAATTTTCCTTTTTCAGGATCATTTCAAGTTTGTATTTCCATACTTGATAGTTGTTATTGTTTAGTTTCATGATAGAATATTTATTTTCGCAGCTAGCAGCCATTTCTGCTTCTGTATTTCGAATGCGCAGTACGCAACTATGCAGTTTTGTTTCGCTTTTGAAGACAGGCTTGGCTATTTCCTTTTTCGGATTATCCAGCGATAATTTATGGTAAAGTATCTTTTCTGTTTTTTTATTCTTAATGGCTTATCTCGATATATTTTATGCGTTTAGTTGAAGTAAACATATTTTCAGTCTCATAATCTTTTGTTGAAGGTATTCGTGGTTCATTTTTTGTTTACTGTTACAACTTCGCTAAATCGAGACGAGCAGATGAATAAAACAGAATTAAAGTTCTTACCTTAATAAAGTGTAATCCAAGCTGCGGGGGTAAGGAACACGATCATTATATTAGCAAACACAAAATAACATATTTATTAGGTATATGAAGAAAAAAAATATAGCGATGATTACAAGCGTTGTTTACTGTCCATTGCATAACGCGAGAAGTGAGTCATACAAGGAGAGAATGTTTCTCCTTCCCTTCTTTTTTTTATTTTTGGATCAAGTCCAATCACAGTTAGCGGGGGTGAGGGGGAAAACTAACATCGGAGTTGTACAGCCTCATCGCTGTCATTATGAATTGCTCCACATATGATGGGAGTTTTGTCATCGTATTTCGGATGCAGTGGTTTGCAGTTCCACTTTAAAATTTGAAGACTCGTTTTCAGTTCTCGTTAATGGGATAGAAGTTAATGGGCAGTATGTTAATGGGATAGAAAAATAATTATTGAAATGTCAGAACCATTTATTAAATTTTTTGGTTCTTTACTGTCACTTCTCTATTCCGTTTTCAAATTAGTTCGCGTATACTTAAGGTGAGGTTTTTAGATTGTTAAGACAAAGCGCGTCCTGTCACTCGAGGCCATGTTACTAGGTTGCCAGAACAGATTATATGTTTAGTCTTCGGCCTTGCGTTATAACTGCCGATAATTGAATATTCACACCGGTTAAGTTTTGAGACAAGTTCGCGTTAATTGATTTGTATAGCCTTTGGCTATTAGCTTATTTAAATTCAATTTTACATTTACTGTTACTTTACTGTCCAGTAATGATTGGCTGAGTTGTAAGCATCAAGTGTGTCTTCTATTTTTATTGAATTTTAAATAAAGGGTCTTTTACACCCTTCTCAAGTTTTAGCTGTTACACTTGCAGCTTAGCGACAATTCGCCGCCTTTCTATTTAGAGTTTGCTCACTATTGAATAATTGCACACGTTTTATTATACACATCATACATTTTATTATAAGAGTATTATAATATAATAATAAAATAAGTATTAAAAAATAATAAAAAGTATAAAATATTAAAAAGAACTATTAGCTAAAGTTTTTGAACGCCTTAAAAATGTGATTGGATTCAAAATAATAAACCAAAGTTAATAGATTTTGAAGAACCTAAAGCAGTTTGAAAAACTTTAATTCACCAACTATCAAATGAATCAAATTCAGCAGTTCTAACTGATCCATAATGCGAGCGGAGAATGAAAAAAAAAACCGAATTCAAGGTAAAATAAAATCTCCGAAGAGATTCGGGCCATTATTATTTTTTTTAACTCGTTACTATCGATTATCACTATCGGTAATTTCGGAAGAAGCTCCTTCTAAACGGCGTCGCATAATAATTTACTGTATATTCTTCCAAGTATTGTCCGTGGATAAAATTTCCCACATAACTGAAAATAAACCAGAAATATATCTTTTGGGATAAACATTCTTCTATTCACCGTGCGCGGTGGAGTGTTTTTGAATTTCACAATAGGAAGATAATATCTTTGTTGTACTTACTGCCGATATGGGAAATCGATTTCCGAGGTCTTCCGCTGAATGGGAAATGATTTTTTGGGAAGTTTTTAATCTTTAGATGGACACAATTGTAAAGATCGTATTTGCAGAAGCTTCGCTGTATTCGCCGTGGTTTTCCTATTCTCCTGGAAACCGAGAATTGGGATTAATGAATAAAACGGATCAATTGAATGCAATTCGAATAATGCATAATATAGCGAAATTTAATTCTGAAGGAAATTCTCATTTCTACACTTCGATCGGGTATATCTCGTTATTTGATATTATGCTTGCATCGATTGCTATGGTGGATGTTAGTTAAACGCCAGCACAATATACTGCTCTTCTTACAAAACAGAACACTTGAAAGAAATACACCAAAAAGTTTTTCTCGGAGGATATTCTAAATATACTGTGGCACTGAACTAAACGAAATTTTAATGGCATCCTATAGAACAGTTATCCAAGCTGCATCCAGAGTTTATCGCGATTTGCTGTAAAATCGTTAAAAGGCATCTTTCTTTTTCTTTTCCCATATATTTTCAATGATGGTAAATTTAGGTGACTAAAGAAGAAGCGAGATATTGTACTTTCTGTAGAGGATTTGCATTTTCCTGTAATTTGGAGATTTTAATGTTATCCTATAGGATAGTCATTCAAGCTACATTGAACGTTCATCAAGATTCGCTCCAGAATCGTTGAACTATAGGATACTATTAATGAGGCCTAAAAAGGAGCATTCTTGTGTGTTTTGTTGTTGGATTTAGCATGGATAATTAATTTGTGGCAAGACTTAAGCACCCAATTAGTGCTCGATATATATTTATATTTTGGATTTCTCTTCTTTCTTTTCCTATGTATTTTCAATGGACGATAAATCAAGATGACTAGAAGAATGCGGACATCGTTAATTCTGTAGAGCAGTGGTATTTCAGCTTTATGGCATCGCGACCTCATATAAATGCAAAAGACCCAGATAACTATTTCTCGATCTTAGTTAGAACCTTAGTTACATATCACCAACCTGAGTTACATACCAACAGTTATATTAGCCATATGGCAGGTTTCGCCTATTAGGTGGGCTGGGGACCAGTGCTTAGAACTAACCAATAGTTATATACTATCAACTCATAACTTTTAATATTTTATCTGTCTTGCGAACCCATTGTAAATCCAGCCCATAGTTTGAATACCATTGCTGTAAAGGATTTACATTGTTGCTGCAATCTGAGGAGTTCCACTATCCTATTGTTAAAGTTATTCCACAGAAACATCGAAAGAATGGAAATGCGACTGATCATAAAATGCCATGATATAACGATAACTTATGGCAGCTTAATTCTTGCCGCAAGTGATCTCTGTTAAATTCAACAACAAAACACACAAGAATGCTTCTTTTTAGGCCAGCTTACGAATGCATAACGAATTACAAATGCAATCTTCTCGATTTTTCTTACCCCAAACACGATGGATTCCCATGCGATAACAAAACCGCAATTCATCGGAGAAGATGATGTCATGCCAATGAGTTTGACTATGTTCGATATTCCATATACCACAGCAGTCTGGCAGTACGTTGGCAGAGGTCAAAGGGAACCCAAGGAGCAGTTGATGTGTCTGCAGGGGCACTGCTAGACATGTAGCCGCTTGCACCAATGACAACTGTTTTTGGCGTGATCGGTAAAAATGGCAAGACAGACAACAAGAGGTCCGAGTTCTATGCTCAGCCGACAGCAACGGTCCAGATGATTTCGCACTTCACTGCCGCCCTCTGTTGGCAATCTTCTCCATTTAATTATAAGAAATAAATCAAAGAGTAATTGGTTCGAACACCTGTTACAAATGGCGACACGAAACCATCAAGTTCTCAAATTCAACACGTGGTGACACACCAAACAACCTCCGCTGCATGTCCATCATTCAGAGTGTAATGAAAGGTAGTGCGCCATGATCAATGGCATTGGAGGATATGTTGAAGCTCTTCCGTGATGGGCCAATACTCTCGATTATGGGAAGCCGTCAGTTCAAAGCATCCTGATGGAACCATGATCATCCGTTAGCATTATTTGACTAAGACGTCCAGGACTTGCTCTTTGTGCTCTACGCCCATCTTCGAACTAGTCTCTGCGTGTTTCTCAACCGCAGAAGTACTCCATTCTTGCAAATATCACCAAGAGAAGTTTTAAGTTCTCTAATGCCAATACAGTTGATATAATTATACGCCTGTTTTACACGATAGAGAGGTAGTCTTCCTGTTGAAAAAGGACTAGAACTTTCAATCCATCAACAATGCCATAGCTAAAAGAATCAAGGCTAGTTTACATATGATTATGTTTAGAGCTTTCATTTACATATTTTCGGAATTCGTGCATCAGAAAGATTTTTAAAAGCTTAAACTTTTCTTTCTTTCTTTCTTTTTTATTGGCTACTTTACATACCCTTGAGAAAGGTACTGTAGACGTGAAATAGCTTCTAAAATGTGATTACTTAATGTGCTTGTAATAAATAGAAATGCACGAGATAGAGTATGTATTTCGTGAATCGCTGTAAAAATATAATTGAATGTGTAAGACTCTATTTTGAAAGAGAAAAAATTAAATACTGAATCACCTGAGAGCCTTCAGAGTCACCTAATTCTGACTAATTCAAGTCACCTAATTTTAATTTCTGTGTTAAATCCTTTCTTTTGGCGTATGTATATTTTTCAAAAAGCTTCCCATGTTTCCTTTGATTAAAAATAGAAGACTCTAAAGATGTCTGTTAAAATGTCTAGAGAATTTTTAAGGACGTATAATTCATTTGCTCTTTTGTAAACTGGCAAGAATACCTTTCTAGACGAAAATTACATTGTAGAATTGTAGTTTTAATAAAAGTCTTCATTGGATATAACGGTTTTGTTTTTATTGGGGATTTAAATGTTCCCTTCATTGTTAAGATAAGAATAGATGGTGATGGAACTGGATATAGGAAATTTTGGGAAACGATATTACATGTTACTTAGTGTAATTCAGCGGCATCTGTTTGCTATTATATATGCATTTAATTAATTTCACGACTTTCTTCGTAATTGTATTTTCATTGAATTTATAAAATTACGTGGCATTTTTCATTTTAGTTTTACAAGTCAGGCTCAAAACGTTATAACAGATTTCTTTTAAACAAAGATTTATAGCATTCTTAACTTCAATGTATATAACTGTATCTTGATCTATTAGTTCTTCAAGCACTAATTTCACTCTAACGTCAGCTGTTGCTTTCGAAATTAACATTTAGAAACTAATACGGAAGTATTTTACTTTGGAAATTAATATTTGCAAACTAAAGCATTTCAATATCAAATTTTTAACTCTGATATTATATCGGGAAATCCTGCTACTTCGGTAATTTATATTAGATTTAAAATTTGTGGGAGTTTTTATAACACGCTGACAGTAGAATTAAAGACATACTTATACAAATCATATTGGTAAGTATTACTTACCGAATCACTGGTAAAATAATGTTGATTTTACCAATAAAATTTGTAAGCTGCTTTTACGATTTACAGGGAAACCGGTTCACTAATTTAACGGTATTACAATTTAGTAGCAGCTTCGAACAACCCAAACAGAACTGCGATCAACCTACGCTCGTCTTATCGTGACATACTTCCAAGGAAGCATTTTTAATCTCTTACATTCGCCCCCGGCCGAGCGCAAACCATGGCCTCTTTCCCTATCAACCGGCAGGAGACGTGTAGCTATAACCGTACCGGAGGACGTGATCGGACTTCCCATAAGAATGGGGCCTCCTATTGAGGTATCCGAGGGCCCCCCACCATCCTTCATTCCTGTTAGCGCGGAACCGCCCGAATTAATGCGGGCAGAGGGGAGGTGCAGACGATATTAGCAGACGATCTTATTAGTATTCGAGTCAGTTACAGTGAGAGAGCTTCTCCTGGCGGTGCAAATTTTTACAGTCCGTCACATTATAAAAGAACTTGGTTTTTCTGGAGCTCTTGTATTTCGTCTGGCACTGGCTCGAGAAGGGACAATATAGGATGGTTCTAGTCCCCCCCCCCCGTGGTCTGAGAGTGCCTTTTTCGCTTTATCTGCACCCCGCCTTGTGGCAGGGGACTTGGGTACATGTGAGTGTCTGATAAGTATTAATAACGCGCGCGAGTTCTTTTGCATACGCTTTGTGCTCGTTGTGTTGGAAACAGAAAACTGAAAAGCGGATGCTATCGTAACGATTCCCCTACCACAAAAGTGCCAGATTTTACGCAAGTCGGATGCTATTTGAAAAGATAAAAACTTCTATAAGGATGACCCTGATTAAAGATGCTGATAATCTTATGCAGATTAGTTTCTAGATTTAAACAGTAACCTTCTTAAAGTTGAAGTCTCTTTCATGCTAATAAGGGATCGTTCATTCGACAGCTTTGAAGAGGCATAAGCTGAGCTTCGTTGCTAGGCAACCAGATCTTGCTGCGTCACAAAAATTCCTGTAAGGATTTTGCCTAAACGTTCTGTCTGTTGTAATTTATGCCAATTGGTACAAGAACCGACCAGTCAGAATGAAACAAATACAAACTACAATTAAATTGACGATTTGAGTCCGTAACGCATCTACGTAAACGCAACATTACCTTCCGTGAATAGGTACGATTTAAACCCTGTTCAGCAGTTGTGAAAGTGACTTTTAGCTTTAAGCCTATGACAATAATGATCATTGTGTCAATGATCTCTAACAGTACCACGACATAAAAATACTGAACAAGTCGGCATATAGGTGCCTGCATCGTTATTCGGATCAATTTCGAACTTGAAAAGAAGAAAACTTTCATAGAGAAGGCTTCTGAGCACTGACGGATAAATGAGAATAACTAGAATTTTCATCTGCTTTTTCTAATTAGTGTTGGAAATTGAAACTCTGCTTCAATTACAGTGCTTTGACTTAAAGGGGGCCACATATTTACTCAAACTAATTTCGAACTTTAAAAAAAATAATCTTCGATATAAAAATAGGAAAAATATTTCCACATCTTATAAGACAAATTTACATTTGAACTGTATAATCAAAAATAAAATTACCGTAAACATTGCAAAATTTAAAACATCCCAAAATTTAAAAAAAAAAAAAAATTCTTTTATGCCAGCCTGTAAAACATATGGTATTAAAGCATTTTTTTATCAATTGCAACAAAATGCCAAATGTTCGTAAAATTCATTTGGATATATTGTATATTAAATGTATTTTAATTTGTATCAGTTGTAATATTTTCAAAAAATCAAAATAAATATTTAATTTATTAATAAACGACTTTCGAAATAAAAACTCCTGTGTATTCCCGACTTTTCTTCTTTCGCTTATTTTTTCTCTGACGGGACATTAAACTGATTAATTAAATCGATTTAATGATTAAATTTGTTATTAGTTTACGAAAAGCCGCAGAGAACGTTTATGAGAGTTCTGGAATCTGTTAATTCTTTCCGGTTCACTGCATGGGCATTTTCTAGTTTTCAAAACCGCTATGAGAAAACTTCAACTGTGCCTCGAAAGAAACATTTCTGCGAATTTTCGCTTCCAGCCAATCTGATTGGTTGACCTTGGCGAAGACTTCACAAAGCTGTATGCTCTTCTTGCTCTTCCACGCGAGACAGAGAGGCAGGTGAAACATTTTCCCCAGCCTCGGTAAAATGACCCGGCTACGTATGCGCAACAGATCGCTGAGCGGAATTTTTTCGACTAAAAATCTCGTGTTCGAACTATACGTTTATCGGAAAAGTTTATCGTGTGCTGAGAGAAATACGTTTATCGGAAAAGTTTCTTATAACTTCGCTAAATATGACAATAGCATAATGTGAACGCGAACCCGTTTTTCTTAGAAAGTGCTTCGCAAAGGCATTTCTTCCTCTAGGCAGATTGCTCTAGCTGTGATTTATCGTATTTTAATAACCTAATCTAACTTTTGTCGATGAAGTGACCATTAATTTAATACATTTCATATGAGCTTGCTCAGCACAAATGGAGGAAGAATGCTTCATATGTGTATAAAACAACGACTCATGTGCTGAAAATATCTGACCCATAAATCCCGTATTAAATGTTTCGCGACTGCATGAAAATTATCGTTTCTCTTTCCGCTCACCTCCTAAGCGCCTGCTCCCCCTCTCCAAAAAATACCTGGCGTGCCTTCTAATGCGTTAATACCCATTCGATAATTCGAACTTGCGTGTGTGCATTTAAAATCCCCTCTCTTAAGTGCAGGGAATGATCGATGCAACCTGCAATTTGGGCCCCCATCATAACTATCATTAAGGGCAGGAAATCGCCGTGTTAGAAGATTTACGTCTCTCTTTCTCGCGTGTTATTTCCAAGAGGTGTCAGTCCGGGCATTTCGGAGGAAATACTGCTCGTCCGGGTCAAAGGAAAAAGCTGCGATCCGGATTTGTTGTTTTACATTTATCCTTTTTTTAGTGGCATCATTCTATCGCTTACTGCGTCCTGCTGAAAGAAGATGTTACAAAAGGACTTGTCACGGATTCTGGAATTTATGACGGCCGTAAAAAAACCGCACAGGTGCGACAAGGGACCAGTTTCGTTTTCTTGATGCGTTTCTTTTACGTTTTTTTTACGTTATTTCGAGGTTGCATGAAATAATAAAAGGTTGTTAGCAAGGGCATTTGTTGCTTTGTTATGACATAAAACAAAAATAAAGGTGCTTTTTCCTATTAAATTTATGAGATAGTTCTAACTCGTATGACTGTTGTGAATCATACGAATTTATGATGCATATATCTAGTTCAAAAAACCATCAATCGTTAATCCTCAATATTGTGACCAATGGTCTTTGTACTTACGTCGATGCAGCAAAAGATGTAGAGTATATCTAATTGCATTGCAAGTGATAAGCGATTGCCAGAACAATATTTAAGGTGAGTTTAAGGCATCTCTCTATTTGCTGGCATCCTGTTTTTCTGATCTTGCAAGAATTCCGAAGATTTTCCTGTTCTGGGCAACTTATTTCTTGTTGTTTAAACTTTTAGTATTACTTCTTCATATATTATGACATTATTATAGTTTTGTATGCCATTGTATTATTAGTCCAAAGGGACAATTTGCATTGAAGGACTATTAATTTCGTTTAGGCATCTTGCGTTGAAAACTATAAACGGCTAATTACTTTTCAAATTGTGGCCACCAAATATTATCGCCCTGTATTATATTTAAAGAAATTAAATAATGAAAAATCTGCATGAATGTATGTATGTTTCTCGCATTGTGATAAAACAACGGTACCTAGAGCCATCAAAATTTGAATAACTTAATCTTCCATAGAATATGGGCATGTGGAAGCCCTAATTTGAATTTGAAATTGGTTTTATTATCGATTTCAGATTTTGTATTCAATGAATTTTTGATTATCAAACTAACGGGCAATGGCAACACTGTACGGGGAAAAAAATTATCTCCGGCGCGAGAGGCTCTGTATCAGAAATTCTAAAGATGTCCTCATTTTAAAATTATTTAAATGAACATGATATTTAATAAATAAAGGTAACACGCAAAATGTTTAAAAAATGCCCCTTTAGACATAATTTTTGAGATTTTTTTTAAATTTCAGATTGCTCTCCTTAATGTTTGAGCTGAAATTTTTGTATCATATCGCTTTTGGATTAATATTATTTTTACGCATTATTTTATTATTGTTATTGTATTATTAGTATGATAATTATTCCCCTTTTAGTAGTAGTATTACCATAATTTTATTATATGCAATGTATTTTAGTTTTCATACTATAGCAGTGTTTGTGGTATTACATATATTCCTCATTATTTCCAGTCTAAGTATTGCGCATTATTATTGTATTATATGTCTTTTTTATTACTGAGTTATTTATTTATTTCTGCAAGCCTCTTGGCATACTTAGTGAAATATGAGGAGTTTTGCATTTGTTCTTAAATTAAAAAGCAATAATAATGGTGAAACGTTTCGCGTTTAAATTTACAATACTCATTTCACGCTTTTTTTACTTTCTTGCACAAAGTAAAGAGAGCACTGCAACCGCAAACAAACTTTAGTTACCACATTTCAACGGTAATATCCAGTTTGACCTTTCCGGAATCCGTTTTGACTACTTTGCGTGACATCTGTACGTACGGACAAAATAAAAGGCATTTTATTCTAAAACGGACTGTAAAATAGATTTAAAGTGAATTTTTTTCATGAAGTCCGTACGTACGTATGTACATGTGGATCTCGCATAACTCAAAGACGATGAACCCTAGAACGTTGAAATTTTGCATATTGTAGATGTATTGTGTGTCCTTCTATAACATCTAGTTGTGCACCATCCTTTTTTATTGCAATCCGCAATACCAAAAGTATAAACATATGCCCCCCTTTTTCTGCTTTAAAAGTTCTTACCCGGTCTTTCTTTTCGTAATCATTGATCGGAGAAATGTTTTAAATGATGAAATATTTATGTTTTGGCAATGTCAAATTAAAAAAAAAAAAAAAATAGTTTTGGACAAATAACGAAATGTAACTTTAAATGCGATGTCTCATTTTCTGTACTTATATTTTAGAAAATTTTATATTTGCTATGAAAAAGTAAAATTACAAAAGGGTTGACTGCCGTATGGGAAAAACTGACTGGGGTACTTAATTTCAAAATTTGCAATTTTTGATGTCATTTTCAGTATTTTAAACCACGTATTTTAAACACCTAGAAGACTTTTTAAAGAGAATTGCCTCGTATTCGCGTTACATAAAGGCAAAACCACGAAAACCAATCATGCAATCAGCCGGTTCGTCTCGGATCGAACTCCCAGTATTCAGTGATATTAACCAGTCGGCCATTGTGGCCAATATTTGAAGCAGACACTACGGTCAGTGCATGAGAAGACCTCTGAATGTTAATATTTCAACCACAGGTCGAATTACCAGTATTTCTTAATCAACCGCCTACTGAAAGCAGTCTACTGAATACAGCCTTCATGGAGAACTTTCCAAGGAAAACTGGCCCTGCATTTATGTTCTATATGAGTTAACAAAGCAACGTAATGCAGCTAGGCAACAAGTTTCAGAATAAACCATGCAGTCAGCCTGTTCGCCTCGGATCAAATCCGAATCGAACTTTTAGTATATTCAGCGGTGTTTACCACTCGGTCACTAGTGTCTGCGTGTTGGATGGGGAGGGTATCAGATCATGTAAATCATCATCAATCATGAGTTAGGTAGGGTAAATCATGAGTTAAATTTAATTTCGAAAGTGGAACCTAAAATTAAAATTAGGGGAACTTTAAAATAACTATCTCTAGCGTATACAGACCCTTAGAATTTTTGGAGGGAAAAATGGGAAAAGTCGAACCACGGCTTTTCTAATAACTAGTGGAAAATAGTAATCACTTACACGACGACAGCATGCATGATGGATGCAACATTTTCGTGCGAGCTAACAGCGGTGTGTCCAGGCCAGATCAGAGAATATTTTAAAGAGGAAGCTATATCACAAACCTGAGAACAAAAAGATAAACGTCGGTGACACAGCAAATGAGAGGTCGAGATTAAAATGGCACAAAAATCATTCTTCCTGGAACATAGCTAACATGGAAAAGGCACAGATATTTAAAAGTTCCTCATCCTTCTTATTGGCTTAATTATAAACTTCTCTTCAGAATTAAGATTACCCCCTCCTTTCTTACGAATTGCTTGAGAAAGTGTTATTCGTTCTGCGCAGCGGGTTTTCTCCGAATGGTTTGCAATGAGAAAACTTCTGATACAAAGAACAAAATCCATTTATCTCCCGACACATAATTAACTTGCGTCTTCGAGACACATTTTTATTCCCGTTCTTTCAATTTTCTACGCGCGCAGAAGGCTCGCATTTCAGCTCGGCAGGAAAATAACTGCCGATATTCAGCTCGTGCTCGTTTCCGAGCAAAGACACCAATCGATATGTCATTCGACATTCATAAAATATGGGAGAACTCGCAAATTAATTTCGCTGTTCTTTTTCTCGATAACCCCCCCTCGCCGTTTTTATTCGAATTGATTTTCTATTGTTCGCGATAGCAAAATCCTTAAGGCATCTTCTGTTATTGAAGTAAATTGGTTTCTATACATAAAAAAAACTCGATTACTTTTATTTATACACGTATATTAATTATGACAAGGGGAAATAGAAATTTAAAAAAAAATCTCAAAGGGTTCAGATTTTAACGATCGCCTAAAAGGCTTTGTTAAGGTTTTTTATACTCCCCCTGAGCTCACAGTCTACCAGCCTGCTCTCGCACTCACTACTGCTAACTTTTTTTTTTGGTCATTTTAGTGTTTTTATTAGCTTTTAGATTCATTAAATATTATTTTCTTCGCACTTATCTCGTATACAGTTTAACAACAAAATCACAGAAATTTTAACCGCAGCATAACAGCACATAAGGGCTGTTGAGCCATTCTGGGTCTTTTTTTTAATAGCAGCATATGTTTAGAATTCCTGAGGCAGTATTATGTTACATACATCCAATTTTGAATAACGTAATCCTCCACCCGAATGCGGGCACCTGGAAGCACGAATCTTCAATTTGGAAGTTGTTTTTTTATCTATTTAATATTTTTTTAAAGTTTAAGGAATTTTTGATTAAGAAACTGAACGATTTCTTCAAAGCGAGTAATGACAACACTCTACGGGGGGGGGGGACTTTTTTATCTCCAGTGCGAAGGAACTGTGTATCGGAAATTCTAAAGATATGCTCATTTTAAAATTATAATTTATTAAATATCATATTCTTCACATTTACTCCACATAAAATTCCATTCAACGGCAAAATCACAAAATATTTAAAAACAACATATCTTTAGAATTTCCGATAAACAGTCTGGCGCGCTGGAAATGAAAATTTTTAATTCTGTGCGCTGTTGCCACTGCTCGCTCTCAAACCGTTGAGTGTTAATTAAAAATTCATTATTAATTTTTTTAATCTGATATAAATAATAAAAAATACATAAGATCATTCTGTGAAAATATTCAATATTTTTAATTCGATAGATCTTGAAGTAAATTTTTATTATTTAAATTAATCCAATTCAAGAAGAAAAACGAATATTCTTAAGAAGAACTGCATCTATTGCTTTCAAATAACTTAATCTGCTCCAGACAGATTTATTTTGAAAGATAAAGCTCTTACTCAGCAATGAAGCGACGCATGCGACGTATGTATAGTGATTTGACGACAGATTTCATTTCGAAACTAACAGCCACTTTTGTGTTAAAAATTTGATGTGAACACTAGATGACTTCCTTGTGCCCCTGTTAAATTAGAGGTGCATTTTGCTGCACCTCATTTAAATTAATTTCCTCGAAACATTTTAACTTAATTAACCGATCCCTTGTGCAAGTTGAAAATGACATCAAAAAGTGCAAATTTTGAAATTAAATATCCTGATCAATTTTTGTCGGACGGGAGTCAAACTTTTTGTAATTTTATTTTTTTCATGACGAAAATAAAACGTCCCCAAATATAAGCACAAGATTCGAGAGACCTCATTAAAGGTTAGATTTCGTTACTTGTTAAAAACATGAATGTTTTCATCATTTAAAACACTTCTGTAATTAGTATACAACCAAAGACTGCGAAAATAAAGGCCGGCTTATAAGATATTTCACACGCCTTCTTAGTATGCCTTTGTGGTGTACTGGTCTGCACGCTCGACGCGGATTCGAGAGGTCTAGGGTTCGAGTCCCGGCGAGGGCATTGCTCATTTAACATCTCTCCGGCTTTCAAAAAAATACCTAATATCTCTACAGGATAAGGACATTTAAGGGGTGTCAGAAACCCCTATACCGACAATGTTAAATTGACCAATTTCGATATACCTTTTCTCAAAATATACTGTAGATACACTCTTGATATTTTTTGTGTAATTAAAATATTACTATCTGATTATACTGAAAAGAACTTTTGAAACATTTTTCAATTTTAGAGTAATTTACAGAATATTTCGTTAGGCATAGTAAAATGCAGCACTTTTCTCACACAAATTTTTAATTTTTGTTTCTTAGGTTATCACAAAAACCTCATTTCAGTAAATATTAGGAAACCTAATAAATAAGACACAAAATTTTTAGCTACCTGTGAGCAGTAGTTCTTGAGAAAAGGTACATCGAGTTTAAAAAATCACGTTTGGAGATAAACGGGTTTTTGTGTAAAACTCCTCATTTATCAAAGCATTCGATGACAAATTAAAAGTAGATTTTTTACAGTTCTAACTTTCATAGAGATTAAAGAAAGGTATATTTAGAAAGATAAAAGTGTAGAGAATTTGAAAATGGAAAAATCTGAAATCAGTAGTTTTTGAAGATTTTTGAGTTCCAACACCCTTTAAGCCGATTAAGGGGAATCAGTATATATATATATATATATATATATATAATGTTGTATGATCTTAAATCCATTTAGTGCGAATACAAGTTATTACTACTTGCGCAATTGCTGCAAAGTTAGTTAATAATAATTTATTTCCTAAACAGTATTGATTAATTGATTATATTATCTCCTAAGTTTAATTCCTGTCATTAATACCATTCAAACCATTAACATCCAAAACATTAACTGCTATGACTTTGAAAACTTATATACCTCACTTCCTCTAGAAGAAATCTATACCAGTCTACTTGATCTACCTAAACTTTTCCCTAATATACTCAATATCATGACTCTTGACAAATGGAAAACCCACCTAAAATGCCCACTTTTTCATAACTACATCAAGTTTCAAAATCAACTTTTTAAACAAGTCAGAGGATTGCCAATGGGCTTACATTCCAGCACCTCGATCTGTAATATCTTTTTATTTGTCAAAGAATTTAACTTCCAAAAAAATCTACAACCACAAGAGTTAAATTACTACAAACACACCTACAGATATATTGATGACCTTATTACAATTAATAATTTTGGTAAAATTGAACACTCCGAGATTTATCCGAATTGTCTTACACTTAATAAAACTAATAATTCACAAAATAGCATAGACTTTCTAGATCTTCAAATCATTAACTACAAAAAAATTTTACTTTTTGACAAAACAAGAAACTTCAATTTCAATACTAACAAATTAATAAATTGGAACTCCAACATATCCAAAAAAGTAATTAATTCCCATTCAATTTATCAACCATTGCCTTAAAAGAGCAGGCGTTAAATACTCACTCTAAATCATTTAACTGATAGGGATATGATAATTTGTTCCTAAACCTGAGAAGGCGGTATAAGTTGGATGACTGTCAGTTGGAAGATTTGTATATAGTGTAATTACTCAATTGTATATATTGTAAAAAGCTAATTGTCCTCAGACATATATTGTTACTATACTGTTACTTCAAAATATAACTTACCAGTATGGATTCACACTTTTAAAATAATTCTACTTTAATTAAACTTAGGACATAATATAATCAATTAATCACTACTGTTTAGGAAATAAATTAATATATATATATATATATATATATATATATATATATATATATATATATATATATGATGTTGTATGATCTTAAATCCATTTAGTGCGAATACAAGTTATTATTACTTGCGCAATTGCTGCAAAGTTAGTTAATAATAATTTATTTCCTAAACAGTATTGATTAATTGATTATATTATCTCCTAAGTTTAATTAAAGTAGAATTATTTTAGAATTATTTTAAAAGTGTGCATCCATACTGGTAAGTTATATTTTGAAAGATGTTTTGAAGTAATTTGAAAGCAAAATGTTAATAATGTTTTAACGGGGACTGGAGTTAAATTATCACGAAGAATAATATTTCAATTGTAAAAGGAAAAATTAAAACATGTAATCATTGTCATTGATCGGAAATTAGTTGACTTTTCAAGGGGAACAAACCAACTCCCGTTCAATGAACAATAATTGATAAAAATACGTAAATACGAAAGTGTTTCGTCTTTACTCGAGTTATAAGTTAAAGCTAAACCGGCAATTCTAGTCAGGCCAAATATTTCCGCGAATAGTAGGAATTATGAACCAATGCTGATACTCAAAGAACTTATTCTTATGAAGCATTTTAGTCAATTCAATTTGGAGTAAAAATCAATTACTGTAGAGAAATCCTATAAAACTCGAGTGACCGTCCCCGACACTTTCATGTTTATGCATTTGAGTACTATATTATTTGTAGAAATTAAACATTGGAAATTGTCATGATGAAATCGAATTCAAAGTAAAGTTGAAATAAACATAGATTACAAAATAAGATAAATAATGCAAACTTTGTAAAAACAAATCAAATATAAAAATAATATAGAAAATAATATAAATAAGATCAGTGAATGTACATGAAGATATAAAGGCCAGAAAATGTATTAAGTAACTTACATTCTTTCTAGTGGGGGAGTTGGCAAAGTGTTCTCTTCGTGTCTGACTCAGAAGTGTAGGGTGTCCGAAAATTCTTAGCGGCAGTAGGGGCTTTGAATTATATCATTCGGTAAGACTTGGGTGAAGAAATTTATGGTAGTGGGTGGGACCTGGAATTCTTATCTGAGAGAGACCGTCTGTTAAGATTTTTTTAAAAATACTAGTGAATGGAAATTAATTAATTTCTGGCTAATTGTGGTGTCGCAATGATTAAGAATTTAAGAAAGGAAAAAGGCATTTTCGCTGTCCAAGAGCTAGTAGACAGTCTAAAGGCAGGAAATAGGCCCATTTTTTTAGTAACAGTATAGTAACAGTATATGTCTGAAGACAATTAGTTTTTTACAATATATACAATTGAGTAATTACACTATATACAAATCTTTCAACTGACAGTCATCCAACTTATACCGCTTTCTCAGGTTTAGGAATAAATTATCATATCCCTATCAGTTAAATGATTTAGAGTGAGTATTTAACGCCTGCTCTTTTAAGGCAATGGTTGATAAATTGAAAGGGAATTAGATTATTTTTGAGAATTTTGATAAGGATCAAAATTTCGCGTTGTAAATCTATTGTATCTGTGCATATAGTTTTAATTCGTTGTATTTGATTAATTATAGTATTGTTAATTACTTTTTTGGATATGTTGGAGTTCCAATTTATTAATTTGTTAGTATTGAAATTGAAGTTTCTTGTTTTGTCAAAAAATAAAATTTTTTTGTAGTTATGATTTGAAGATCTAGAAAGTCTATGCTATTTTGTGAATTATTAGTTTTATTAAGTGTAAGACAATTCGGATAAATCTCGGAGTGTTCAATTTTACCAATATTATTAATTGTAATAAGGTCATCAATATATCTGTAGGTGTGTTTGTAGTAATTAACTCTTGTGGTTGTAGATTTTTTGGAAGTTAAATTCTTTGACAAATAAAAAGATATTACAGATCGAGGTGCTGGAATGTAAGCCCATTGGCAATCCTCTGACTTGTTTAAAAAGTTGATTTTGAAACTTGATGTAGTTATGAAAATGTGTGCATTTTAGGTAGGTTTTCCATTTGTCAAGAGTCATGATATTGAGTATATTAGGGAACAGTTTAGGTAGATCAAGTAGACAGGTATAGATTTCTTCTAGAGGAAGTGAGGTATATAAGTTTTCAAAATCATAGCAGTTAATGTTTTGGATGTTAAAGGTATGAATGGTATTAATGACAGGAATTATGAATGATGCAGCAATAGTTATGATTAGTGTTACAATCATTGAAAATAAATTTACAGATTTTATTAAGTTGAATTGAAAAATAATAGTCTACATTTTTCTTGTAATTATTAGTTCCCTTAGCTATAAATCTAAATTTTAATGGTGTTTTATGGAATTTGGGAATCGCATAAAGATTAGTAAATCTGTTGTAGTTTGCATTGAAAGTAATATTGAGTTTCTTATGAAAAGTTTTAATACTGTTTATTATAGATGTTTCTGTAAGGTTGGCTAATTGATAAGTAGTTGCGTTGAGAAGTTCTTTATGAATAATTTCAGCGTAGAATTGTTTTCATATAATGCTAAAGTTATTAGTTGCTTTATCTATTTTTGTAATAGTAAAAAGCTGTTTTAATTTATTAATATCTGATGTAAGTTGCGACCAATTCAGTGTACTTTTAAATTTGAGGTGACTGATTTCGGTGGATATGCGTTGAAGAATTTTAGCTTTCCATTTTAAGAAGGTATCTATGGGTAAATTCAGTTGATAGCTTGCTTTAGCTATAAATTCGTTGATGTTGTTTTCGAAAGTCTTGTAACAGTAATTTGTAGTCATGCTTCTGACTGGTCTAAATTTTGTACCATAACTCATTAGTGTTTTTAGTTGATGGTTTTGTATGATATTCAGGTTGCCAGTAATTATGTGCTGGTGATGAGAATCTACGTAATTGCTGTAAATTGGTGTCTTACAATGTCATTCTGCAGTTTCATCTATTTCATGGTGGTTAGTAAGCAAGTTGCTTAAGGTCCTTTGATATTTAAATGCAATCATTGGTATTGTGTCAACTGCGGGGAAGTAATCTTTACAATCTCTGATGATTCTTGAGAAATGAATATTGTCAAACTGCGGATGCAGAAAATTGACTTTAAAATAAATTTTGCGTTGAGTGAGACTATTAGAGAGTCTGAAAAGACTAAAATCAAGAATCATGTCTTTAATGATTTGTATGTCGTCGTAGCTTTCTTGAATGAATTTTTTTAGTTTGATAAGGAATTTATTAGTACAGGAGTGTAACCAGTTGAGAAGTTTCTTGGGAAAGCAGTCCGAGTCAAAAAAACATTTCAATTGTTTTTTCAATGCAAGTGTATCCAAAGTGGATAAAAATCTCGCATTATTTTTTATTTTGCTTCCTCTTTTTCCTCTCTGCGTTTTGTTGCTGTAGAGCTTTGGCTGAAAATAGACTTCTTAGAAGTATCTCTATGACTATGTATATAAGTGTTAAGTCCATAAAGTGAACGTTGTTTTAGTATATAGAGAGATTCCTAAAAAATTCATGTTTTGTGATTGGGTATTATATCTAGTATATATATACACTTTGGTACTGTCAATTGGAATAAAATGGGAGGTGCACTATTAGATGTTATAGCAGTTTCCATATACAAAATTTCAACGTTCTACATCGTTTTTGAGATAGGCGAGATACATACATACGTTCGGAGATCGCTAAAAAATCCATTTTACCGTCCATTATGGAATAAAGAGTCCTTTACCCTGTCCGTACGTAGAGACGTCACGCAACAAAATAGTTAGAATGGATTCCGGAACAATCAAAATTGATGTTTCCATTGAAATTGGAAAACCGAAATTTTTAGCGGTTTCAATATGTCCTTCACTTTGTACAAGGAAATAAAAATCATGATATATATTTTAACATAAATCATTTTTCCTTTATTTATTTATGAAGACTTGCAGCGTTATTTTCAACAATATAAGTGGTTTTTAAGGTTTTAATATCTCAATACTTAAAATCCTTTGTTTTTTACTTCCTTGCGCGAAGTAAAGGAGGTATTGCAATCACGAAACATTCCGGGTACCATATTTCAACGAAAATGATAATATATTTTGGTGTGACATCTATACGTAAGGACAGAAATGTCTCTTTTTCCCCAAACGAAAACTGTTTTAAAATAGATTCAGAAGAGATTTTTTGGTGGCTACTGTACGTAAGTATGTACGTACGTATGTATGCATATATATCTCGCATAACTAAAAAACGAGTAGCCTCAGAACGTTGAAATTTTGTATATAGAACTGCTTTAACATATAATTGTGCGCCTCCCTTTTTGATCGCAATAGGGCGCACCAAATATATATAAATATATATAGATAGATATCCACTCTTACTCGGCTCAGTGAGCTCATTTTTTTATTCTTATACGTTGGTAAATTGTGCATTTTTTGCTTTAAAAATGATTCAGTTACGTTTTTATTATCTTCTAGTTAAGGTTTTTATGCCTTTAGTTAATCTGCATGCAGTAGTTATAGAATTATCTACAATTTAAAAGTTGTTTTTTTAGCTAAGCCTATTTTTTTTTAACCATAGCAACCACATTTTTTTACATTTGAAACTTAGCAGAATAGTGAATTAAGTAGTTCTGCACCTTCAGTGTCTTTTTACCGAGTGGGACCAAAAGGAAACTTTTAGTTTTGTGCACCGAAAAATCTGCCTTCTTGCCGGCTGGTCGAATGGCTTGTTTTTGCGTAGGAACTGTAATTTTAATATTAAAAATTATTAAATGATTTTTTAAACTGTTTTAACTGTATTTGGTGTTTTATGCTTTTCTATACCTTTCAATTCTGAATGAAACTATTTTGAGTTTTCATGTATTTTTGACTTGCTGCGAAGTGAGAATTGAGTCGCCTGAATGAGAAATATATCTCTTATGAAATTCGAGGAAATACGTTTAAATGAAATGCAAGAAAAATATTATATTTAATAATAGGCCATACAAAGCAAAAAATATATAAAATTTAATGAGAGTCCATACAAGGTAGTCATGCGGTGTCAACATCAGTTTTTTTTTTTATTATTATTTATTTAAGGAGAAAATTTTGTTATAAACAACAGATATTTATAATTTTAACTAATAAACAACTAATATAAAAGAGTGTTTTGAAAATGGCTAAAATTTTCAAATTTAAATCCGAAAACCTTCTCACTTCTTTGAGGATTTTAAAGCCTCCCGATATTCCGCCTTTTTTTTTAACACTTCTCTTTCGGCTTACCTTTTAGAAAGGTGCGAACTCCATTTCGTAAGCGTAAAACAAATAGCAGCAGTTCAAAAGCTGGCCGAAAAACTTTTCCTGCACAGCAGGTCCATGAGAAAACATTCCAAGAATAACACTCGAAGTTCGAATGCCGCCGCTCGAAGAGAAAGGAGAAGGGGGGAAGACAAAGAACAGAGAAGAAATAAAACAAGAAAAACAGAAAGAAAAAAGTGTTTGTCCGCTCTTTTGGAGGACTATATTTAACGCCTGCGACTGACGTCTGAAATTAACCGTCTGCCGAAGAAAAATAGTTCTACTTGAAACATAATTTTCAAAGAGTGTTAGGATACACAAACACCATACGAAATAAAGTATATAGATATATAAAATATTCTACTTTAAGCGAACGCTCAAGAAAGCATGATTTTTTTTTTATGTATTATTATTATTTTCTCTATTTTAACAAATTCGAGTTGAGTTTTTCTTATGTTTTCATAAGCGTATTTTAATCTGTTATGCATCCAAAGTAATCGAAATTTTTTCCGGAAATATCTCGGTAAGATTTCCTGCAGAAAAACGAAGAATAAAAAGGAAATAGTATAGCATAGTTATTCCAAGCCGTTAAAAGTTTCATATATAAATGCAACTTAGAGGATATGCATATAACACGGGAGTTGCTAGCACGAGTCGTTAGGTTTTACGCTCAGGATATTTTATGATTGGATTGGAAATGGGCAAAATTTTTTAAACGTTGTTATACCAAAGTATTTAACATATTTCTAAGAGATTTTAAAACTTTATAGCCGAGTTGCTGTATATGATTCTAAAGAAGAAATAAAAAGGAAGGAAGACATTTAATTTTCACTTATCTGTAAATGTTTCGAGTTAAAATAAGATTTGACGTCTGCATTTAATTGAACAGAAATTTAAAAAATACAGTTTTTAAATACAACTATATTTATTAAAAAGAATGCAAGGAAATTTACCGAAGAAACGTGTGTAATAAAATTTTTGTATGTTGAGGTTGATTTATTTCAATGCGATTTGAAAAAATGCAACATGCTCCCATAAAGTAATCAAACAAATAAGTAGCTAAGCAATAAAAGTTTTAAGAAAAGTAATAAAATCTGAAAGGGTTCGCCTAAAAGGGTTTGTTAAGACTTTTGACGCTATCGCTCAGCTAACCAGACTGCTGTAGCATTCAGTCCAACTAACACCTTTTTTTTTTTTTTTTTTTTTTTTTTTTTTTTGTCCAAAGGGGCTTTGTCCCTTAAGGACTATTGTTTTCGTTTTGCGATTTTGCGTCGGACTCATAAACGTCGGTTCACTTTTCAAACTGTTGCCACAAAATGTTAGATTCCTGCATTATATTTGAAGAAATTAAATAATGAAAAATCTGCATAAATGATTGTCTATTTCTCGCATTGTGATAAAACAATGGTACATAGAGCCATCGAATTTTGAATGACGAAATCCTACTGCGAATATGGGCATCTGAAATCCCAAATTTGGAATTTTATTCTAGATTTTATATTTTGTAAAACATTAACGAATTTTTGATTTACAAACTCAATGCTTTAAAAGCGAGAAATGGCAACATTATATAGAAAAAAAAATACTTTTATCTCCAGCTCGCGAGACTGTGTATATCGGAAATTCTAAAGATATGCTTAATTTAACATTATTTTGCGATATTGCTCTTGAACTGAATTTTATGGTTTAAGTGCAAAGAACATGATAGTTAATAAATAAAGGTAACACTCAAAACGTTAAAAAAACGCCCCTTTGGACGTAATTTAAAATCTGAAACATTTCATTTTTTTTTTTTTTTTTAGTCCAAAGGGATTTGAATCCCTAAGGACTAATAGTTTCGTTTTGGCATTTTGCGTCGGACTCATAAATGTCGGTTCACTTTTCAAACTGTTGCCACAAAATGTTAGAGTCCTGCATTATATTTGAAGAAATTAAATAATGAAAAATCTGCATAAATGTATGTATATTTCTCGTATTTTGATAAAACAACGGTACATAGAGTCATCGAATTTTGAATAACGTAATCCTCCAACGAATATGAGCATGTGGAAGACCAAATTTGAAATTTGAAATTTGTTTTATGATCGATTTCCTATTTTTTAAAACTTTGACGAATTTTTGATTAACAAACTCAAGGATTTCAAAGCGAGCAATGGCAACGTTGTGCAGAAAAAACATTTTTATCTCCAGCGCGTGAGTCTCTGTATCGGAAATTCTAAAGATATGCTCGTTTTAAAACTATTTTGCGATATTGCTGTTGCACTGGATCTTATGGTTTAAGTGCGAGGAACATGATATTTAATAAAGAAAGGTAACACACAAAATGTTAAAAAACGCCCCTTTGGACGTAATTTAAAATCTGAAACATTTCAGTTTTTTTTTTTTTTTTTTTTTTTTTTTTTTTTTTTAGCTTTATTATTAAGCAATCAACAGGAAAAGTACAAAAATTTTAAAAGCAGCATAGCAGTATATGTTTAGAATTTCCAACGGAGTGTTAAGTGCTGGAAGATACTTTTTTTTTTTTTTTTTTTTTTTTTTGTCTTTTCTTAGTTTATCCTATCGATGTTCAGTTTTCTTATTAAGATGGCTTTACAAAACTTTTTTGTCTTTTTATTATTAACTTTTTTGTATGTTTACTTTATTTATTAAATATCACATTCTTGGCGATTACGCTACATAAAATTCGATTCAACAGCAAAATCACGAAATACTTAAAAACAGCATAGATAGTCTCACGTGCTGGAGATAAAAATGTTTTTTTTTTGGACAGTGTTGCCACTGCGCTTTGAAATCGATGAATTTGTTAATCAAAAATTCGTTAAAGATTTACAGTTAGGAAATAGACAACAAAGCAAATTCCAGCAACCCAGACGGTATACTGGCTAGGGAAGCCTATTGCGATACCGAAGGGCCCTGGTTCGAATCCTGGGAAAGGCGTGGATATTTGTAAATAAATAGTGTCTTTGCGGCATGAACTCACTATAAATACATGGAGAGTCGAAAGGGATCTCAAGAGGTGATGGTAGGGGAAGAGGGGTGGGAGACCTTTGGTCTCTTCCCCACCCGGAGTGCTCCCCATCAGAACTCGGGGGTGGGGTAACTGAGCGGAGTCGTACTGTCACCTGTATAGTGTTCAAAACTCTAGCTAACGACAGGTGCAGTCTTGCTGTCCTTGCCACGATAAATTTCGTGGTCTTGTTCTGATATCACTGTGAGATAAGTCACAACAACAACACAACACACAAATCCGGAATTCAAAATTCGGGCTTCCAGGTGCCCATGTTCGGATGGAGGACTAAGTTATTCAAAATTTGACGGCTCTAGGTATTGTCGTTTTTTTCATAGTGCGAGAGACATGCATGCTTTCCTGTAGATTCTTCATTATCTGATTTTTTTAAATATAATTCGGGGGAATAATATTTCGTGGCAACAATCTGAAAAATTAAACAACGCATATAAGTGTTACGAGACTAACATCCCATGCGAGAATAATGTCCCTTTTGTGCTAAAAAGTGAAAAAATAAATGTTTGTTTAAAAAGAATGGCACCTCAACTCTTTTTACAGCTTGTTTAAATTGGTTATTTTACGTTTGCATCTCAAAATGCGGGAATCATTTTCATTTACTGAGAAGACATTGTATAAAAAATTTGCTTCGAAATGGGATAATGTTATAACATTAAATTTTGCTACGAGTTAGTTAAATCTACTGCCCAAACGTTAAAGATAATTCGAACTACATAGATGATGCATCGTCAACGCCAAGTGTTCTAGTGGTACTTCAGCTTCAAAGAATGAGGAAAATGAGGAAAAATTCGTTCTTTAGCAAAAGCTGTTTGACGTGTGGCAACTCGGCAACTTCCATACATGCCTGGAATAAGCAAAGAAAGGTATAGGCTGATTTTAATTGAAAAATGAGGAAAGTTTGTACTCCATTTCCGCCTTGGATTTTGGCAGAATAGCAAAAAGGATGGCGGGAAAGCTTGTTATGAGGATTTACTAACAATTGCGAAACAGACAGCAATTTATTAAATTGTATCATAGCGGGATACCAGACCTGTCTACATTGCGACCCAGAAACGAGAAGACAAATTGCACAGTGGGAAAGGACCGTCTTCTCTCAAACAAAAATACGCACACACACACACACACACACACAGAAAAAAAAAAAAAAAAAAAAAAAAAAACTCCTGGTGTCGAAATGATGTTGTTTGCAATAAGGTGATGTCGATTGCATATTTTGATCGCAAAGGACATACGTTCACCATAAAGGTGATGTTGATTTCATTTTTTGACGACAAAAGACTTATTGACCATGACTTTATCCGTGGAAATGAATCACTCATTCAGCTTTTTTACAAGGGGATACCTCTTTTGATTAAGAAACAGGATAAGGTGAGTTAGAAAGGAACTTTTTGTTCTGGGCAATGGTTTCTTTTACTCGATAAATCTAGGTGCCATGCAGCATTGTCTGTATAACAATATCTTGCTAAGCATTCAGTTGTAGTGATAAATCACCACCCTATTCTCCCGATTTATGTTTCCAGCTGATATTTTTCCTTTTTTCGAAGCTTATGATACCCGTTAAAGACCAGAAATTTGAAAACGTCGCAAATATTAAATAAGGTTTTTCTCCCGCCTTCTTCATTAAGAAGCGAGTGTGCTGACTACTACACCTCCACCACACTCGGCGCGTATTCGAAACGTCTGTGGTTCGAGTACCGGCGAGGTCACTGCTCATTTTTCATCTCTCCTGCTTCGAAATAACCTAATCTCTTACAACTAAATCAAATGTTACGCGTATTTTGGAAACGGTTAGTTCCGACGACTATAAACAGTGTTTCAATGGTCTAAAGAAATATTGAAAAAAATACATAGAATCTTTTGGTGATTATTTTGAAAGAGATAAATTTATTTGAAGATTAGTTATCTTTTTCTTTTTTATTAAAAACTGTCCGGCTGCTTTATGGGCGCAACTTGTGTGCTTGACCCCTAGTTTCAAATTTTTTACATTTTCCCAGAACCCTTTTAAGTCAAAGCAAGTGTACAGGATTATTTCAAGAAATACTATAAAGAAACTAGAACGTTAAAGTGTACCAGAAATTACGAATGCTACATTCGCGCTACATGCGCAATTTTCTGGTGGAATTTAACTAGATAATATAGGTACTCCAAGTGAAACTAAATTGCAGCAATGTTATCTTTATCCAGTCACAGTTTTATGAACGGTCAAAAGGAGGAATTTTTCTAAAGTTTTGATTTTAAAAAGTTTAACTAGTTTTTCAGTTAGGATTCGAAAGATTGAAATGATAGAAAAGGCGGGAACATCCTGGTGTTCAAATTCGAAACTTTATATGTATAAAAAAGTTGAGAAATTTCAAATTAAAGTGAAATTTCTGTTTTTTAGGGTGAAATAAAACTAAATTTTTTCTATATACAAATGAATTTTAATCAGGCAAATATCTTCCATGCTCTTCGATGACCTTTTACCATCGTTGTGGTATCTTCATGATTTCGCGTTCGTAAAACTTCTGGTCTTTATCAGCAAACAACTCAGCCAAGTGCAGTTTGACGTCATTGTTACTAGTGAAATTTTTAGCATTTAAGAAGTTTCGTAAACTTTGTTCCAAATGTCGGGATACTAGTGCGGGCTTTCTTCCCAATATCTGTAAGTGTTGTTATCTGCAAGAAGCGTCTTTAAATGTAAATAATTTAAGATGTATTTAAGTACTAAAAATGTATTTTCCTGTATTGTCTACATAAGAGCAGAAGCGATAAAAACAAAACTTTACAATGCTATCGATGATTATGTCAAAAACAACAACAACAATAAGAAATATGTATATATATATATATATATATATATATTAAAAAAGAAAGAAAGAAAAAGAAAAAAGAAATAAAAAAAGAAAAATAGTGATATAGTTTTAACGTGTTATAATTAAAATTTTTCTCTAGAAATAAAAGTAGAATTATAATTTTTTTCTCTACAGTTCTTTCTGACATCTTTTGCAGTTATTTGTTTGCATATCAAGAGGGATAAGAAATTCAGGGACCGTTAACAGGGGGACCGCAAAAGTTCTAGCTACACCACTGACTTCGGTCAGCTTTTTCATTTGAAATTTTCAGCTTTCATAGGTAACGGCGTCGTTGCGTTGAGCATTGCTCTGTACTGTAAAATCCCAAAATAACAGAAAACGTAAGAATTTTTTTTTATACTCGAAAAGTGTAGGTAGTAGCACGATGCCGTTTTCACAAATATGTACGGAAAAACGAGTTTTATGTAACGGAAACTTTTATTGCTAGAATAGTTCCACTTCCCATCAACAGGTGGCGCTGTAGCGATTCCCTGAGAGCTGGCGTTTCGTACGGGACTCTGCGATGATCTTTCAGGGCCAACTTGAAATTGCATCCTTTAATATCCAGATGACTAGAAACTGAAATCAACGAATTTCGAGAGACGTCATGAATTTGCAAACCGGGATTTTCAACGGATATAAAACGGACCGGATTGCCTGGTATAAGTCCTATAGACTGAGTAGAGTACATGGAAGTGTACATGGAAGTGTAAATGCAAATAATTGCTGCATATCCCACACGCTATGGTGGAAATCCCTTGCATCTGTTAAAAATGATAGCTTGAAGTGGGTTCGCTACATCATTGGTTAATCATTGGATCCCTTTTTCTTATCAAAGTAAATCGTGATGCAGCATTCCGTGGAAGGGAAGCATCCATAATGTAACATTTATGCAAGGTGGAACGCCTTCGCGCATGTTTTGCTAAACATATATCTATTGCAATCGAAATTTGAGGATGACAGTTCCTAGATCGCTTTTTCGAGCACACGTTGCCATCAAGGTCTCCAGAAGTCACACCTTGTGACTTTTGGAGTCTATTCAAGTCACAGATGTAGAGAATTATGCCGAGGTTAATGGTTACACTGAAAGAAATTTTTCGTCCCCACGTGGCATGAATTAAAGCTGAAATCTTTTCGATGTTGTGCAGTGTCGTATTTGACGGCTATTACCATGAATGATGGCCGCCATACCGAACATTTGTAATCCGAGCTAGAATACGAACAGTGCTGCGCAACGGAAGCACCACCTGTCGATGAGAAACGTAACTATTCTGACAGTAACTAGTTATTAAAAGAAGTCCCATGTTTTCTATCCATTCCTGTAAAAATTACGTCATACTATTATATATATTTTTCAAATTATTGAATTTTTACTCTTTCTGTTCCGATTCAATCACCCGGTAGATAATGTTTAAGTTGGCTAATTTGATGAATAAAACAAAAGAGAATCGCTCCTACATGTCCATAGCCTTGAAAAATGATGTTTTGTTCTTTATAGACTTTCAGCCTATCGTTTTCAAGTTTAAAACTCATCTAGATAAGTGTCATAATCTGATGAAGCTTTTGATTTTATAATTGCACACCAGCGACAGAACGGTAAAACCGCTGAACACTGGTAATTCCGTCCGGGGTTCGAATCCTGGCGAACAAGCTGGCTGCATAAGCGTTTTTGTGTTTTTTCCCATGTGTAACGGGGCCCCACCAGCGTCCGAGCGTCTAAGTCGCTGAACTGCGGTAGTTCGGTCGGGGGCTCGAACCCCGCGAACGGGCTGGCTGCACGGGCGTTTTCGTGGTTTCGTCATTTGTAACGTGAATAAAAGCCAGTTTCCTTTAGAAAGTCTTCCTCGAAGGCATCTCTTTCCTTAGGCAGATAGCCCTCGAGGCTTTGCCACAATCACATAAGCCAAATGAAACCCATGTGTATACGAACCAGTTTTCCTTGGAAAGTTCTCCACTAAGGCATTCCTCCTCTCAGGCAGATAGCCTTCGAATGGTTTGCCATAATGAAATAAACCAAACCAATAAAAAACTGGTTTTGTAATTAGCCTTTATACATGGTGTAGGTACCTTTAAAGTTGCTTGAACTACCAAAAAAGATGACGGCGCCTTTATAACATAGCATTTTTGTAAGGTTAAACCTAATTTCTCATAATTTGATCAAGTGTTTAAACTTCCTAAAATCGTCAAATTATCGTCCCGTCTTAGATTTCATAAACACGAAGGCTCACCGCCGGCCGATCGGTAAAGTCGCTTAACTTTGGTAGTTTTGACCTGGGTTAGATTCCAGGCGAACGGGCTAAATGCATTTGGGTTTTTCGTGTTTTTCCCCATGTTTAAACGTGTATACGAGTCTGTTTCCCTTAGAAAGTTCTCCAGAAAGGCATCTCTTCCCATAAGCAGATAGCTCCTGCGTGCTTTGCCATAATTAAATAAACCAAAACAAATCTACAAATACTAAGTGTTTACAACTATAATAAAAGCAACTAACTTATGTGTACTTCGAGCTGATGGTTTACAAACTAAAGCATTAACAAAATTTAAAATCCGTTTCTTAGGCTGAGACCACAGCAATGCCTAAAATATTTACTAATGAAATATTAGGTTAGAAACTAAATTTGGCTGTAATTTAAACACGACTGGTGGTGACTGGTGACTGAGGGCGGGGACACTTGATGTCCAACATAAGTAAACAGGTGTACGTCCCACACTTTCTCCAATCCAGAGCAACAGCTCCCAAGAGTAACAAGAGAGCCGCCCCGGAAGTTTATATATTTTAAGTACAAGATCTTGCATAGCTATTGGTTTTTACGTTGGTTATAATCGCGCTTGTAGTACAGAGTGTCATCCTCGGCATTCACATAGAATTATGAAACATAGCATATATACATACACCATGGAACTATACATAACTTACAATATATACATACAACATCGACTTGCAATACATACATACACATAACACAGGATTTAAAAGTAAACATATAAAAGAATTAAACAAAAAATAGTGCTTATTGCTGCTTTGTCATAACGGCATTGTTATGACAAAGGCATTGTTATTCTATATTGTACTGCTGTTATTTCATAATTTAAAGTTTTTAACAGTTAAAAAGAAAGAAAAAAAGTTCATAAGTTCATTAGTTAGTCATGTTCAGCTGATGTAAGCATTGTCGTTGCCGAGAACGTTCAGTAAATTGTGGGGAAAAAAATAATAATAATAAATTTTAAATAAATAAATAAAATAAATAATAGAATAAACTTCGTTATGAAATGATAACTTAGTCAATACTTTAATTTATCTTGGCTGACTATATCTTGTCGCATCTCTGTTATTATATTGATACTTCTACAGATATCATTAATCGATTTAAACACGATTTCTAAACGGTGTTCATTAACAAAAGTCAGAAACTCAAGGTAAAAGCACAAAGCCGGGAAAAATACGAAAGATGCATCGCCACTGGCTGATTTGCCAACATTCTTTTTCTAATCTTATATCCCCGCTCGTTATTTAAACTCGCTTAATTTCTATTTTCTGGTGGCGTCAGCAGAAAAGAAGAAATGCGAGAAATATTTAGTACAAAAATTAACATGTTTAGTAAGTAATACTGTAACATAATAAACAAATTTAAGATAATAATATAATAGTGTATAATTATATAATTATCTAACAAGCTCGGTTAAATTTGGCCATTTGTTATTATAAACTAATACTGCAGCATTCTAGTATTCACGTAAGATTTATGTTTTATATTTGTAAAAAGATTTAGTACATGCAAGAACTAATCTTTTTACGAACATCAAACATAAATCTTACGCTAATAAACTATGCGCGTCCAGCCCCCAAAGAAGGCACTTGCTTGCCTTCGGAATCAAATAAAAAAATATTTTTATTTTGGTATACCTGAAGGATATGTTAAGTGTATGTGTTTTAGCATATATGTAATTTTTAATTGTTAGCCCAAAGGGGAAATTTGCCCAGAAGGGCTATTCATTTCGTTTTGGCATTTTGCGTCGGTCCACGATAAATGTCGGTTCACTTTTCAAACTGTTGCCACCAAATATTATTGCTCTGTGTTATATTTAAGAAAACTAAATAATGAAGAATCTGCATAAATGTATGTAAGTTTCTCACATTGTCATCAAAGAACGGTAGAACCATCCAATTTTGAGTAACGGACGTTTCCACCGGAATACGGGCATCTGGAAGCCCAAATTTGAAATTTGGAACTTGTTTTATTATCTATTTCATATTTTGTAAAACTTTAAAGAATTTTTGGTGAAACTTTGGATTATGGCAACTTGGCGATTTTTTTGGCGAAAATTTGGCGACCAACCCTGCTACAGCAACCTGCAAGTTTTTTTCTGGACGCCATTTTGTTTTCACGAAGTAAAGGCATGTTTTTTTTTTTTTTTTTTTTTTTCCCAACATTTTTCTCAATAATCTGCTAGCCAAATTACGCTTATACTAGAACTTTTATGGAACAAAAGTGCTTAATCATGACGAAAATTAGGTGGAAAATTGGGAGAAAGTGCAGAATCGCCCATTGCTTGCCGCGTTTTTAAGAATTGCACTTACACGTTATCCATGTACACGTCGACCTATTTTCACTTAAAAAACATCCCAGAATTGCACAAAAATGGCATTGCGCACATTCTTGACTTTATTCATGTACACATCGACCTATTTTCACTTAAAAAGTCAAAGAAAATTGACAAAAATCCAATTCTTCTTACTCTTGTAAAAAGCGCTAAACGAGTAAGTGGGCGATTCTGCACTTTAGCTTTCTAAGTGCTTATTAGCTAAAATCATGATCGTAATTTTCCGAAAAATGTCACATTACATGTCTCTTCATCTCTCATTTCTCTGAGATAAAATAATCTGTGATTCGAACTGCGTACTTTTCAGATTATTGCTAAAGTCCTACCTAGTAACCTTTATCGCCTTACCAAAATGTCGTCAATCTAACTTTATCGTCAACCATATTCCAAAGATTAGCCGAATTTTTTGATTAACAAACTCAAGGATTTCAAAGCGAGAAATGTCAACATTGTGCAGGAAAAACATTTTTATCTCAAGCGCGCGAGACTGTGTATCGGAAATTCTAAAGATATGCTCTTTTTAAATTATTTTACAATATTGTTGTTGAATTGAACTTTATGCTTTAAGTGCGAAGAACATGATATTCAATAAATAAAGGTAACACACAAAACTTTAAAGAGCGCCTTTGGGCGTGATATAAAATTTGAAAACTTTCAGATTTTTCTGTATTATTAATTTTTAATTCTACTTGTAAACCGCAGGTCAAATATTTAAACACAAAATTACTGATCTAATTAATTCATATGCAACCTTTACCCATTCCACAAAAGTATTTTGTGGATTCTCCTGAAATGTGCTATTTTTAAAGTTGCCCTTTAGCCATGCGTCTCGCACATCTGTTAGTTCAGCATGGGTTTATTTTTCTCGGCATAACATTATGTCCTCAGTGTTGGAAACTCTCCGCATCAGAGCGCACTCACAAAGCACAGAGCTCGATATAGAAGCTGAGTATATAATATCTCGTGTCGACCAGTCTATTGTTTGCACAATGCAGCCACGGAAATAACACCGAAAATGTAACGGGAGTCCTTGCTGTGCCATTCTGGTATGACACCCCAGGGTGATATGTCTAGGTGGTGGTAGTCGGGGTAGTGCAGGTGTCAGACAAGAGAGATTCGTTTCAATATTATATGCGCGCAATTATGAACATAGGGTGTAATTTCTGTTGCGTGAACATTAATACCTTTCAGAAAACACGCTGCGTTTTTCATCCCTCGCAGTCAGGGGTTGTCTTTCTTGTTTCTCTCCCCCCCTTTTTTTTTTTGGTTTGATTTGTATTTTTATTCCTGGCGACACAGAGTGAGATACATAGAAACTAAAAAGCCAGGTGGTTTTCCGATTTCGTCATATGCTTCTTTCTTTAATAGAGCTTCGATTTTTCAGATTTATTTCATTTTTCTTTTTTTCCTCTCTCCTGTTAGTCTCAAGTCAAGTCACATTACGCTATCATCCATTTTTCATCCACGCAGTTCGATATGTGTTGCCATCAGAGTTTAATTTCTAAAATTAAATGCACTAGAAACCTAGGAAAGCCGTCAAAAACGATGTAGAAAAGTAAACAAGTAATAATGAATGACACAATAATTCATGCTTTAATTAAAATTAAATAAAATGTAAAGAAATTAAGAAAAATATTCATACATTAAACGAATGATATATAAAGGAATTAAAATATAATAAAAAGGAAATAAAATGAGAAATACAAACGAAAAGTGAACAAATAATCAATAAATTAAAAAAAAATCAAAATCAAAGAAAATAACAATAATAAAATAAATCTGAAAGGTTTCAGATTTTAAAATACGTCCAAAGGGATGTTTCTAACGTAACCTTTATTTATTAAATATCATGTTCTTCACACTTGAACTCTAAAATTCAGTTCAACAGCAATATCGCAAAATAATTTTTAAATGAGCCTATCTTTAGAATTTCCGATACACAGTTCCGCGCGCTGGAGATAAAAAGTTCCCCCTTCCGTAGAGTGTTGCCATTGCTCCATTTCAAATCTTTCAGTTTGTTAATCAAAAATTCGTTAAACTTTTACAAAATATGAAATTATTAAAACAAATTCCAAATTTGGGCTTCCAGATGCTCATATTCGAGTGGAAACGTACATTATTCAAAATTGGATGGCTCTAGATACCGTTGTTTTATCACATTGTGAGGAACATGCATACATTTACGTAGATTCTTAATTATTTTATTTCTTTAAATATATTACAGGGCGCTAATATTTGTTGACAACAATTTGAAAAGTTAATCGGACATTTATAGTGAACCAACGCAAAATGCCAAAACGAAAATAATAGTGCTTCAGGGCAAATTGCCACTTTGGATTAAAAAGTGAATAAATTAGTAATAAAATCAATAAATATAATTAAGTAGGATTAGTGTGAATAAAAAAATGTTCGATGGAAGTTGGTTTTGGTTTTATTAGATTACAGCAAAGCACTCGAGGGCTATCTGCCTTAAGGGAGGGAGGACTTCCTAAGGGAAACTGGCTCGTATACACGTTTCACATGGGGAAAACCACGAAAACGCCCATGCAGCCAGCCCGTTCGCGGGATTCGAACCTCGGACCGAACTACCAATGTTCAGCGACGTTACCGCTCGGCCGCTGGTGGTCCTCGATGGAAGTTGAAAAAGGAAATGAGCCCTAAAACCAAAAATTGAAACAATATAAAAACATAGCAGTAATATAAAATATTGGGGATTCAATAGTAATAAAAACAGTTCTTAATTATATATTAAGTGATGACATCTAAAAATGTCCATTTACAGTTGTATACGCTAGTTTAAAAAATCTGATGTGGGCACCACATGGCTTCCTTGTAAGGCCTATTAAATCATACACACTTTTTGATCCGTTTCGTTTAAACTTATTTCCTCGAATTTCATTAGAGATATGTTTCTCACTCACTTAATTTAGTTATCATTTCGCAACAAGACAAAAATACTTAAAAACTTCAACTTCATTAAAAATTGTAAAATACAGAAAAACATAAAACACTAAATACGGCTAAAAAGTTTAAAAAAAATTATAATTAAAAATTAGTCTTTCTACACAAAAACAAGCAATTCCGCCAGCAGGCAAGAAGACAGATTTTCGGTGCACAAAACTGAAAATTTACCTGTGATCCCACGCGGCAAAAGGACACTAAATTTGGTGCAGAAACTGACTTATTTCGCTATTCCACTGAGAGATTCAATTGTAAACAAATGGCGATTTTGAAAAAAAAAAAAAAAAATCTGAAATGTTTCAGATTTTAAATTAAATCCAAAGGGGCGTTTTTTAACATTTTGTGTGTTACCTTTCTTTATTAAATATCATGTTCCTCGCACTTAAACCATAAGATCCAGTGCAACAGCAATATCGCAAAATAGTTTTAAAACGAGTATATCTTTAGAATTTCCGATACAGAGACTCACGCGCTGGAGATAAAAATGTTTTTTCTGCACAACGTTGCCATTGCTCGCTTTGAAATCCTTGAGTTTGTTAATCAAAAATTCGTCAAAGTTTTAAAAAATAGGAAATCGATCATAAAACAAATTTCACATTTCAAATTTGGTCTTCCACATGCTCATATTCGTTGGAGGATTACGTTATTCAAAATTCGATGACTCTATGTACCGTTGTTTTATCACAATACGAGAAATATACATACATTTATGCAGATTTTTCATTATTTAATTTCTTCAAATATAATGCAGGACTCTAACATTTTGTGGCAACAGTTTGAAAAGTGAACCGACATTTATGAGTCCGACGCAAAATGCCAAAACGAAACTAATAGTCCTTCGGGATTCAAATTCCTTTGGACTAAAAAATTGTTCTTTTCCTCCCTTTCTATTGGCCTGACTGACAAAATTTAACTTGCACTTTTCATGCCTCGAAAGCGTGACATAGGATATATATTAGATTTATATATAGCAGTTGTTCTGACATAAAATTGGGCTATTTCTCAAATGACATACTAATTGTTTTCCATATTTCGGTTCTACAACTCAAATTACGCTAAAGTGCCAATTTTCGTAAAAATCGCGCAAGTAATTTTTAAAAAATTATCTCTCAAAATGTTAGCTCCTCAATGTTAACTGAATTTGGTAAATATTTATTAATATCTCTTTTTTTTAATTAAACTTGTTTGATTCCCTTTTCCACAAATCGAAATTTAGCTTCAATTCGAATAAATTCTCAGCTATTTTCTGATTTGTTTTAAAAATTTGTATTTTTTAGTAATTTTTATAAATTTTTCTAAAACATTTCTGAATTACAACCTATCAAATTTTTACTATCTTCTTAAAGTAGAGGTATTTCTAGGCACACCTACAAAAAAATTAGAGATTTCTATTCAAAACGTTGAAACGTATACGTGAAATTATATATCGGCCTCTTTTGAATTCAGCATATTGGTAAAAAGGGATAATGACGCCAAATATGCTTAACGCACTTTGTTGAAATTATTTAAAAGTATCAACGAAGCACCTTTTTTTGGTCCATGCATAGTGAAAAAAGGGAAATGAAATATATAAAATTAAAAATTTCGTCAAGTGAATTATTCTTGTCGCAAACTGAAAACGTACGGCAAGATAAATTTAAAAATTTCTTGCTAAGTTTTTCACCAAATTTAACAAAATTTAATGTTTGGGCATAATTTGAGTATAGAAGCGAAATATTGAAAAAAAAAATCCGCATGCCACTTCAGAAAAATCCGATTTTGTGTTAAAATACCTATGTTAAATAACCTAAAATATGTTTCAAGTCGCGCTTTCGAGAGACAGAAAAGGCATGTTAAATTTCGTCAATCGGGAAAGTAGAACGGGAGCTATAGAACTGTGCCCCCTTTTTTCGTGCAAGTAAAAGTAAGTAGTAAGGCCGTAAGTAGTTTTCGTGCAAGTAGGTAAAGTTATTGCACTACATTAGTGTCACACGTAACTAAACATTGTTCCTTATATTGCAATGGGTTTTAGAACCACAAATTTTAGGTAATCAGTTGGAGCACAGGATGTAATGTAAAGCGGGATGCAATACTTACAGACATTAGATTCTGATATTCAGTTATGTAAAATTATTCAAGAACGTAATTTGAATTTCCACCGTAAAGATATTTTAAAATTTCAGACACTCTCTACCAAAAGAGAATGTGATGAACTTGCAAATATAAAACTATGCAATTTAATTATAAAAAATTGAAAATGCAAGAACGGTGAAAGATAAACACAATTAATACCGTTAGAAACAGAATTTAAATACAATGGAAAAAAAAAGAATAGTGAATATAATTATGCAAGATTATCCAAAGCGTAAAGTCTCAACTTTTATAGTTTAGCTATTATAATGTTTTGCATACTAAGTACCAATTAATATAATTGAACATAAATTTGACTACACTACAATTAAATTTGATACAATGCAATTAATATAATTAAAAATAAAATTAAAATATAATACTCGTGTATATAAAATAGTAATTAGACCCAATTATGACTTTAATAGGTTTAGGTACAGAAAGTTGTTCAAGAAATAAAATAACTATAAATGTTTTTAAATTAACTGTTTCAAAATATTGTGTATAAAACATGACAATTTAGTACCAACACGTCTGGTACCGCCAAGTGAAATTGTCACAGTCTGTTCGTCCAAATCTGTGTACATAATCAGGAGTTGGGCAAATTTTGTGAAGAATTCTCTTTGATAAGACCTACTTTCTGTACACGTTTTACTTTTACGCTGATGGCTTGTGTAACTTTATAAAGTATCAGAAGTATCAGAAGTGGGCGCAGCCCGACCCAAGCTGCTCTCATGGTCATAAGAGGCTAACGCCCAAAAAACATACTAAGGACCAATTAACTTTACAAAGTATTTTTCTCCCTCCCTTAAAAATGTCTTCGTGGTGTAAAGGTAGTACACTCGGCGCGTTATTCGAGAGTCCAGGTTCGAGTCCCGGCAAGGGTATTGCTCATTTTTTACGTCTCCTGCTTCAAAATAACCTAATGACTCTAGAGTGGCGCCCGAACTAAAAGGCGGTGGATGATGATTCTTCACCACCAGGATTTGGCTACTGGGTCCCCTAATCTCCAGTCCCCCTTTAAAAGAGTGAGAATATAAGGGATTATCTCCCTACTTTCTACATGCCTTTGCGGCGTAACGGTAGTTCACTTGGCGCGTATTCTAGATGTCCGGGTTCGAGTCCTGGCGAGGGCATTATTCATTTTTCACCACTCCTGCTTCAAAATTACCTCATGACTCTAAAACTTTTACTTCGTTTTACAGTAATTTATATTACTGCAAAACGTAGATTTGATTAGACAAAGTCTGGTTAATCCGCATCCCGATCTGTACCTGACTAATTGGGAGTTGATTGTATCTCATTCCCCGTGCGTACTATCATGGTGTAAATGGTCAGCATATCCACCTACCATTCTAGACTATCCGCGATTCGAATTCCGACAAATGAATAGTTAATTTCTCATGTTTTCTACTCCAAAATGTCTGATGGTCATTACAGTAGATCTTGAATCCAAACGTGTGACGGACGATAATTCGTTATTAAATGGATTTGACCAACTGGATCTCATTTCTCTTCCCCAGTCGTCTTTTAGGTAGTCGGGTTTATAAGAAATTATTTTATTCTTTCGTAGTGTACGTGGTTAAGACGTCTAACAAATTTATAAGATCCAGCCTTCTTAGGTAGCATGCGATCAGACCAGGACTCTAAGAGACAACTTGTGAGTTTACGGTGTGTGTTATGAATACCATAGAGACAGGGAAAGGATGTAAAGAACCCTTTTGTTTATCCAAATAAAGTGTACCAAACGCATTAACTCACGCTTCCGGAAGCCAATAGCTTTAGCTTTAAACAAAGATAATGGATAAGCTAAAATTAATGAAATTTGAGTATAGAGTAACGGCTTCACAGTATAGCTGTGAAGCCGTTAGTATAGCTGTGAGACCAGTATGTGTAAGCTGGCTTTGGCCGAAATCGGCGTAAACAAGCTTAATGGCAAGAATAACTGAATGCCGCAGAATACTGATTGCTACAGAATCAAAGTTAGCTACGTGGCCTTCAAGCAGTCAGAACATGCTTTGAATTCCCCTTCCAAAACCTTACTTTAAGTACTCCCTTCTTTCTAACTAATCTGAACATCGCGCGCGCTGGAAATTTACTTTCTGGCAGGGAAATGGAAACGAAGCTTGACAGGAAAGTCCATAACATAAAATAACTGATTAGAAACTTAAATGAAACTCTATAACCAGAAGATCGGTGGTTCGTATCACGCAAAGGCAGATTTATTTTCACCTTTGGCTGCTGCGAAAAACTAGTAATCTACACTTATACATCCCAAACATTTTACGAAATCCTTTGACAAGAAGAAATGAGAAACTCGGCCTTTTTTACTACACCAACAAATGAACCCGCTTTGGTGAATTTTGAAGCCTCTGACATCATTTTTCAATTTACAATAAACTCTCATCATCTGGCCTCTGGGCTTTGTTTCCAAATATCCGGGTAAAATCTTATTTTATTCGGAAAACAAGAAACTCGAAGAAAGAAAGAGTGTCCTTTTCTGCTGTTTGGTTCTATGGGAGAATAATTTTCGGAGCTTTTATTTTTATGGACAGCCGTAAAACCACCTTTTACGATCCCCTTGATCCCTAATCCCGCGAAAAAGTCTGGAAGAGCGAACTTAACGGAAACCGACAGCGGTTTTGTTCTCTCGTATAACTGCGCGGTTACGGCTTGTTTGTGGGATTTCTTTATGTCCGCGCCGCCCAAGGTGACGTCTTATCCCTATTAAACGGTTAAGGATGTTGAAGGTGCATTTTTAACATTGTTCTAATTGATGCAAATACTTGCATTTATTAATTAGGAATTTGGAAATGATTATGCAAAACACATGAAGGCTACCTTCCTGAAAGCGAACATGCCTTCGTGAAAAACCTTTTAAGGAAATTTGACTTGCATTCGCGTTATATAGGGTGGCCCAGAAGTCACTTTGCATTTTGAAAATTAAATAACTTTTTTTTTCTATTAATATATTTCTTTTTCTCTTTTCAGAATTAAAAAATATAATCCCTGGAAATTTTTGACATGGATAAGTTTACAACAGAACAACGAGTGAAGATAATTGAATTTTACTTTAAAAATGGACGGTCAATTGTTGCAACGCAAAGATATGCGCCATTTTAATGTTCGACATCCCCCTAGTAGGCCTGCAATAAGGAACTTAGTGACGCGTTTTCAAGGTTCAATTAGTGCAGTCTTTAAAACCAGCAGGCTTTCAGAAACGAGTAAATTATGCTGTCAGGTTTCAGAGAACTGCAAGAAATGACAATGAGTTTATTCACAAGTTGATCATGGGAGATGAAGCTCATTTCCATTTGAATGGGCATGTGAATAAGCAAAAAATAAAAAAGAATTAATTAAATACAGTCATTTAAGAAAAAGTTATTTAATTTTCAAAATGTAAAGTGACTTCTGGGCCACCCTATATATTGGGTGGGGCGACTACGAAAGATCCCAGAGAATACCGTTGATCGGGATTTTAACCCGGATCGAATGAGCAATCTTCTGGCGGTCCTACCATTCGGTCGCCATCTAGGTCTGTTTGCTAATTGCGTTAAACTTATTTTTGCGTTTGTTTGCATCGGTTTTTATTTATCTGTTAATTTATTTCCTGTATTTTGTATAGTAATTTCATGTTTAGAGTGTATTTCGTTTAATTTTGAATTTATTGTCAAATGCTGTGTTTGTGTTTGACTTCTCATGCAGTACGTTGTAGATCTTTCAATTATGAGTTTACTTGTGTGCGATTTTAAAGCTATCTCAAGTATGATCGGAAGTAAAGACAGAAAATTCTGCTTTGTTGGCAATTTTATCATAAAATTGGATGGAATACCGTCAACGTGGCGATATTCTAGAAGCGTATAGAAAACCCATTTTAGAAAGCCTTGGAGCGAGTTTTCTGGAAGTTTCCAAGCGTGCTTATCTTTCTACGAGTAAAACTATAAGTATCAGGTCGCACTAGAGCTTCAATCAGTGAGTCAGTAACTGTAATACTCAGTGAGTAATTGCTCAACTTTTGGTCTCGTTCATTCGCTTTTCCAACATTGTTGTAAGTTCAGGTTGGAATTCTAATATCTCTCTTTTCTGCCTCTCACAGTGGATTGCGACCGTGCGTTCTATCGTAATTATTGCTCGTCTGGATAGGCACTATCACCCTCTTAATTTGTAAAATCAATTTAGAATCACCTTGTGTATACTAAATTCAATTAACCGAGGAACTAAAATTCTGAGAGCTAATTTTTTTTTTTTTTTTTTTTTTAATGCTAGTGCGATTTTTACAAGACTTGGTAGTTTGGAAATAATTTAAGTCGTAGAACCGAAATAGGAAAAAGAAAGAGTATGTTATTTCAGCAAATGTCCGATTTTGTGTCAAAATACCGGTGTTTGAACGACGCTGTAAAGTACGAGTCTAACATAAATCCTAACTCGCGCTTTCGAGACATGAAAAACGCGAGTTAAATTTCATCAAACGACCCAGTAGAACGCGAGATATAGAACTGCCCCCTTTTTTTCATGCAGAGTGTGTATTCCTGATTATAAGCCTTTTGTACTCAGTGTCGAACCCGACAGAAAAAAACTCCGCCGACGCCGCTTCTAAAGTCATTATTTTAGACATTTTTAGCGTCAAAACTGAAAACTAATACATAAAAATATTGCATACCTTGTAATATTTAATTTTTGTATGTGTCGCTTCTTAGACTAGCAAATTCAGATCTTGAAAGGGAACTGGAGCGTACGAAAGAAACAGAGGAAAATAAAAAACTTCTCATCGTCTTTTGCAATTGAACAAATGAGATGAATGATGAATACCGAAGCATGAAATGAATGATGCGTAACTCGGCAAATTGAGGATAATTGAGTGATGATCCGTCCATTGAAGAGGAAGAGACGGCGATGAAAATTTCTCTCCTGTGAGTGACGCTGATGGTTAAAATATGCAAATGCAATTAAGGATTTATCTGCTGCAACCTCCGGCGACCGAAGCGCCGCTCTCTGGCGACTTGTTTTGAAAAATATACCCTCCGCATCACACTTGCCGTAGGAAATTCGCAACTCTTCCACGTTAACTGCAAGAGTTGGAATTCAGTTATTCCATACAATTGTGGTTTTACTTCATTTTATTATCGTTTTCGTTGGAATTTCGTTTAAAATTCTTTGTATTTTCAGCTGCGATCGCGTCTTTTCTGTCGAAGAGCATATGAAATCAGCTGCAAAAGAATTTCAATTTTGAAGTTGCTTGTCTCTTTTTGGAATAAAAGCTATAATTTGTGTGTTACAACAGAATCTGTACGTTACAAAAAAAAAAAAAAAAAAAAAAAAAAAAAAAAAATTCTGTAAACATCAGAGTTTACTTTTAATGCAACTATTGTACATATAAGAAATAGTTATAAATTCTAAAATTGAGGGTTTTACAAAATTTTATTTAAGATACTGGAATATGAAACAAATAATACTACAAAAACAACATGCCTACATGTAAAACATCTTGCTGTTGTCCAAGACGCACATTTTTACGTTACAGACTGCCATGATGAGTTAGACTTTCGGAAGCAAGAAACGGGAAAACTTAAATGTGCCCTGTCCAAGATTTGAACCACGGATTGTTCAGTTGCTAGTTGAACGTGCTAAACACTTATACGTAACGAGAGAACTCGTAGGGGAATGCATTAATTCCTTACACTCTCCCCCACTTTTCCGCTCTCCCTCGCTTCCCACCATGGAGGTAGGAAGTAAGACGGAGTGGCCCTAACCGGTTTCCTCAATACCCTGCCTTGAAGCACTGGCGATCCCTTCGTTGGTCACCAAAACATTGGGCCATTTACCATTAAGTTCAATGGATTTTGACACGATTGGATGTAAATATTTTGTAATTATGTCCTAACTATACTTATAAATGCATATATTTTCCTTTTTCTACAATACTTCACAGTCCTAAGTATATGAAAAGAATACATTTTTAAACAACATTTCATTCTGAACGGAATTAAATACTATACTTTTCACAGAACAGTTTCCTCAGAATGGTTTAATTTGAACAAAATATTTTCACAAGTTTTCGTTAATTACATTAGAAAAAAATTAAGGTAATTCGATTTTATTCGGTTTAAGATCAATGTTTATTGTATTGTTAATATTAAAATTATGCATTATTTCTTTTCTATTTATAGAGCTTCTTTCTAAAATACTTTCTCAAATTTGACATGATTCTTTAGCTTCTGAGGCGTCTTTTAAATCGAAAAATTGAAGTCAATTTATAATTAATGCTCTATTCGGTCCTTTTCAAATTAGAGCACCTTTTATTTTAATAGCGACATACTTTAAATAGTACTTAAATTTTCTGAATATTTCTGAAAGGGAATAAAATAATGATTTTTTAAAAATATTATTTAAAACTTGTAACTGAGTTGTTATAAAATGTAAGGGGAATAATTCTTTTAATTTTACTTATCAGGTTTTTTTTAGCCTTAATTTCAACGATACATATTCCAAAACTCTTCTTTATTACTTTCTTAAGTACGCATCTCATAGAATTTGCTTTACAATACCTTTTAACAGATTGCTTTCCAGTACGAACATTTCTTGCTCAAATAGTTTTATAAAGTATTTGCAAACAGTATTTCAATTAATGTTTACAATAATATTTATAATCATTATAAATTGACCGCACATTATACTTCCGCGGAATTCGCAAATGTATCCGTCTTCTGTTCCACACATTTATGTAAAACTGAACATAATTTTACACAAATGTCTCGTTACAAATCAAGGAAAAGTTAACTTATTGGCATATCTGTGTGTATATTTATTAATTTTGACGAGGATTGCAGCATTTGGAGGTAATATTATTTTTATTAACCCAAATAAGTAATTAATAAGTAATACATCAAATAAGTAAAATGTGTAAGTGATTATTTTTCAGATATACAAAAATAAAATGATGAGTTTAAAATGAGCAACAGTAAAGTCTCTCCTCAAAAAAATTTTAAAAGTACATGTTACAATAATATGCGGATGTGAAAAAAATGTATTTTATTTAAAACGTTTTGGCGTTTGGAACATAAAATAAAAGTAGCCAATTCTCTATTAAGAGTATCGAAAGATGTATAGAATTTTAAAGGTACCGTAAGGTATTTTTTTTTTTTTTCATTCTTTAAGCATAACATTTTTGTTAAAATCTATATTTTTGTAGTTCAACAGCTTAATTTTATAAAACAAATTCATAATCAAAATCGCTGTTGTTAGTTATCGAAAAATAACCAATATGTGATTTTTGCGTAAATGTCATTAAATTATACAAATTGCTTTTATCCATCACACTATGAATGCTTCTTTTATGCGGAAGCGTCCCGTTTTTCGATTTGTATGGAACTGTCGTGTGTCGAAATATTATCAGAGCGCTGTCAAGCGAGCTTCTGAATGTAAACAAAAAACACCCCATCTGGTGACCGAAGCTTCGGAGCAGTGCTTCACTTCTAGCGCCGGTTTGGCCACTCCTTCCTTTCTTACCTCCATGCTTCCCACTGGAGAGCCAACTAACAGAGAAATATCTAGCAGTTATTGTCCGGCCCGCAGATGACTACGAACCGAGACTCTTAATTTGTAACTTTAACAAGTTTACTATGTTTACTTTATACGAGTGCATATGTGTGAGTTTGTGTGTGTAAGATAAATGTATATGCAAAACAGAATTCTAACTTTAATTTACAGTAATATCTTAACTCTGTATTTTAATTTGGGTAGTTTCCCTTTCCTTTCTAAAAGTAGTATCTGCTTATAATAAATCGCTGTAAACTGCATCATTTCAAAAATTAATGCATATCCTATAATACTTACATAATGCTAATGGCGCAGGAAGGATCTTGCACGAAACTTTAGACAATCAATATACATGAAAATCGAAACTAACTCACTTTGGTCTAACATTTCATCTCGGACGTATTGCACTTGCTTCCTGCTTCTCTTTTTAACTAGATTTGTAAAGGCGGATAGTACCATGATAAAATAAAAATTATTTTCTGAATTAAGGGGGGGATCTTAGAAATTGGTCTGGCCTGCTTGTGTTACATCAAAATGACGCACGTAAAAAGAGAATGAAACATTTATTTTGAATTCGTGTTAAATCAAATTCTTACAAAATGGTTCGTGTGAAAACAGAATTAGGATAAATATGTGAATGGCTGGTTAACAAACCATATGAATGCCAAGTGTGAAAGCAACTAACGTGAATTCAAAGATGAATTTTGGAACCTTAACTTTCAAACTATTGTGAATCTCGTCTATACTACATGCTGTTTTTCTACATGCCCCGTTCCGGAAGAAATGTGATTCAAATGTTTCACGAAACACAAGTATTTGAAACAAAATGCGAAGAATGTTTACGATTGCATTGAACTGATATTCAAAACTAGCAATCTGTAAAGATCAAATAAAAAAGTGCTGTTATTTTACATTCTAATTCAAAACAAAAATCTCAGAAAACACGATTTCATGATAGATTATTTCTAAGGAGGAGAAAAGTAAAACGCATTTCAAACAAGCGATGGCATGGAAAGAATTATTCAAACAAAGAAATGGACCGTGCACTCAGTTAAAATTGTATACGCACTTCTTCTGAAGAAAATATTCTTTCATACTCTCAATTCCGGAACAGCCTTATTTCCGGTAAATAAACTGAACTGAAAGAAAATGAAAACGGTCAAGAAAATTGCCCAGAGGAGAAAAGGAGAAACTAGTAGAAGAATTCTTCCTTTAACAGTTATTCACAGATATTAGCTTTTCTCTCCTCTTTTCTCTCGCGAACGGAATTTTTCGAAGCATTTGAATTGCTTTTATTCTCGAATTCCTCTGCTTGGAATTTTCATCGACGTTTTGCGTTACGTTTTGCTTTTTATTCGAAACAAAGTAATTGTATTTCTCCGTCTCGTAAAAATGCCTATTGATATTTATTTCAAATCTGCTAGTTAATTCCTCTTCTTCCAGACAAAAATTTGTATAATGTATATAATATATGATACATGAACGTTATCGTCTTCTATAAATTATAAAAAATTGACGCTAGGCTCTGTCCTTCAGTTTAATGCGTAGGATTACTAACGGAGGTACGGGAATGTTACAGAACAAATAAAACAAAGATTTTACTTACACATATGTATTCTATTTTATTTTATTAGCTCAAAGAGGCAATTTGACCAGAAAGGCTATTAACTTCGTTTTGGCATTTTGCATCGTCCATTATAAAACGGCGTTTCACCTTTCGAATTGTTGCCACCAAATATTAGAGCCCTTTTGTGAAACTTTAACGAATTTTTTATTAACAAACTCGACGATTTCAAAGCGAATGACGACAAGGCTGTACGAAAAAAACATTTTTATCTCCAGCGTGCGAGAAGGTATTACAGAAATTCTAAAGATGTGCTCTTTTTAAATATTTTCTGATATTCCTGTTGAGTTGACTTTTATATTTTATGTGCGAAGGACATGATATTTAATAAATAAAGGTAGTGTAAGAAAAGTTTAAAAAACCGCCCCTTTGCGCCTAATATAAAATCTGAAAGCTTTCAGATCTGTACATGTATTTGTGTGAGAATTTCTAGAACTGTAAGGCGAAATTTTTTGGGGGGGCAGTAAGGTGTTTTCTCCCTCCTTTCAGCATGCATTCGTGGTGTAACGGTAGCACACTCGGCAAGTATTCGACAGGTCCAGGCTCGAGTCCTTGGAAGGGCATTGCTCATTTTTCACATCTTCTGCTTCAGAGGCGGTGGACGATAATTCGTCCCCACCAGGATTTAGCGACTGGGTCCCCTAATCTTCAGTTGCGCTTTAAAAAGGGTAAATGTTTTCCCTCCTTCCAGCAAGCCTTCGTGGTGTAACGGTAGCACACTCGGCAAATATTCCAGAGTCCAGGTTCCAGTCCCAGCGAGGGCATTGCGCATTTTTCATACCTTCTGCTCCAAAAATAACCTAAAGGCTGTACATTGGTATAACACATTTTATCAAGCTATAATTCTTCTGTATCCATTCAATCCATTACGAAAAGGAAAATGTGTATGGAAATAAGTCTTGTAATATGCAGTACAGTAAACTAGCTCGTGAATAATGCCGCTGTTTAAAAAATGAATAACATTTCTTCTTTTAGTATTATTTGTTTTTTTCCCTTCTTATCATTAAATACAATGTATGGAAGTATTTTCGCATTACGTTTTAATGTATGGAAAATGATGGCCATTTGCAACCTCGGTTAAACATACTCTATCCAGGAAATTCTTCATGGGTTTTGTCAGAATTCCGTGTATTAACTTTTGAATGGCTCTTTTAATATTGGCTCATAACCTAGTTTACTGTACTGCATATTCCAAGACTTATTTCCGTGCACATTTCCTTTTGGGTTACCCCGGCCCCCTCGGTTAAATTTACTCTATCCAGGAAATTCGGCAGGGATTTTGTCAGAATTCCGGGTATTAAATCTTCAATGGTTCTTCTAATATTAGCTTATACCCTAGTTTACTGTACTGCCTATTCCAAGACTTATTTCCAAACACATTTCCTTTGGAGTTACCCCGGCCACATCGGTTAAACGTACTCTATCCAGGAAATTCTGCATGGATTTTGTCATAATTCTCGGTATTAACACTTCAATGGCTCTTCTAATATTGGCTTATACCCTGGTTTACTGTACTGCATATGTCAAGACGTATTTCCATACGCATTTTCTTTTGGGTAACCCCGGAGAAAAAAAATATCTGCCGCTGTTCAACCGCACGGCGTATTAAAACTCAAACAACGGCCGAAATATTTTCTCGAGAGAAATATTCTCTGCTATTGAAAATTTTGGACCAACTGGTAACCATACGAGCACTATGCGTGTTCCTAATAAGTTGCGGCACACTTTTTGCGTTAAAATTAATGGCGCAGATTCTCAACAGTTTTGGCAACATAGACTAAGTCAAGACTCTGATGTGGACGTAAGCAACTTATTGCTCTATCTAGATAAGCAAACAGATCCATACTAAGGCTGTAAAAGACCCTTTTATTAAGAACTCAATAAGCTAAATAGGAGGCACACCTGGTGCTCACAAATCAGCCAGCATTTATGGTGTGAACTCAAAAGCAGAATTTTAAACTGAAACTAAATTTAAGTCTTACTAAGCCAAAAGTTACGTAGATGTATTTAAATGCGGAAGTTGGCTTTCAACCGACACCAACGCGACAGCAATATCTGCAAGAACAAAGCAACGCCGTAGACAGGAAAGCTTATAAAAAAAATAAAAAAAACTGGTAACTTAACCTTCAGCTGGCAGAATACGCTCTGACTAAAAGTCTCAAAACCTTACAACTTGAGCTAAATTTGCATTCTAGCAGGAAAGCGGAGAGAGAGAAGTAACAGTAAAAATTCGTAACATAGATTAACTCTAATAATAATAATTCGTAACCTAAAATAAATTCGTAACATAATTGACATAATACCTTACAGGTTCATTTCCAAAGAAAACTTGAACAGTTTTGTCTCTTGCTTGATGGTGAAACTTCCTATTTTAAAATCTTTAAGTTTTGACGATATAGATCTACGACCAAAAAAAAAAAAAAAAAAAAAAAAAAAAAAAAAAAAAGAGTATAATAGAAGAAAAATTTATCTATTTATATTGTCTTATTGTTTAAATCAGTATGCCCCCTCTACATTAATTATACAACATTTAATTATAATTTTTTTAATTATAATTAATTATATTGCGTAGATTATTAAAAATTAAACCAAGCAGAAGGTCTCTTATGACCTTAATTGGTAACAAGTGTGCTGAGGTTTGTTAGTTACGACAGTCGACAAAGTGTGTTCAAAAGTGTGGGGAATCGCAGGGAATTTAAATGGAGAATTAAAATAAAATTAAACCGAAAAACCTTGGTGACTCTCAAATTTGATCTTCATCGGGATTCTTCGTGTGTAATATTGCGGTATAAGTAGTTACGCTGTATAATTAGCATCAGAAACATTTGTGACTCGAATTCCGTCGACGACACAATTGATTGCTGACTTTTCCTGGCTCCCAAAATGTATCAAATTGTGGGTATAGTGATCACCGTCGACACACTTTTATATATATTATAACTCGTCCCCCTCTGGGTTTGGTTAACTGGCTCTTGTGCTCTCGGTCGCCTTTTAAGTAAGGATTTCCCGCAATTATTTCTATGTGCTCTAGTGGTGTAAGAAGTTCGTACACCTAATTAGTTAAACAGAAAAACTATGGCTCGAATCCCAGTACACCTGATTAATAATCTAAAGATCCATGGCTCGAATCCCGATACACCTAATTATTAAACAAAAGATCTACGGCTCGAATACCGGTACACCTGATTAGTAAACTGAAGATCCATGGCTCGAATCCCGGTACACCTAATTATTAAACAAAAGATCTACGACTCGAATCCCGGTACACCTGATTAGTAAACTGGAGATCCATGGCTCGAATCCCGGTACACCTAATTAATAAACTGAAGATCCATGGCTCGAATCCCGGTACATCTAATTATTAAACAAAAGATCTACGGCTCGAATCCCGGTACACCTGATTAGTAAACTGAAGATCCATGGCTCGACTCCCGGTACACCTAATTAATAAACTGAAGATCCATGGCTCGAATCCCGGTACACCTAATTATTAAATAAAAGATCTACGGCTCGAATCCCGGTACACCTGATTAGTAAACTGAAGATCCATGTCTCGAATCCCAGTACACCTAATTAATAAACAAAAAGTTCACGGCTCAAATCCCGGTACATCTAATTAATAAGCAGGAGATCCATGGCTCGAATCCCGGTACATCTAATTGATAAACAGGAGATCCATGGCTCGAATTCCGATTTTATGGATTCGAGCCATGGAGCCGGCATATTTGATGTGTCAGTTCTCTGCTCCGGAAAACCTAATAAGTGTCTACAGTCTTCAGATTGACAGCCTCCCTTGTGAAGCAGGGTAGTGCTTCGTAGAGTGGCACTTGTTGTCCAGGCGCGCTACTATAGAATAAGGTAACGTAACCGAAAAGCTCAAAAGTTTTTAGAAAAAGATTTCCGTTAGGGATATAAGAAGTAAAAAAAACAACGCGTTTGCTTTTTATCTCAAAATTTACGAAAACTTGTTTTCTTTCGCATCTGTGGAGGTGGTTTGCAATTTGTAGAACGTAAAGCACGCGACCTTGTTTGCTTCTGTAATATTCCACATCAAGGGATGTTTGAGAGTTATTAGTTTTTGGCTTCCATTTCTCACGAGCTGGTAAGCATTCCTTCGCGATGTGAAAAATACATTACAATTTCAGCTAATGTAAAACTTCTGCATTTAAAACAAACGAATTGAGGTCTACAAAACCGGTGAAGTTCATTAACTAGATACTGCTGCACATCACGCGACGAAGAATACGCGTAACCTTTATAAACTGCGAGAAATTCGCGGCAGAAAAAAAATTCTACATATATTCATTCGAGAAATTGACTACCAGAAAACAGATGCAGAAGAAAATATTAAAAAAAATTAAAAAAGAGAACAGGGAGGGAGGGGGAAAAAGTGTAGCGTGAAGAAAATTGTACAATTCAAACTTTCGGATAATTTAACACGGTAGCAAAAGCTTGTGCTTTCGAAGAAATAAAAAGTAACGAGGAGAGTTTTGATTGGGTACTTTTTTATTTATGGCATCGTGTAACGAACTTTCTTGGAAGTTTAAATGCAATCACGTTTCATGATGAATTACAAAGTAACGTTTGTTAATTTTTAACGCACTGGCTGAAATTATGTTTACCTACCATTTTTCCATCCCCCCTTCCTTCCAGAAGACATTCGTAGAGGCGGGGGAAAAGACTACACTGCTCTTTATATTTCCTAAAAAGAATACTTTGCACGTTACGTTGTATAATAACGTGACACAAGTTTTTTTTTAATATATTACATGCCATTTGCATGTTATTACACATATATTATGTTTTTGTGTATTACAAATTGCATAATACTTTTGATGATGTCATTATATGAACACGAAATGTATATTATAAGTATTGATTAATATATAATAATATATGCTGTTAATATAATAATACGAATACAATGACTGTTCGCACATTTTTTAGACGATTTTCATTGCATTTGCAGAAATATTTTACCTAAATGTTTCGTATTTTAAATGTCTATTTGATAACCCTTATTCTTCGTTATCTTTCTACTTCATAATTTTCAGGACAATAAAGCTTTTTGTAGTATCAGGAGAGGTACTTTATCGCATTCCCATTGAGCAGCTTTCTAAAGTGAGGTAGATTGTAGACGTTTTGAAAATCCGTTTTTCAAAAATCCCAAAGCTCCAAAATCCATTGGTGATACATCAAGCATTTTAATAGAGATATGCGTGAAGGGTGACCTTGATATACGTGACCTTGATATCCATTTCTTGCTGCTTGCTTTGTCTTGATGCAGTTCGACTGGTTGATAGCACTGTGGGTAAAGAGAAAGTATTTAATATTTGAAAATTGGGTATAAAATATGTTCCTGATTATATGTGGAGTTGATCTTAACATTTTTCTCCATCCTCTTAATTTTTAATTTTCCGTTATATGAAACGATAACAGCAATCATAAATGCCTTTAAAAAACTTACTTTAGATTCCTTGCCCCATGTTTTAAAATCTTTTTTCTCCTCTTTGATGATAATAAATGGATCTCTTTTTATTGCAGTCATTTAAATGTACCCAAGATTCATCTACTGTGAAATTTTTTCATTTTTGTCCGACTGAATGTTTCTCGTAAAAATTTTGCAGCGTTTTCTGCGTTCCTTGGTATGTGGTGGAGAAGGACGATGTATACTATGTTATTTCGCCTTTTTAACATTCAAATCAGCATTAGTCACTTTGTTTACGGTTACAATTGAGCATTTTAATCAATTTGCAATTTGCTTTCACTATTAAAAGTCGTATCTTTGCAACATTCGAAACATTTCGTCTTTTTCTTTGGATATGCATTTGAGAACAATTCTCCGCTAGAAGCCAAACTGACGTAGTTTGCCTTTCTTGTTTTTTACAGCGTTTTTTAATAACTAGGTACGAATAAATTTCTTCGGAAAGAACACAAACATAGCCTTCCATCCATTGCTTCTATAAAAGTGCCATTTTGCATGAAAACGAAACTGTCAAGGAGCAGACGATCGTTTATGCTTTCGAAAATATAGCTGCAGCTAAAAATAGTTCAAGCAGATGATATCTTTATAGCAAAGCAAAATCGTCTAAAAAATGTGCAAAGAGCCTCAGTACATTGTGTAATGTACAAGGATTGTTTATTATACTATTGTATTTGTTATATATATATATATATATATATATAAGAATATACTTTTGTATTTGTTTGTTACATGTGATATATGACCACTAGCATAGATGTTACATTATCATAAAATGTAATGTTATTAGTACAACGTAACGTGCAGCGTTGTGCATATTACAAAAAATAAGGGCAAAGTATTCTTTCTTTTTTTTCTTATTATTATTGCGAATGTTTTTGCGAGGGGTTATAACTGGATGATAGGTGTAATTTTGTACGCAAATTGTATATCTGTGTCAGGTATATATTAAGAAATATTTAATATGTTTTATACTTACTTTTCTGGAAAAGGATTATAGTACATTTGCGTGTATTTTTGTATATTTACGACACATGTTTTATTTCCTAATTTTTGTTTACGTCTTCTTGGAGCTGAATATTTCTTTATAGCTCCAAGAAACTGAAATGTAAAGAAATTCTTTTCTCTGTTCCTTCATTCGTTCTATTCTAAACTTCAAATCTTAGGAAAAGAGAGAGATGGAAATTTATTTCTTTACAGTCTCTTCTCTCCATTTTTAATCCTTCGAAAGGAAAAAACTCTAACAAGACAGTTATTATTTTTTGTTTACGATAATATCGTGTCCGTGATAAATAAACATTGTCGTTCAGTCGGCGATGCATAAAGTTCATCGTTTATATTCTTAGGGTATTTATGTGAACTGAGAAGTTTTTTTTTTTTTTATTTTATTTTATTTTACGAACCTCTACTGTCACTTCTCTCTCTCCGGTTTCCTGCCAAAATGCAAATTTTAGCTTGAGTGTACTTAAGCGAGTGTTTGAGAGGTGTTTTATTTACAGCGTTTTCCGCCTGCTGAAGGCCACGTTAGTAGTTGCTTTTCTATGATAACGTTCCTGTCTACGGCGTTGCTTTATTCTTGCAGATTGTGCTGTCACACTGGCGTAAGTTAGGGCCAAATTTGCGAGTTAGATATCTCTGCCTAGACTTTGGATAATTTCTACTTACATTAGTTTGAATTCCATATTTTTTATTTCTACCCATAAATGCTGGCTGGTTTAAATAAATGCTGGCAGGAGGGGTGAAAAATGAGCAATGTCATTGCCGGGACTCAAACCTGGACCTCTCGAATAAGCGCCGAGTGTGCTACCGTTACACGACGAGCCCATACAGTAAGGAGGAAGAAGATATCCCTTTTAAAGGGCGACTGGGGATTAAGGGACGCTATCCCCAACTGCTGGGGGTGAAAACCCATCCTCCACCACATTTTTGAGCTCGGGAACCACTGTAGCATCATTAAGTTGTTTTGGAAAAAGAGACATAAATGAGCACTGAGACTCAAATCTGGACCTCTCGAATACGTGCCGAGTGGTCTACCGTTACAACACGAAGGCATGCAGAGAAGGAGACCGAATATATAATCTTGTAATTTGAGTTCTTAATAAAAGCGTCCTTAAACACTGTTCATACTTTTCTGTTTGCTTATCTACACATAGCAATAAGTCGCTTATACGTCTATTGGAGGACTTACCACAAGTTACATTTAGTTACAGACTCGATCCCTGCATCTTAAACATTATAAAAGAGCGTTGCTCAACTATAAAAGTGCGTTTTCAACATTTTAGCTGGCCTTCTCAGCTATATTTTGCGATAAATGTTATTTAATACCAATGTAAGGTTGTACTTGCTCTATTACTGCTACTTTATTCCTATAATTCTAACAGATATATAGCAAGTTTTCGCTATGTCTGAGACAGGACGACAAAGTCTTACTGAGGTTATAAAACAATCTTTTTATTTAAACAGAACGTTGAAACATAAAGGCACGACTTTGTGCTACAATTAGAGCACGTGCTCAGCTATACAGCTCGTGGCGATGCAAATAAATAGCAGCAATCAGTTCATATCAAACGCTGATCAGTAGTCGAAGACTACGAAAATTATGAAGTTGCTTATATGGCCCCTAAAGAGGCCTTAATAAGCTAGATACAAAAATTAATCCTCTAAGCACACAAGACTTGACGAGCTAGCAGGCAAAATTCCAAGAGCGGTCAAGAAAGTTCGGTAAAAATGGGAAAACCATTGCCCCCCTTCCTGTATTGCATGAGTGCCAATTTAATGCAAAGTGAAGAGAGACGAAAGTCACGTCGCGAAAGAAAACAAGTAAACATTGGCAGTCAAAGCTAGGTTACGAGGTCGTAATCTCTAGGCATGTGAGTAGCAAATGGTTTGATCAAATAATCTTCCGGAATGATTTGGTAACTAAGAACTTCTGAAAAATTTGCAGCATCGCAGCCAAGTCTAATTTTGAAGAAACCCTTATTTAGTAATGTGGTGCACTATAGAGTCGATTTTTAAGTCATCGTGGATCAGTTTTTTTCTAATTGGGTAATGAGAATTTATAGTTCTTTTCAGAATCTTGTTCTGTACTACATGAAGTTTGTGGAAGTCTGCCTCTGATCATCTGCAACCTGGACATTAGTCTTCCTCTGATGTCCAGGCTGAAGATGCGTGGCTAGAATTGACCTTATAACGATAGCTATATCCTTATCTTTTTGTTAGGAGTCCGGAAAGGGGAAGTTGCAGTGATTACCAAAATTATAATATCACTTTAAATAATGTAGAATACTACACACCACAACGGTCATAAATAAGGTGCGCTTATATCACCTTATAACAGAACTATAAAGAAAATAATATTTCTAATGCCTTTAAACATAATTAGCAATCGACTTATCATTCAGGGTTCTAGAAACTAATTTTACCTAAGTAATTATAGCATATTTTTTATGCGATCAACCCAATATACGATGCTAAAACCACAATTTGAAATTTACTTATTTTAGGGTATTAGAAAAATATTTTATTTAGGCTTATAAAAGGGTATTACGCAATAAACCTAAAGTACTAGTAGCACAATTTGCAGTGCTTGCACTAGTAAATATGCTGGAAATATAATTGTGCATTGCACGTGTTAGAAAGAAAATTTATTTAGGTTTATTGTAATATATTAATTATGCTATGGAAGTAATGTGAGATATTAGAACAACTGTAATTTGCAATCTATCTACTTATTATAGACATTTATTACACACATTAAACTGTAAAAATCGTATCATTTGCAACACCCTTTAATAATAATAATATTTCTAATATATGTACTATTATAGAGCGGTATTGCAAATTATGATTCCTCATCTTACACTAGGACGATTGCATCTAACATCTGTTGCTGTTGTTGTTACTAATCAAACTTGTTTGATGTAATCATAACAAGTCCAGCAATTACTATCGTGGCATAGAGTACTAGACTGCGTCTGTCGTTGGCCAGAACCTTGATCACCGTACGGGTGACAGTCCGACTTTATTCTCCGTTCCGCCCCAGTTTTGAGGGAGATAACCCAGGGGGACGGATCCGAGGACCCCTTAATTCCTCTTACCCTACTACCAACCTCTCGAGGGGACTTATATATGCTCGC